>NC_090742.1:57987211-57999711 GCF_036898095.1 Palaemon carinicauda | reverse complement strand
TTATCACGAGTCGTTAGTCGATTATTACCGGGGTGAGTGGTTTGCTAATCTTTTATTTTCCTTTCATTAAAGGAAACTGTGTTCAACTCCGAATTCTCATCTATAATTATTTTTTATCTCTTTGTGCTAATTCCGTTTTCTTTCAGAAATTCTCGGGAAATATATTTGTGTTCCGTTTTCTTTCACAAATTCTCGGGAAATATCTTTGTGTTCTGTTTCTTTCAGAAATTCTCGGGTAATGTCTTGGGATTAGTAGCATTGTTTTGGGGAATTTTGTTATAATCTTTATCATTGGGTGCTTATGCGTTTACGCAGTGGACTTCTGTATTCATATAAATATTTTGATAGAATTGCAAGGGGTCGAAGACATAGGAAAAGAAATACAGTAGTCATGACGCCCCCTGTGAGCCCCATCCCTGGACCTAGTGGCGTAGGACAGGTTAATCCTCTCCCGATTGTGACGCTTGTAAATGCCAGGTCTGCAATCCTTCCTTTTCAGGGTCGGGTTAATGGGTTCTTGCCTCAAAATGTGGAGTCATGGATTTCTTCCGTCGATGCCAATTTAAATGCCAAACAAATCGTAGACCCTTTTGTACAATTACAAGAAGCTAAAAGTTTTATAGATTTTTCCAAGGGGGATGCGAGTGCGTATTTAAGAGGTGTTTCATTTCAAGAAGCAGTTACCTGGGATGAATTCAAAGTTAGGTTACGCGCGGTCTATGGGGGTGAAGAAGCCTTGGATGTAGTATTAACGTTAAGAAATACACTTAATCAAGCCACTATGACTCGGCCTAATGTTATTGAAAGAGCAGCTCTCATAGCTGATAGGCTTAATGAATGTCAAGATATTTTAGGTAATCCCACTTGGGTTACTAGAGATAACATCTCCGTGAAAGATTTTTTACGACTAATGTATTTAACTTGCATGACACTTATGTTGCCTGAAGCTTTAGTGCGGTGTTTTGATAAAAAGTTAACGCCTGCAAGTACGGAATTGGGTGTATATAAACAGATTAGGAAACACATATCTAAGTGTCCTGACCTGGATCCCATGTTAACTCAAGTTTTTGCAAAGAATGAAACAAAGCCACAACAAGTAAATGTAGTTAATAATAGTCAAGTTGCGGGAATGACGTCTTATAATTGCAAACGTCAAGGTCACTTGATCACGGACTGCAGAACGAAATTCTGTTCGGTATATAATAGTTCGACTCATTCATATAGTCAGTGCTACGCGCGTAAGACACAACAGAATCCTAGAAATACACAGTCAATTCCACAGTCAGTTCCATATGGAAATAAAAAGAAAAATCCTCATTTTAATAATAAGAAGAAACAACCAAACGTCAATGTAGTTCAGAATCCGAAACAAACAAACAATTCTTCGAATAATGCTGAGCCTGGGTCGTCAAACCAGAACTCGCAAGGTCAGACTAATTTTCAGAATGTGCAGAGCAAAGCAAATACCACATAATTAACTCTAGAGGGGAAGAGAGTGATGTTGGGTCAAGGTCATTCATGTCAACATCAGTAGTATTGAATAGTCAATTTAATGTTTTATCAGATCATTGTGGGGCAATAGATTTTCCTAAGAAACACATGGCCTAATTAAGTAAAACAGTGCATGCTCCCGTAGATTTGCAACGAATTCATACAATAATGAGACAAAATGAGTTACGACCAACATTATATGCTGTAAATTTAGAACACAAATCCTTTACGTTATATTTTGACTCTGGTAGTCCACGTAATATCATGGATTTGAGGACACATCATTTGTTGTTTTCGAACTTTCCGATAGAAAAATCCGGAGTGAGACTCTCGGGTATAGGAAATAATGAATTAAATGTCATAGGCATAACTCATATACAGTTAAAGGTCGGTAAGCGCACGTTGCCGATACATTTGTTGTTGTACAAAACATTGATATGTATCCAGCTGTAATTATAGGATACCCATCTATGGGAAATCAAAACATTATCTTAGCCCCTGCCAAGCACGGCGTGTATATCAAAGGGAAATTTTATAAGTCTTCTAATACCTTAAAATCAGTTTTGGATAAAAAGGAGACGACAAATGTAACCGTAACGTACGTTGAAGAACCAATAACTTGTCTCACTAATAAAGAAATAATATACGCGACCCAGCAGAATTCTCGTTCACCCGTAATATCATCTTGCACGCAATCTATCGAACCAAACGTACCTTCGAATTTAATAGTGCAAATAAAGAAAACATTACCGGGATCTGAAATATTAATCCTTTCCGACACTTTGAAAACTAACGGATTGTCTGTCACACAAGCTATTTATACAGTAGGCTCACATCAACAATGTAATATTGAAGTCTGTAATCATTTAAATAACACTTTAGTAATTCACAAAAATCAACATATCTTGGATGTAGAAGTTTATAAACATCGTATTCTTACCGTTGCTGAAATCAATCACGCTCAATCAGTTACGGATGAATCCCTTTTGCAATCTATTAAAAATAAAATCAATAAAGACATTCAAGACGAAGAAATTCAGCAGAAAATTTTTGGACTTTTAACTAAATATCATGATGTTTTTTCCACTACGGATGGATCCTTAGGAAAAACAGATGTGATCGAGCATCAAATAAGGTTAAAGGACAAGCAGAAAATTATCTATGTACCCTCGTCCAGACTCCCTATGAAATTCCAGAATGAAATAAATGATGAAGTAGGTAAAATGCTAGAAGAAGGAGTCATTAGGAAATTAAACAGCCCTTATAATTTTCCATTAATAGTTGTACCGAAAGAAGATCGAACATGGCGTATCTGCGTAGACTTCCGTCATCTAAACGAGGAAACGATCCCTGATCGATTCCCAGTGCCATGTACTGACAATATTTTGTCTTTGTTAGGTCAGAATAAATATTTTACCAGTTTGGACTTACTTAAAGGGTTTCACCAGATATCATTAGAAGAAGATAGTATCCCATACACAGCCTTCAGCACAGCCAGGGGACATTATGAATTTTTACGGATGCCTTTTGGTTTACGTTGTGCTCCTATAACATTTACAAGAATGATTAACATAGTGTTTGGAGACTTGTTAGGAGATATATTGCATGCCTATATGGACGACCTTGTAATCTTTTCCAACACCTTAGAAGAATATCTACGTAAGTTAGAACTAATACTACAGAGATTAAGACAACATAACTTAAGGGTAAAGATTAGTAAGTGTGAATTTTTCAAAACAGAATTAATATATTTGGGTTTCATGGTGTCAAGCCAAGGTCTTAAAGTAGTCCATGATAAGGTATCGGCTATTCGTGATTTTCCCATACCTACTAGTGTCAAGGGAATACAGC
Organism: Palaemon carinicauda; assembly: GCF_036898095.1. Taxonomy (NCBI): domain Eukaryota; kingdom Metazoa; phylum Arthropoda; class Malacostraca; order Decapoda; family Palaemonidae; genus Palaemon; species Palaemon carinicauda. The sequence continues at coordinate 57,996,369 of NC_090742.1, read as the reverse complement.
AATTTCTGGGTTGTAGTGGATATTACAGGCGTTTTATACGCAACTATTCAATAATAGCCGCTCCTTTAACTGATCTTACGAAGAAGGGCGTAGATTTCATATGGTCTGAGCAGCATCAACAGGCGTTTAATACCTTGAAAGATGAACTGTGTAGTTCTCCTATCTTAAAATTTCCTGACTTTGGTAAGGAATTCTTCATTGCAACAGACGCCTCAGACTAAGGAGTAAGAGGGGTATTGCTTCAGCAATATGATAAACAATTTTTCCCGATAGCTTTTTATTCTCGAAAACTGAGAACTTCCGAAAGTAAGTATGCAGTAATAGACAAGGAAGGGCTAGCTATTGTTAATTCACTAGTGCATTTTAAGTTCATAATATACGGTTATCCCGTTAAGGTTCTTACTGACCATAAACCACTAACCGAGTTTTTAAAGGCTTCAACCACAGCCCCAAACAAACTCGGTGGCATTTGATCATTCAAGACTTTGGCGCGAGAATCGGGTATTTACCTGGGAAAGCAAATATCATTGCGGATGCGGTATCACGCAACCCCGTGTCATCTTGTACAGAGCCTTTAGCTGAATTAATAGATATATCAACATCCATGCTTATTGTTAAAACGATATCTGAACAAGAAGATTTAGGCTGGAGCTCTGAATTATTACAGACTGAGCAAAGAAAAGATCAGAAATTACAAACAATTATAAATGCTTTGAAAGGCAATCATAAGGAAAAGGGATATATAAAGTATAAACAGCAGAATTATATAATCAAAGATAATATTCTGTGTAGGACCGTGACAAGGAAAACCCGCAATACACCACATGTAACTAACGACCAGGTAGTGGTACCAATCTCACTTATTTCCACTGTCCTGAATTGGTTGCATGCAAATCCATTACATGGACTCCCGGGGTTCTCATTAATGTCACAGAAAGCCAAATCATTGTTTTATTGGCATACAATGCTTACAGATATAAAAAAACACATAGCTAATTGTCGCAATTGTCAGGAAAACAAAGGACATACGAAAACACCTGTCAGCCTACGAGCTTATCCCGTGCCCAATCAACCCTTTGAAAGAATACATTTAGATTTGTTAACAGGATTTTACGAGTCAGACAGAGGAAATAAGCACCTCTTAGTAATTTTAGATGCTTTAATTCGATATACAGAACTAATAGCTCTTAAAACTAAAACTGCGATTGAATGCGCTAGAAAGTTTTACGAGTGTTACATTTGTAAACATGGAATTCCACACATGATAATCTCAGACTCGGGTGGAGAATTTAATAATCACTTTTGTTACCTCATTGTGTGAATTCCTTAGCATAAAGAAAATAAATACCATGATATATCACCCAGAGTCGAATGGGCTAGTGGAAAGAGCAAATAGGAAGGTTTTAAATATATTAAGAGTAACACTAGGGGGATCAGACCCCAACTGGGATATTGCAATACCTGCGGTACTGAGTACTCTGAATCATTCATATCATATATCAATTAAAATGTCACCGCATGAAGCATTGTATGGTACCCCAGTTAGAACGCCTTTCCATGTATTAACGCCTACAACTAATCTATCAAATCCTTTAAAAGAATGTATAAATGCAAGCAAAAGTCGTTATGATATCCTTCAAAAGAATTTAGAAGAATCACAAATCATAATGAAAAGGAATCATGATAAAATAGCGAAGCCAACTAAAACATATACCGTGAGTGATAATGTATACATGCAGGTAAATGTACGTAAAGGACTCAATTATAAACTAACACCTAAGTTTTAAGGCCTATTTAACATTTTGGAAACATTAACGGCCAATAGGTTTAGAGTTCAAAACGTATCCCAACCCACGGATGAGAGAATAGTACCATTGGCTCACATAAGAAATTAAAAAAAAAAAAAAAAAGAGAGGGAAAGAAGTGAGGGAAAATCTTTTTTTTTGTATGTTAAAAATTTTCTTCTTAATACAGGAGTAATTACATATATTTTTCTCGTTACAGGTTTCCAAAATGAATTTTTTGTTGTTGGGAGTGATATTGTTCGCTCAGACATTTTTCTCGTGTGGGATGAGCTCTAAAACTAAAAGTATAGATTTTAAATATGGCACTATAGTTGAAAGACAAGAAGACGTTTTTATTACATCAAGCAACGTAGTTGTAGAAGTGCATATGCAAGCAATTTTTCTTCCAGAGAATGAAGTCACTAGCTTAAAAAGCGCCATTTCAAGGTTTGCTGTCTCATTAGATGAGTTGCATAGAAGACATTTTCATTTGCCTACAGAGAGTTCGCTTGGATCGACACTAAAAAAAAAGGAATGCTTTCAACAAAAGAGAGGCAAAAATTGAAGAGGATATCTATGCAATATTATACAATAGGGATGTAAAAAAAAACTTTCCTAATAGGGATAATGAAACCCCTACTATGTATTTTAGTTGCCTGTACCCAAGAGTTTCTGCAACCCCAGACTAAATTTTGTTAAAAAATTCCATGTCCAAACATAAATTACTCCTGAATTTTAGGAAATGTCCAAGCCTATCCAGTCAAGAGTTGTGAATTCATTCGGATAAGCATTTTGGGGAAAATTATCCTTTCTACCACCCACCCACATTTTTTTATTTTTTAAACTTCACTCTCTTTTGGTTTATTTCTACTTCCTTTCTTAATTTAGATTATGAAGCTTATCATTACTGTAATATTCTTCCTCTTCTATTTATATTTAATGTATTTCTTGCATTATACTATCTCTCTCTTTCTCTCTCTCTCTCTCTCTCTCTCTCTCTCTCTCTCTCTCTCTCTCTCTCTCTCTCTCTCTCTCTCTCTCTGAACAATACGTAATAAATAATGATTCAATAAGAAAGGTATACATATGATGGGTGGGGAAATTATGACAATAAATCTACATGCGTTGCATTTCATTTCATATCATTATAAATAGACAGACCATCCTCTTCATCACTGTCCATGGTTATGGTGATGTGTTCCACACCTTCATATATATTGTCTGATAAATCATACTGTACCTCGAACAATCAGGAGCTTCTCACTGCACCTACCCACACTCCTTAGTTGCGATCAGCTTTACCTCCTGGAGCCATGCTTAAAGATCTGTCCAAGTGAATCTCTGCAACGATGAATACGTATGTCACTTCACACAGCCCTACACTTGTTTGGTGGCATTTAGCTCAGGATGGGCATGTAGCAACCAGATGACCTCATGACCCCAAGCCCAGATAATTTTGTCAACCGTGTAGCGAGGTTCGTGCTGGTTCTTCTTGCAGATCAGCAGCAACTCGGCGCACAGTGCATGTGGCATGAATTGTCACCTGCAGCACTCCAGCCGTTTCTCGAGCCCTTCTTTTCTAGTGGCAGTGATGGGGTAACAGCTTTCTTCCATCAGTACTGATGGCCCAAGTGAGAAAATGCAGAAGCTGGGATGTCAGGTGTTAATTTTTTTTTCTTGGCAGGATAGCAGAGAAATGATTTATCAACGAAACTTTCATCTGGGTAACCTGTTACTACCACAAACCGCTCACGCTCACCAGGAGGCACTTGGTGGCTGAAGTTGGCACTGATGTTAAGCTGTGGTGTGTCCACATATTCTGACCTGTGGTACATATGGGTAGTAAACTATGTCTCATCAACGTAAAACACCCGTCTCCCCTCCCCACGATACTTATTAAGTGATCAAATAACATTAACACAACGACAAACAACATCTAAAGATTCCATCTTTCTGTACAATTTTCTTTGTGAAATCTTATACCTGAACACCATGTTGTGAAGTAATCACCGCACAGTCGTCTCTGATGTTTCCTCCGGGATGATATGCGCCCTTTTTAACTTTTCACTCAATGTACCAATAATGAAGGTTTGTTTGGCAGAAAATGGTGGCAAATGACACCAACGTTGAAATGGTCAAAGACAGGCGTCGTGGCAATGGGATTGGATGTCACTGGTGATGGTGGCTACTCAGAACATGAGCTCGTGCTGTGCTTTACCATTATCTGTAGGCATTCAATATCATCCACATGGCATCTGCGACACAATCATAATGCCGGTATGGTGAAGGCAAAACTTAACATTATATTATTACAAGTTTATAACATTTCATATATAATAATAAAATTATCGGTTACAATGCGTACATTAAAGGGAAGAAAGTAAGACTTGAATTGAAAATAATACACAATAAATGCACATTTCGTACCCGTTCAAACTAATCCGTAATTTCTTGGCTGAATTCTTTCGATTGAAACGGTGGCAAAGTCACAATGCAATTGCGGTTTACAACGACAATTGCAACATACCGTGTTGAACATGGCTGCAAGCAGTCACTTTCCTACACAATCGGGGAATGAGACCAACATTGCCAGCTGCCAGTGGCTCGCACAGGATAACGCATACGTGGAGTGATGGTGAGGAGGTAAGAAAAGATGGGTAGTTCACCTATTTATATCCCAAAAATATAATGACTTCCTCTACTGTTGATAAAAAGAAACAAAGTAATTCGTCATAAAAAGATATCGACTGGAGAAAAAAAAAATTACTACTAGAAATACAAGGAAACCAGAGTAACAGAAGTAGGGAATGGGAGGTATCAGGGGAAAACGAGTAAATAAAAGTAAAAGAAAAATGGCAATAAAAGACATAGAAAATTAGAAAGAAAACAGAGAGAGAGAGAGAGAGAGAGAGAGAGAGAGAGAGAGAGAGAGAGAGAGAGAGAGAGAGAGAGAGAGAGAGAGAGAAGGAAATAGGGAGGATGAGGGAAAGGGAAGGAGTGTAGGGAAGACAAGGTAGTTTATGATGACATCACAGCCTCACTAGTGTGACTGGTGTCGGCTATGACGCAATAAGATTCATGAGTAAATGCCCTTATTAAATTCATTTTTCAATGCACTACAGCATCAACAATTGGAGAATGCTGTGAAATAGCAAGTTCTAATATATCAAGCTAATATCTTATTTCGAAGATATTGGCAATAAACCTTGCGTCTAGGTGGCTGAAATGCATAGTAAGCTAGGAAGCGAACGTATTAGTAGAAGTAAATAAAGCATTAAAAGGCATGAAAGGAGGCAAAGTATCAGGGGAAGATGGCTCAACAAATGATTTGATGTTAGATTGAACTTTATACACAAAATGTTGGCAGGAATGCTCTACAGTATAACTACAGCTTGGAAAAAATCTAATTAAGAAAAAGGAAGATATATAGGACCTGAAAAATCATCGCCCTATGAGTTTATTCTTAGTAATATATAGAATATTTACAAAGACCATATTAAGCCGTATGGAAAGACAATTAGACTTTAATCAACCGAGAGAGAAAGCAGTATTTAGTAGTAGGTATTCAACAATTAAACATATCCAAGTAATTATCCAGCTAATAGAAAAATCAACAGAATATAACAAATCACTATATATGACATTCATGGATTATGAGAATGCTTTTTATTCTGTCAAGACTTCAACATTAATGAAAGTACTTCAGAAACAAGGAATAAATGAATCTTATGTTAGAACACTTGAAGATATCTGTACTGAATGTAGAGCCTTCTTAAAACTATGTAAAGATAATGACAAAATTCCAGCTGGGAAAGGAATTAGACAGGGAGATCCCATCTCCCCTAAATTATTCATACATGTCTAAAAGTTGTTTTTAATAATTTATATTGGGAAAATGTAGGAATTAATATTTATGGAGAAACCCTTAACAATTAAGATTTTCAGATGACATTGTTCTGTTTAGTGAATCATGGGAGACATTGTAAAATAAGATATTAGATTTGAATATAGAAAGCAGAAATGTACGACTGAAAATTGTTATGAGTAAATTTTATACTAGCCAGACAGTAGTAAATTGGATCCCTCTCTCTGGTTACGGTTCATTTTCCCTTTCCCTATACATACACGGAAGATTTTGGCCTATCTTTTCCACATTCTCCTCTATCCTCATAACCCCGACAACATTGAGGTTACCAAACAATTCTTCTTCTTTCATGGGGTTAACTTCAACATTCTAATTGTTCAGTAGCTACTTTCTATTTGTTAAGGGTAGAAGAGACCATTTTCTATACCTACGATCTTGGGTAGACGTCTCTACAATGGTTTTATATTGTCTTGAAGTAGAATTATCTTCCTTGAGGGTTAACTTTGGCTTACTATTCTATTCTCTCTCTCTCTCTCTCTCTCTCTCTCTCTCTCTCTCTCTCTCTCTCTCTCTCTCTCTCTCTCTCTCTCTCTCTCTCTTTTGGGGGGGAAGCAATAGTGCCTTGGGCAGGTTTATTAAAGGGGAAATGGGTGCTTGGTGGTTTATCAAGAAGTTGTCTTTGCCTTATCGGTTTCTTTATCTTCCTGACATGTATTAATTTTCAAAACCATACTTATTTCCTCCCTTCAGTCTAAGTGGCTATTCTGGAGAAAGCTCAGCCTTGCATGGTGTATCTGCTTCGCCCTGTTGGCCAATTTTATCAGACTTTTTATCTCTACTCTATGAGTTACATCAATCACATTATATATATATATATATATATATATATATATATATATATATATATATATATATATATATATATAATTTCTGTAGGTATTGTTTTTGTTATCATTATTCTTAAGTTGGTTTTTAAGATATTGAATCTTTTTTTATTGCTTTCAATTCTCATCTTGTCTGGAAAGATTGAGCGAAATCCGGGACCAGTACGTCTTAGACTTCACCCGTGTGTCTACTGTATTGCAATATTCGTGGTCTGCATGCTAATATTCGAGACATTACAGTCGAGTCCAGACAGTATGATACTCTTTTATGTTCAGAAACTTTGGTTTCTCAAATGAGTCACTCATCTGAGCTTCTTTTTCAAAGTTTTAAGAAATCAATAATTTTGAAACGGAATGTCCATTCCTCGGGCTAGGGAAATGGCGGTGTATATTAAGACTGAGTACCCTGCTTTACATAAGTCATGCTACGAGTATATACTGTATGTCATGATATTCAGATAATAAAAGTCTGTGGGTGGCATAACAATATCTCTTTAAACTCAATCTACGGGAATCCAATCGTGGATAATTCTATCTTCGGTTTACTTCTTGTTTATGTGTGTGATTTCAATGCTTGCCATAGGGAGCGGTTAACTTTTTTCTTTTTTCCTATTGATTTCCGTTGCTTTAAGAGCTTTGGGTATTGCCTCTATATTAAGCTGTGAGCAACTCATAAGTAAAACCCCTCACCGGTCCGGTAACTGCTTGGACCAGGTATAAGTATACTCTGACTCCCTTGGCATTATAACATGTAAGGTGTGTTTCATTGGCAACGAAGACTGAGCGGCCTGTCCCTGATATTTCATACTCCTGAAAGATTTATATAAACTCTCAAGCAGACTGGAATAGCATTCTAAGTGATCTTTTAAACTCGAATTGGTCACAATTTTATAATTGTGTTATGCCTGTTGTTCTTTTTAATACGAATCTGGTCAACATAATTCATATGTATATCTCTTCTCATGTGCTAAAGACCGAGTGAAAAATAAACCCTAGTTCAATGATGATCGTAGACGTGGTTATTTAAAAAAAAAAAAAAAAAAAAAAAAAAAAAAAAAAAAAAAACAGGAGGCCTATCATCTTTTAAAGTGTAACAGATCAGATTTAACATGGAATTACTATACTAAGCTTAAAGTTTTAGCTCAGAGAGTTTATGCTTCAGATGGAAAGGAACGAAATTCAACCATACAAAAAGACTTTCTGGTTCACCCTAGGAATATAAGTTGTCATCTACCTTTAAATATATACGTAATAATTCCTCCTTTACTCAAACAAAATGGTTCTGTCACTCCTTACAGGAGGTGTAAGGCAACTATTTTGTCTGAAGTGTTTGACAGTAAGCAGAGTAATGAGAAATTTTATCTTCCTCATTCCTGTTTTCCTGTAGATAATGTAACTAGTTTAGCTTTTCGATATCGTGAAATTACGCCTTTTTGATGGGTCTAGATGCTTATTAAGGTATAGATTCAAATGGTATTTTTTTTTTTTTTTTATAAAGTCTGTAGATTTCTTAGCTCCTAAGTTATCTGTTCTTTTCTGCAATTTAGCAAGAAGAGGTTCTTTTAGCACTTGGAGAAATGGTAATATTGCTCCCTTATGTGAATGTGCTTGTGGTACCTCAAGTCCAGCTGAAACTGCCCAATTTCTATAACTTCCATATTATCTAAAGTTGCTGAACAACTTATGTCAAAGCATCTAAATAGGTTTGCTAAAGGTAATCATGTGTTCCCTATTGGCAATTCGACTTTAGTAAAGAAGCGCATCACATGCTCATGAAACATGTAATGCACTTTTTATTATCTCAAATACTGTACAGAAATACCTTCATTATGGACAAGTAGTTCGTGTGTTTGGCCTGGATTTTAGTGCATCTTCTGACCGTGTTAATCATGAGGCCTATATTTTCAAACTCAAATAGTTGGGAATGGGTGGTTCTTTCTAAGCATCAGTAATGAGTTTTTTTCAGTAGTTTATTGAAAATTATAAAAATGTGATACTTGGTATTCCTCGCGGCAGTGTTCCTGGCATATAATTTTTCAAACTTTATACACATGATATGTGGTTGGGCCTAGAAAACTAGCTTGTTGCATATACAGAGGATGCTACTCTCTTTGCATCAATTCCATTACCTGAATATATATCTGGGATTGCTTAATCCCTTAAAAGAGATCCTGATAAATTTGGTGCATGGTGCAAATTTTGGGGCATGAAGTTGAACACTAACAAAACTCAAAGTATTATTTTAATTAGGTTAAGGTTAGTGGCTCCTGAACTTCCTCATCTAAGAACTGATGATGTTTTTTTAGTTTAGCTCTGTATGACTTGAAAAAAAAATGTGATTCTTAATAGAAAATATACTTTTGAGAAACACATTAGGTTTGCATCTTCTTCAATTGTACAAATTGAAGATTCGTGCAATCTATTCTGAAGAGGCGTTTCTTTTTTGTTTCAAGGTTTGTTCTCCTGTCTGGTCTTCAGCTGCTGAATCTCATATTAATTTGTTGGAAAGGAACTTATGTTTGATTAAATTTCTTATTCCTAATCTTGATATTATTCTCTGGCACCGTCATTTAATTAGTTTATTATGCATGTATTTTTTATAAATCTGATTATCCTTGCATTCAG
>NC_090742.1:57979711-57982211 GCF_036898095.1 Palaemon carinicauda | reverse complement strand
AAGTTTATACATATATACACAAATCCTTTTAGGAATTGATTCTTGAATGTTTAGGACACATCTTGATGTATTTTAGATGAAGTCAGACCCATGGAGGTGAAGATCTGAAATGAGAAAAAAAGGGTAACTTTTTTTGGCCAAAAAAATTTGTCCAAATTTCATGAATTTTTTTGGGTACCCAAATGAAATAGGAAGTGGCTAATTTTTTTAGGGAATAAACATATGTTATCCTAAAATAGAAATATGTAAAAAAATCTTCATTATTTTGTAAATTACATTTATATCAGGGGCCATATCTAAAGGTAATTTTTTGAGTACTTAGAAATTTCGTAAAAAAATACATATATTTAATATATAATATGATATTTATGCAGGTAAAAATATACCAAAATATCACAAATTCTATAGGGAACAAGAATATATATAGATAGGGCAACTTACGCTTCGGGTATGTCCACAAAATGGCCGCCAACCACACTGACTCAGACTCCCTAATCTGCCACTTGAAATGTAGGAAGGGTATGTCAATTTCAAGGTGTTATTTACTAATCTAATTAATCTTGGATATGCATAAAAATTGTATGGTGGGTTGCTAGATAATTGTCGATTATTTTACGACTATAAAATTAAAATTCTGACCCAAAAAAAATTTTTTGAAGGGAAATAAAGTCGAAAAAAAAATGTAAAACAATATAATATTTTAGCTAAAAAAATTTGATGATATTCAATCAAAAAACAAGTAAACAAAATTTTCCGACAAATAAACATCTAGAGGAATCATTACTCTGTGATAGTTCCTTAGTACGTAGTAATTTTGAAAGACATGGGAAAAAACGAAAAAGTGGCTATCGCAGGAAAATCGAACACATACCTATATATACGCCATATCTGGCTAAAAATAAAGATAGGCATGGGTAGCCAGATCATCTAGAAACACTTTCCAACACTATAAAAATACAAGTTTTGCGACACTACTTGCCAATTCCTTACGGTAACATGACTAAGCAAAAAAATGCAAAACAAATAAAAAGGGGCACTCGCGGAAAAATGGCCAACATTCTAATATACGGCATTTCAGAAAAAAAAAATTTCAGCCACGTACTAGGCAAACCATCAAGGCACATTTTCCGACAAATAAACATCTAAATGAATCATTACTCTGTGATAGTTCCTTAGTACGTAGTAATTTTGAAAGAAATGGGAAAAAACGAAAAAATAGCAATCACAGGAAAATCGAACACATACCTATATATACGCCATATCTGGCTAAAAAACAAGATAGGCATGGGTAGCCAGATCATCTAGAAACACTTTCCAACACTATAAAATTATAAGTTTTGCGACACTACTTGCCAATTCCTTACGGTAACATGACTAAGCAAAAAAATGCGAAACAAATAAAAAGGGGCACTCGCGGAAAAATGGCCAACATTCTAATATACGGCATTTCAGAAAAAAAAATTTCAGCCACGTGCTAGGCAAACCATCAAGGCACATTTTCCGACAAATAAACATATAAATGAATCATTACTCTGTGATAGTTCCTTAGTACGTATTAATTTTGAAAGAAATGGGAAAAAACGAAAAAAATGGCAATCACAGAAAATCGAACACATACCTATATATACGCCATATCTGGCTAAAAAAAAAAAGATAGGCATGGGTAGCCAGATCATCTAGAAACACTTTCCAACACTATAAAAATATAAGTTTTGCGACACTACTTGCCAATTCCTTACGGTAACATGACTAAGCAAAAAAATGCAAAACAAATAAAAAGGGGCACTCGCAGAAAAATGCCCAACATTCTAATATACGGCATATCAGATAAAAAAAAAGACATGCACGTGTTAGCCCAACCATCAAGGCACACTTTCTAACACAGAAACATAAAAAAAAAATCAATAATATACGGTAATTCCTTACTACGTAGTAAATTTTTACAAATATTGAAAAAAAAAAACAGAAATTGGCAACCGCAGTTAAATACCCAATATACCAATAACTACGTCGTATCTGACAAAAACAAAGTCACGCATGGGTAGCCAGATCATCTAGACACACTTTCCAACACTAAAAAAGCAAAAGTTTTACGACACTATTTGGCAATATCTTACGGGAAAATGACTTGGCAAAAAAATGAAAAAAAATGAAAAAGGGGCACTCGTGATAAAAGGCCCAACATTCTAATATACGGCATCTCAGATAAAAAAAAAAGACATGCACGTGTTAGCCCAACCATCAAGGCACACTTTCTAACACATAAACATGAAAAAAAAATAAATAATATACGGCAATTCCTTACTACGTAGTAAATTTTTACAAATATTGAAAAAAAAACAGAAATTGGCAACCGCAGTTAAATACCCAATATACCAATAACTACGTCGTATCTTCCAAAAACAAAGTCACGCATGGGTAGCCAGATCATCTAGACACACTTTCCAACACTAAAAAAGCAAAAGTTTTACGACACTATTTGGCAATATCTTACGGAAAA
>NC_090742.1:57932211-57972211 GCF_036898095.1 Palaemon carinicauda | reverse complement strand
AAAACACTTTCACAAGACTATGTACTAATTTTTTTAAGTTCAGGACCAAAAATCTACAAAATTATTTCAATGAAAATACTTTTATATAGATGTTATCATGTATGTTCAACTTATCGGGGGTTTCATGGGAAAGAACATTTTCTAAAATAATTTTTTATTAACAATGGCTTCCCTCTGAGCCTCTATTACAATCAAGTCAAGAAGTTTTTAGGTAAAATTTACCGTCAAAATGTATCTATTCATACAGTCAGTAAGACAAAGTTATGTCTTCTTTCCGTACCTTGGGTATATTTCGGAGAGACTAAGAACAGAGATTATGAGTGTTTTCCACACATAGATTTAAAACTAATTTTTACTAACAAGCTCTCAGTTAGCTCACTTTTTAAATATAAGGGGAGTCTACCTGCTCCCTTGTGTTCCGGTGCCATATACACTTTTCAATGTGCACTCTGTAATGATTGCTACACTGGAAGCACATCAAGAGAGCTGTAGTGTGGGATTTCGGAGCACATGGGGAGATCAGTAAGAACCAATATATATTTAAATAAGAAACCAATTTCAGCTATTTATGACCACGCTTTTAAATCTGGTCATACCATTTCTAAAGAATATTTCAAAATTTCAGACAGACATAGTAGCGTCAGCCAACTGAGAATCTTGGAGTCATTATACACTTTTAAAACAAATCGGATTTTGAGCAAAGCAAAAAATTTATTTTTGGGTGAGGTAGCCATGTCGTCCTGATGGAAGTTCCTAAAGGGTTGCTTCCTAGGGTATATTTGACTACAGTGATATTCCCAGAGAATTTTACCTTAAGGTATCCAGAATTCTAACTCCTGGAGCGAATATCCCTAAATAAATCTAACAGGGATATCGCATAATATAAGAGGACGTATTCTTGACACGCCACATAGCTATCTTCACCCCGAAAAGTATAAACGCTTCGAGGGATTACAGTGGCAAGAATCTAAAAACGAGAATGAAAGGAGAGTCGTTCATAAAGTATCTCTCCTATCCCATTTTGAGTGTGTATATGACGATGACGGCAGCGCCATCTTTATTCCTTGTAGCGATACACGAGGTGCTACAGATACTGTATTATAGGGAGGGGTCAATAATCCCTTTTTAAATTAAAAGGAAGGGCGGGTCCATCAGGACGACATGGCTACCTCACCCAAAAATAGATTTTTCGCTTTGCTCAAAATCCGTTTTTAGGGCCCAGGCCATGTCGTCCTGATGGAAGTTTACCAGAGCATTACTGTATCTGTGGATTCTCAACCGGTGCCGTACCCTCAAGAAAGTATTTTTCTGGTCCGTCTAGACCTAGAGACCTATGATGTTACCGTCATACATCATTTCATCTGAGCATGAACTATGTTAGTGCTTCCTGCCCCCTACAGGGAAGAGTCATACTAGACTCTGGAAAAAGTGTCAAGGAGTACATATTACCTATGGATGACAAAATGACAAGCTTGTATAGTGGTCTCGCACTATACATTATTAAGCAAAGTTTATATAAGAGTCACCAATGTCTGTAAGAATTCCTGACATCTCTCTCATAACAGATGTATCCGTATAGGAACAAATTTTGCATCTCTACCACCATCCCCTTAGGGTACAACGTTAATCCTTCCTAAGGAAGGGTTCAAGCGAGTGGATATTTGCTTGAAGAAAGGAACAATCTTAAAAGACATAACATGATAAAATTATCCATATTTTAAACTTAATGCTCAGTACATTTCTAATAAAATGAGTGTGGGCGAATAAGACGCAGGGTTCACTATGAACTAGTTTATTGAAAATTTAATAAACATATATATCAGTCAACATTTATAAAATTTATAGAATGTGGACGATATCCATTGAAGCATAAAGAAAACAGTAAACAGAAAATATTGTTATGTCTAAAAGGAAACAGATTTGCCACCTTAATCGAATTATTAATAATATTGATAAAGTCTGTATTACTGTTTATTTACACTAGCGTAAGAAACACTTGGCACAAGTGTCCGTATTATGCTTTAGTTCAACAGTTCATAAGGACACGTTAGTGGCCTATCACTCAGTGTGTAGTAACAGTCTGTGACTGCACACCCACCCTCTTAATTAATCGTCCTAAATTAATTTCACTGTTCCTCGCAGATTTAAACAGCAGGTTTAAGAATTCTACCTACTGCTACCACAGACCTCTTGAATTGCTCCACTTACTTTGCATAGTGCATAAAAAACACATCGGATGACTACCAGCCGGTGTACAAACAAAGATGTTCAAAATCCATATAATTAAAGAAATTTTATGGAAGAGGCAACTTTCCTCGGATCATGACTTGTGGGTGTACTGTCTGGATCCGCTCTGCGAATAAAATAGGTGAGTTTCACCCTTAGTTGTTTTAGAGATAGATTTGAACCTGAGGTTTCCCCTCTGAACAGTTGTCCTCCTCTAAAGTCTGAAGTTCTATGAAGATAGACCTTTAAGCACTCCACTGGACATAGAGATGCATCTTCCTTCAGAGGCCAGATTATCTAGGGACCCCACCTGTTGGTGGGTAGCTTGTTCTTGGCAAGAAACGTTGGGTCTGGAAACGGATTCAGTTCTCCCCCTTTCAAGAACTGAACGTGGCCTTCCTCTCTCAAGAGAGCCACTATTTCATTAACTCTAGCCTCCGAAGCGAGTGCAAACAGAAACATAACTTTTTGAGTTAAATCCTTCAAAGCGCACTCCTCATTATTCATTATTGATGCAAATGAGGAACCTTATCTAGTGCCCATGAAATGGGTCTTGGAGGCGTTGAAGGTCTAAGCTTAGCACCGACCTTCGGAATTTTATCAAAAATGTCGTTAGAAAGGTCGACCTAAAAGGTATATAGTATCGGTCTTGTCAAGGCAGACTTGCACGTTGATATTGTGTTGGCTGCTAAACCTAACTCATGAAGGTGAATGAAGAAAATAAACAGAAGTCTATCAAGATTTCATTTGGTTTCTTCGCCTTGACAAAAGACACCCACTCTTCCATGATGAATCATATTGTCTTCTGGTAGATTTGGACTTAAATTTCTCCAAAAAGTCTATACTGTCTCTTTATATCCCACAGCTTTTTCTCATCACTAGGGAGAGAAAATCATGAGATGCAGGTTCCGGGTTTTCTGTGATGAAGCGAAGACAGTCGACTTCTGTTCTCACTGAGTCAGGGTTGGATCCGGTAGCGGTACAAACATCAGTCGTAGTTTCAATGCCAGAGGGAACCAAACGCTGTTTGGCCACTTGTGGGCCACTATTGCCGCTTTCCCTTTGAAGGATCTCATGTTGAGGACCTTCAAGAGGAGGTTGTGTGGAGGGAACAGTTAAATCCTGGACCATATGTTCCAGTCTAGGGACATAGCGTCCACTGCTTCCGCCAGCGGATTTTCGTACGGGGACACATAACAATGTGTTTACTTGTTGTCTTTCATCGCAAAGAGGTCTATCTGCAGTTCCAGGACTTGACTTCAGATGAAGGAGAACGATCCTGCGTCTAGGGATCATTCTGACTCAATCGGTGTGAACCTGGATAGAGCGTCCGCTGTCCCGTTGCGGACCGCTTGAATATGAACTGCTGACAGGTGCCATATGTTTCTTTCCGCCAAACGGAATATGGCCAACATCACTTGGTTGATTTGAGGCGATCATGACCCTTGTCGATTCAGACATCCCACTATCACCTCGCTGTCTAGAACCAATCTTATGTGGGTCGAGTGGCGAGGTTAAACTTTCTTTAGTGTCAGAAGTACTGCCATGGCTTCTAGAAAGTTGATGTGAAATGAATTGAAAAGATTGGACCAAGCTTCCTGGACTCTCTTCTGGTGAGAGTGGCCTCCCCAGCCTTCCTTTGAAGCGTCTGTATGGATAGTAACTGACGGGAGAGGAGGTTGAAGAGGTATCGATATCTTCATTTCCTTGGCTTTGGACCACGGCTTGATAAACGTTCGCAGTCGAGTCGGTAGTGGTCTCATCAGATCTCTTCGCGCGTTTGATGCATATTTTCTCCAGACTCCTGTTGCATCCTTTAGCTGTGCTCTTAGCACTGGATATGTTATCGAAGCAAACTGTAGAGAGCCCAGCACTCTCTCCTGTTCGCGTCATGATATTCGTTTGGATTTCAATAGTCTCTTGACAGATCCTGCTATTTCTTTCCTCTTCTTCCCAGGAATGGAAAGTTGATGTGACTCCAAATTCCAGTGGATTCCCAACCACTGAAATTTTTGAGCTGGAGATAGTCGAGACTTTTTGATGTTGATCTTTAATCCCAGATGTTCCAGAAACTGGATAACTATCTTAGAGGCTTGCTTGCATTCTGTCCTGGATGCTGCCCACACCAGCCAGTCGTCCAAGTTGGCCACTACTTGGATCCCCTTTAGTCGTAAATGATGGACGGCTGCGTTCGCAAGCTCCGTGAAAATCCTTGGGGCTATTTTTAGCCTGAATGGTATGGCTCTGAAGGCGTAAAGTCTTCTTTGTATCTTGAATCCTAGATAGGAGGAGAGGTGACGATTAATTGGAACGTGCCAATAAGCGTCTGACAAGTCTATGGAGACCGTGTATGCCCTTTTTTTGGGCAGTAGGGTCTTTATGTGTTGAAGTGTGAGCATCCTGAACTTGTATTTCACTATGAACTTGTTGAGTGGCGACAAGTCCAGAATGACTCTGAGTTTTCTGAGTCCTTCTTTGGAACACAAAACAGCCTTCCTTGGAACTTGATGGACTTTACTTTTCGGATTACTCTTTTCTCTAAGAGTTCTTGGACATATTCTTCCAGAACGGGGGTAGAGTGTTTGAAGAACTGAGGAAATGGAGGTGGAGGACCCTTCCAGCTCCAACCTAGTCCATTCTTTATTAGGCTGTGGGCCCAGGGATCAAAGGTCCAACAATCCCTAAATAGATGTAGTCTCCCTCCTACTGGAAGCATCTCACTTCTGCTGTTGTGGACTTGAGACCTTGCCTCCTTGACCGCATCCTCCCCTGAATCCCCTTCCCCTTGACGGGCGTCTAGAAGAACCTCTGGCTGTTCCTCTAGCTTTTGAATGAAAGGAAGAAGTCTGCCTTTCAGAGGCTGGGTTAAAAACCGGCGACTCAGTCGCCACTTGTTGAGGTACCAACTGGTACGTGGTTGGAGGTTGTGCCACTATCTGAGGCACCGCGGTCGCAGGAAGTTGCTGTTGTTGCTGTCGGTAGGGCTTAGCCGGCCGAGAGGATAGCCTAGGCCTTTTTTGTCTTCTTCTTGGGTTGGGGACCCTCATCCGGAGAAGACTTTCTCTTAAGGTTTAAGCCTCACTTTTGGAGAAAGTTCCTATTCTCCGTGGCGGCTTTGTCTACTACCTCTTTAACTACTTCGTTGGGAAAGAGGTATTTACCCCATATGCAAGAGGAGATCAGTTTCCTCGGTTCGTGCCTCACCGCAGCCGAGGCGAACACGAACTCTCTACAGGCTCTCCCAGCTTTAATAAAGCTATAGAGATCCTTCGTAACTGTGGCCAGATGGGTTTTGGCCACTACCACGAACATGCCAACGTTTCTAACGTCGTTTGAAACAACATCGATACCGCAAGTCTTTCTTTCGTCTCTTGCTCTCTGCGCAAGAGAAACTCCGACAGCTTTGGAAGTTCCTCACCGCAATGACGTTCGGCAATATCAGCTTCCAACTTCCCGACTGAGAAGGTAAGGTGAACGTCCTTCCAGTCTTTTTGGTCCAATGGTAAGGTCAGGGATAACGGCTTGCATTCCTCCAGGGAGGGGCATGGTTTCCCTGCCTCCACCGTCTTCAAGGCTGCCTTATATCCCTTTTCCATGAAGGGAAAGGCTCTGGTTGGAGAGGCCACAAAGGAGGGAAGCTTCTTACTCAAAGCTGGCACCTTTGAGTTCGTGAAACCCCTCTCTTTCATCGAGCTCGCTAGTAATGCCTGTGCTTTACTATGGTCAAGGACTATGACCTCCTTCGGCTCCGTTTCCTCCTTTGTGGTTGGCTCCTCCCTAAGACAGACATAGCAGTCCGGGTAAGAGTCTTTGTTGGGCCAAAATTCCACATCTTTCAGGGGAATTGAGCCCAACTTCTCTGATATAACAATCTTCCTGGTTGTCATTGGCATGTGTTCGGCATACCTCCAAGGTTTGGTATCCGAGCACGAAGGAAGATCCTTCACATTGAGTCACTTCTGGGGCCCATGTGAAGCTGCGAGTCTGCGTATCTCCAGTTTCATCGCAGCTTCCTTTTCATCATTCTTCTTTTGTATTTGTTGAATCATTTCAACAATCGAAGAAAGAGTCCTTCCCAGATCATCTGGGATAGCAGACGATGTAGAGGGAACAGGTTCTGGGGCCGGAACCGGTGTAACCGACACCTCGTCGATTTCTTCCTCTTCTATTTCTGGAGCCTCGGGTCAGTCAGCTCCTCCTCCTGACCTTCTCCCAGAAGGTCCTTCTCTGTATAATACGACACCTCTGACATCCTTTCGTCCAATTGGATGTCTTGAAGGGCGGCCGAGACTTCAGAATCTACCAGATTCTGGACGGTTGGTATCTCCTCATGAGGCCGAGGGATGACTGCATCAGCCGATGCCTTAGGGAAAAGGTAAGCCCTCATCTTCTTGTTTGGAAGGTAGGGGCCTGAAGTGTTTTTCTGAAAACCCCTTACCCAGGTTCGCAACTTTTCCCTAGCAGCATCCCTTGACTCCGCCGACTTAGGTGTGTCAAATGCCTCGATAATCAGGTTGGAACATATAGTACATACCTGAGGGTCCCAATAGCAGAGATCACCTTTGGAGACTGCGTATGCTGCGTGCCTCCTGCATAACTCATGTCCACAGAAGTTCTCTCTGCGGACGTTGCAGAACATACTCCCGCACTTCGGATGGTCTCCTGTAATGAGAAGAGAATCCATGAGTATCAAGTGAAGGTTTTTCTCTTATTAATACATGTAGCTTATACAGTAAAGTTAAAAAGGAAAGAAGGAAAGACACATACTTGTATTTCCTGCCCAGCCAATTGCTGTAACCTCCCAAGATATTAAAACTAAGGTTAATTCTATTCTAGAATACCTTATAAATTATCCTAAGCGGAAAGTTAAGGTGTAACTCACACCTTGAAATAAAGTTTTAATATACGGGATAGAATGAATACAGAAAGAAGTCACTTTCTATATAATGTACGGTCTCAACAAAAGGCTGTACAAGATAACATTAAGTATGTTGGAAGAACTTTAGTGTTACAACAAACTCTATACTGTAGTTATATCAATGCAGTGTGTGGTACACCACAAATATAGTAACTACTGTACAACGCATGCTGTCGTGCCAGCCAGTGACGCGCCGGACGCTGTTACCCTTATATAGTTCAATGGTATGCTACCTTTAACTAAAAGGCGGCAAAACACTGGTTCGCAAATGTGTGCCGGCCAGCAATCACTGCCGGTCGGCAACTGAAAACATTAGCACCTGGCTGCCGGCCGCTAATCGTAGTGGCCGGCAGATCTTGAGATGTGTTTCTACTGCCGGTCGGCCGGCAGTGACTACGAACCAGAGAACCTCCACCTACCCGGCTGCCGGCCACTAAGCCGGCAGCCGGGCCAGGGGCACAATACACTAACAAGAGAAACAGTATGGATGTAAGGTTATTAGGCGGCCTTGCCGTACAATCTTCCACCCAGAAAGAGTGAACATATGGAAGGGGAGAATGTAGCATTCAGGCTTGCTAATATCCAAAGCCTGCCGGGCTTTACCAGCAGACATGGAAGGGAAACCAAGGGAGGCCTGGGGTTCACTCTGTAGAAGAAAAATAACGTGCCGGCCGGCAGAGAGCTGAGCCGTTCCCACATCCTAACCTACACTAGGTACATATGTAGGACTGCGGCCAAGAGATGTGATGGCTAGGCCATCACTAAGAAAGAAGGGGGGAAAAGGATAAGACTCCTGTAAACTTTGCTATAGTATGAGACATACTCAGCGGTTAAGAAAGCTCATCCTAACCTAATAGTAGAGAGGAAGGTTGGCAATACTTGCCACCTTCCTCCATACCAGAACAAAGTTTGGTGGAGTTATTTCGCCAGGCAACGGAGAAAAACTCATTCTCCAGCCCGAGAATAACAAAGTAGGACAGTCTGCTAGACCACTCGTAGAGGAATCATCTCGTACAGACTCCTTCAGATGTGGGCTAGGGAAGCAAAGCCTCCGGTGTCTGAACCTAACCTAGCAAAGGAATCTCATTCTCTATGCTAGGAAGACGCAGACCACAGACTAAATACTCTGATGTTCTGCCTCAACCCCAAAAACCAGTCACTCTGGTTACAGGGTTAGAACAGACATATCCCAGTATAGTTATACCTGAATAGTATTCAGATAGAATCACTAGGACTAAGCCTAAGGCTTACTCAGAGGGAAAAGAACATCCGGGGATGTGTGCGAAAGTATACTAAAAGCCCATAGGCTACTAGCCTAGGCACGGTAAGAATCGATTACCTAAATCACTGAAACTCTCTCTCTTATACAACTTAGCGAAGAAAATTCAACAATATTTTACATTGTATAAATTTTTTGCTTATATCTTCAATAACATAACACTCAAAAAACTTATATCATGCATGAAAGTACTAGGGCCAGACGCCTAGGCTACTAAGCCTAGCGAAAGGCAGGATCGGTTACCTAAATCATCGAAACTGAAAACTAACGGCATCATATAAGAATTCCTAGAGGAGCTAAATAGCTAGATTAATTAAAGCATAATAACCGGGAACGTTAATCTGGCTAACTAAATGACTCATGCATAGCGAGCGGCAGTATCCAGGATGCCTCCGGTAGGCAACAGCTCTTGTTTACGTTAATATCAGTTTTGATTTAATTCGAAACGACAAGAGCTTACATTTATACAAAGTAAAGATAATACTTAACTTTCAAGAGGCAGAAGAGACCGGAGAAAGCATCATAATGTTGAATCATATCCAAAATTACAAGAGATCACAAGGGAAAACACCGAGTAGAGGAGCTACACGAGAAGGAATAAAGATCGCGCTGCCGTCATCGTCATATACACACTAGAAATGGGGTAGGAGAGATACCTTATGAACGACTCTCCTTTCATTCTCGTTTTTAGATTCTTGCCACAGTAACCCCTCGAAGCGTTAATACTGTTCGGGGTGAAGATAGCTATGTGGCGTGTCAAGAATACGTCCTCTGACATTATGCGATATCCCTGTTAGATTTATTTATGGATATTTGCTCCAGGAGTTAGAATTCTGGATACCTTAAGGTAAAATTCTCTGGGAATATCACTGTAGTCAAATATACGCTAGGAAGCTACCCTTCAGGAACCTCCATCAGGACGACATGGCCTGAGCCCAAAAAACCCAGCTTAAATGAGGGCTTACCTGTTCAGTTGCCGGTGACCCATTCATACGTTTTCTAGTCTGTGGGTTGGTGCTGTGGATGGGAGGTCATTGTCTCCTTCCAGTGACTAGGTATATTAGTTATTGATTCTTTTATATAGTTATATGTGTAATAGGTCTTTTATATGGCTTTAAGTTCCTTGATTGGTTTGATTTTAGAGCTAGTTGGGTAGTTCTTAGAAGTATATCTTCCTAACTATGTACTTATGACGATTTTTATCAACTTTATTAATTTTACACAATGATACTTACAGATAGGCTAAGGGTGACAGAAGTTATGTCGAAAGCTACTAAATAAAGAAGATGATAGCAAAATTGACCATTTATATATATATATATATATATATATATATATATATATATATATATATATATATATATATATATATATATATATATATATATATATATATATATATATATACATATATATATATATATATAGAGAGAGAGAGAGAGAGAGAGAGAGAGAGAGAGAGATATAGAGAGAGAGAGGAGAGAGAGAGAGAGAGAGAGAGAGAGAGAGAGAGAGAGAGAGAGAGAGAGAGAGAGAGAGAGAGAGAGAGAGAGAGTATGTCTACCAGTGTCAAACGTACAGAGAACCAAATTAACATGTAAATAATAATACTACTAGTACACATTACCATTCTTAACTAATATGTTCACTAATTTAAAAAGCCAGGATAAAATAAACAATGAAGACGCCAGGAAATTGTGGTGTATTATGAAACATTTGTTATTATGAACAGGTAAATACCCAATCTTTTCCGGGTGGACAGTAATAGCTGAGCTTTTATAACATTTCTAGTAAACGAGTGATAGAAAAAGAAGTTGGGGAGGCCGATGGTGGTGGGAGAGAAAAGGATATTGTAAGGATAACATGATATTCTACGTAATGACAGATTAGTGTCACTTTGTTTTTCTTTTTCCTTTTCTCTATTGCTGCCGGGTGAGGTGACAGATACAATGGCTTTAATTAATTTGCTAGTACGTCATTACAACAGAACATATTGCAATTCCTTTTGATTAACGCTTTCTATTCCTCATTAATTAAACGAAGGGAAACTATATTGTTTCCATATGTAGGCTAAATACTGTACAACTGTCTAGTACACTTGGCTCTTTGGTTTTCTATCTGTACTGCTAAAAGTGATCACTGTCATGATCAATGATATTCTATTAAGAAGTGCTGATTTCAAGGAAAATATCTATATTTTGAATCTGGGAGCGGTTAAATACGAAAAATATATAATATATAATCTATAGTGGATACGGCTTTTTACTTGACCAAATGAGGGCTCAGATGATATGCCTTTGTGTTAGCTACCGAATTTAAGATGTTTCCATTTTAAATTTGCCAGTTACTTCACATAATTATACAAATAAAAGTCACGCAATTGCAAAATATCTTATGATTAGTTTAATAAAGCACACTAAAAATTAGTTCAACAACTTTAAAAATATATATAATTCAGTTGATTCAAGGGCTGTTTTATTCATATTATACCGTCAAACAAATACTTGATTTTTTCCCGTGTGATAAGCGTCTCATATAGCAGATGGCTTCATTTCCTTCTGTCATATTCCAACCAACACAACAAATAATGATAGCTAGGATATATAAAGTTGTAATATATGATTTATATGAAATGATACGAAGCCAAAAAGTATCTCTGTGGCGCATTTACTATTCATTGCTCGGTCAGGAATTTCTTCACACACACGCACACATACACACACACACACACATACACACACACACACACATATATATATATATATATATATATATATATATATATATATATATATATATATATATATATATATATATATATATATATATATATATATATATATATATATATATATATATATATATATATATATATATATATATATATATATATATATATATATATATATATATATATATATATATATATATATATATATATATATATATATATATTATATATATATATATATATATATATATATATATATATATATATATATATATATATATATATATATATATATATATATATATATATATATATATATATATATATATATATATATATATATATGATAAATTTGGCCCATTTAGACGTGTTTTTCATATTCAAATAAGCCACATATTTTTAATACATTAATGTCTTGATTCTCTTAACGACCCTTGGGATCAGAGCCCCAGGCGAAATCACTCAAATACAAGAGCTTGTGACGTGGCGGGAGTCAAACCCTGGTCCGGCAAACTTGTATAGACAGTGACTAAACCACTTGGCCACGAAGAAAGATAAAAATCAATGACAATTCTTTCGTACTTATACCTGTCGAATTCAGGTATTTTTGTACTTAGAATTGAAATCAACCCATCTTCGCCATCGTAGCTAATTGGCAGTTTGTTACTTGGCATTAAATTAATGATAAATCTTGAACATGTAAGTGTGTTTTTCATATTCAAATAAGCCATATATTTTTGATACATTAATGACTGGATTCTCATAACAATCTCGGGATAAGAGCCCCAATCGGATTTACTCAAATACAAGAGCTTGTGAACGGCCGGGAGTCGAACCTTGGTCCGGCAAACTTGTATAGTTAGTGACTATACCACTTGGCCACGAAGAAAGATAAAAGTCAATGACAATTCTTTAGTACTTATACCTGTCGAATTCAGGTATTTTTGTACTTTGAACTGAAATCAACCCATCTTCACCATCGCAGCTAATTGGTAGTTTGTTACTTGGCATTCGATTAATGATAAATTTTGCATATTTAGACGTGTTTTTCATATTCAAATAGGCCATAAATCTTTGATACATTATTGTCTGGATTCTCTTAACGACCTCAGGAACAAAGCCCCAGGCGAAATCACACAAAGACAAGGGAAAGAAATGCAAGAAGAATGGCAGCTAGACGTGAGACACAGGATGAAGAACAAAGAAAAACTCATGCAAGTAGAATGGCAGCTAGCCATAAAGAAAAAAATGAAGAGCAGATGGATTCAAGGAGGAAGACCAATGGCAGCTAGATTTGAGGTAGAAGACGAAGTGCAGGTGAATTTGAAAATGAACACTAATACAAGCAGAATGACAGCATGGTGTGAAACCAAAGATGAAGAGCAGAGGAATTTAAGAAGGAATACCAATGCCACCACAATGAGGCCACCTAAAAAGACATTCTACAGAATATTTAATGGTTAAGGCTTATGTAAATTTTATATATTTTTTTTTTCCAGTTTTCGACAAACTGATACCGCCCAAAATGAGGTTCTTATTCGGTAAATCCAATAAAGCAATTTCAGTGAAAAGAAAAAGGAGAAAACAGAAGAGCAGATGAATTTACGGAGGGAAACAATTGCAATAAAAATGGCAGCTAGACGTGAGACATAGGACGAAGAACAAAGAAAAACTCATGTAAGTAGAATGGAAACTAGCCATAAAGCTAAAAATGAAGACCAGATGGATTTAAGAAGGAACACTAATGCAAGCACAATGGAAGCTAGATGTGAGACACAAGACGAAGAGCAGATGAATTTGAGAAGGAACAATAATACAAGCTGAATGGCAGCTAGACATGAAACCAAGGATGAAAAGCAGAGGAATTTAAGAAGGAACACAAATGCAAGCAGAATGGCAGCTAGACGTGAAGCAGAAGACGAAGAGTAGATGAATTTAAGAAGGAACAATAATGGAAACAGAATAGCAACTAGACGTGAAGCACAGGATAAATACCAAAGAAATTCTCAACAAATAATAACAACTACAAGAAATCAGAAATCAAAGAATGACTCGACTTTAGGATAACCAACAAGAATGATTGCCCATCGAAACCAAGAAATATCGGAGGGAGCTGAGAATATTTGCCATATTGATAGAGCCTTGCATGCAGAAGCAAGACCACGTCCCTTTAATTCTGTACATTGTTGTCTTGGTGTCTTGACTTATAATCCAAGATACCCTTATGAACAGAAAACATGGTACAAATTGGCTTAATGTCACAACAATGTAATCACTGTGATGCTCAGAAATGGAAGAATGAACTTACTGGATTGTGTTGCAGTGGAGGGAAAATTAGACTGACTTTGTTTGTTGAACCTCCTAAATATATGAAGAAACTTGTAAATGAAACTTCCCACCATTAAAAAACATTTTCTTGTAAATATACTGCTATACAATAATGCTTTCTAGATGACTTCATTTGGAAAAAATTGTGAATGATGGGGGACTTATGCCCATATTAATATTCCAAGCACAGATATACCAGGGCAGTGCCAGGTAACCCTGCTAGTTGTTGTTGAGGGTCACCATAGTGAGTATAGGAATGTGATATCTGGTGTTCCTCAGGGTAGTGTTCATGGCCCATTACATTTTTTACTATATACACATGACATGCAGTTTGGCCTAGAAAACAAGCATGTTGCATTTGCAGATGATGCTACTCTCTTTGCATCAATTCCACCTCCTGAACGTAGCTCTGGGGTCGCTGAATCCTTTAATAGAGATCTAGCTAAAATTAGTGCATAGTGAAAATTATGAGGTATAAAGTTAAGGGGGCTAGTGTACCGAAAAATAGCTGATTTGGGTATCAGAAGCCGAATTTTACCATTGTGCATTTCCGGCAACTACAAAGTGTTGGCGATGCCCGACGTATGAAATTTTGTGAATTTCGTGCTTCTAAAGCAAAAAAAATTGGGGCTAACGGGGTAAAGGAGGCATGCCGCATGAGTTGCCATTCCGTGAGACCTATTCCGTCCATTGAACCATATACTTTGCAAATAATGTATAATTGCTTTTTCAAGCTGGAGATACTCCTAAAAAAAACCAGCCTAGTTTGATACCTCATGGGTGGTTTGGAAAATCATGCATAAAAAAATTATAAATGTTGCATACAATTCCAAAAATATTATGCAGCAATTGACTTATATTGATAAAAAAAAAGCGTATTACAGGCAAATAGCAATTTACACAGTAAAACATCTATGTCTGAATGTTGCCAAAACTTCAAGTAAAATTTGACTAAAAAACAAATACAAAAACAAAACAAAAATATGATTGCATAATTATCTTTTCATGCAATTCTGGAAGTTTTGATGCAACACCCAAGTGCAAAGAGAAAGCTAATATGATAAAAATATGTTTTATGAGATATGAATAGTCATTATTGCTTCCCAGTGAGAATAATTCATGTGTTAATGATGCTAGAACTTCAAGTGAAGTTTTCTTGAAACTAAATTTTGAGTGATATGAGTGTTTATAAATCCCTAAGACTTTTTTAATTATTGATGGATTTTCAAATTTTAAACATTACTGGCATTTATATATAATTTATAAGGGCTCCGTTGGTTTGAATCTATTTTTTTTTTCCTTTTTTTTATTTTTTCATGAATTTTTTTAAATATTATATATTTTTTTTAATAACTCTGTGAGCATTACTAATATAAAAATATCAAAAAATCAAATTAAAGGAAATAAAGGACACTACAATTTCTAAAAAAAAAATATGAAAAAACAATTTATAACGATCTAAAAAACCCAAAATAAACCGCCCCCCCCCCAAAAAAAAAAAACAATCATTACCAATTTTTCTCAAATTGGCATGAGAGTAGCTCTATATACTCTAAACAATTACACAAAGTTTCATGAGTATAGAATAATAAATAGGGATTACTTGTCTTTGCTACCTGAGCCACCTTAAATCCTAACAAAACGCAAAGTATGATTGCAAGTAGGTCAAGGACAGTGGTTCGTCAATATCCGGATCTCAGCATTGATAATGTTTCTTTAAATTCATATTACTCTTTTGAAATTTTTGGTGTGATTCTCAACAGCAAATTTACTTTGGAGAAACACATGAGGTCTGTGTCTTATTAAATTCCAAAAAAAAAAAAAAAAAATGGCTTATTGGGAAAGTCTTCTAAGATTTTCGGTGATCAATCTATTCAGAAGAAGTGTTTTAATTCTTTCATTCTACCTTGTTTTGAGTATTGTTCTCCTGTCTGATCTTCAGCTGCGAGTTCTCATCTTAATTTGTTGGACAGGAACTTACGGTCTATTAAATTTCTTATTCCTGATCTAGATACTAATCTCTAGCACCGTCGTTCAACTAGTTCATTATGCCTATTGCATAAGATTAATTTTAATTCTGACCATACTATACATTCAGATCTTCCCGGACAGTTCCATCCTGTTCGTAATACTAGGCATGCAGTTGATTCTGATAGTTAGGCGTTCTCCACCATGAGGTGCAATACTATACAGTACTCTAAAAGTTTAATTCCGGCTGTGCCCAAGTTGTGGAATAATCTTCCTAATCGGGTAGTTGAATCAGTAGAACTTCAAAAGTTCAAACTTGCAGCAAATGTTTTTTGCTGAATAGGCTGACATAAGTCCTTTCATAGTTTATATATGAAATATTGGTTTTAATGCTGTTAATGTTTTTAAAATAGTTTATTCTAATTGTTAATTACTTCTTATGTCATTCGTTTATCCCCTCATTTCCTTCCCTCACTAAACTATTTTTACCTGCTGGAGCCATTGGGCTTATAGCAGCTTGCTTTTCTATCCAAGGTTGTAGTTTAGCTAATATATATATATATATATATATATATATATATATATATATATATATATATATATATATATATATATATATATATATATATATATATATATATATATATATATATATATATATATATATATATATATATATATATATATATATATATATATATATATATATATATATATATATATATATATATATATATATATATATATATATGTATATATATATATATATATATATATATATATATATATATATATATATATATATATATATATATATATATATATATATATATATATATATATATATATATATATATATATATATATATATATATATATATATATATATATATATATATATATATATATATATATATATATATATATATATATATATATATATATATATATATATATATATATATATATATATATACATATACTGTATATATATATATATATATATATATATATATATATATATATATATATATATATATATATATATATATATATATATATATATATATATATATATATATATATGTCCTAATTCTTGTATGTAGATATGTGTTGTAAGTCATGGTAAATGAACTCTATATTCATGAGTATATCACAAAAACTTATAACTCAGCATGTTGTTGTAGCAAGATTGCATTTAGTTGACTTTGCGCGCTCAAGTAGACAAGGATCTCGTACTGTAGAGAGGGATTGTTGTGTACAGAATAGTGTGTACTTATGAACCTTCTGTAATAAATGAAGAAAACCCATATTCCGACGTCTCATTATCCGTCTACATGGGCCGTATCGGTGTCAGGTGTAAAAATATGTCTGCTTGTGTATGCTGTGAGTGAAGTTGTACATTGAGCCGGTAAAAAAAAAAGAGTTCAAGATGCCTAGATTCCAGAGAACTAACGTAGCAGATACTGCTACTGCGGGAGATGAAAATGGAGGAGCAGTGTATGGCATTGCTGATGAAGAATATAGACAGGAAATTAGAACGTAAGAATTGGAAAATAAGCTAGAAAATTTAAAAGAGTTAATGAACAGATTCTGGGTTGAACGAGAAGAGGAGCAGCGCGCAACCACAGCATATCCGACATACATAAACGAATTTCAAACATACACAAGGGAAAGTACCCATGCACAGCCGAGTGAAGATATGCAAATTGTAGTTCGAAAATTGCCAGAACTGCAGGCAAGTGTTAGGCCTTTTGATGATCAGCTGCCTAATGAAGGGTTACAATCGATTGAAGTATTTTTGAGAGACTTTGAAGTAGTCACATATGGTGGTCGGAAAGAGAAAAAGCTATTCAAGTAATTAGATTGCCGAAAGATGCTCCTGCAATGGAAGTAATGTGTTGGCCACAAGACCGTTTTAAAAGTTATACTGAAATAAAACGATTTTTGATTGAGAAGTATGCCTTACCTGATGCAAGAAAAGGAGACCTAAAAGAAAATTATAAACCCTTAATACAGGAACGTGAATCACTTCTTAGTTTTGACAATCGCATTTTTCGGGATTGCGATTCGTTTGGTACCCGGAGTGCCAATCCCCCAGAAGGTGATAACCAATTGCCCGTAAACATATTCGCAGATTAGTAAACCCTCATTTATGTGGTTATTTGTTCGATGACAATCGCTCGTTAGCAGACGTAGTGAGCGCAATACAAAACATTTTAGACAGTTTGCCAAAAGAAAAATGACTGATAATAAAGGGCCCGATTCCGAGAAGTTGGTAGCCATGAGGGGCAGTTGACCCCCGAAGGGGGGTAGAGGAGAGCGCAGAGTTAGCAGAGTTTTCAGATGCTGGCAATGTGGGGGAGAGGGACACCGACAAGTGGAGTGCCCAACCCAAGGATCCCCCCGCTATTACACTTGTCAGGCCTACGGTCATCTATCTCGAGAATGCTCAGCAAAAAACGCCCATAGCTGGCAGGCTGTGGCACAGGTACACCTCCCCCCGCCCACCATCCGAGGAAAAGGAATAAAAGGAAGGGGGAGATGAGGGAGTTCGATGCACCCCCGCATGACATCACAAGCAGTTGCCGAGGAAGCGGTGACAACGGACGCAGCAGAGCAAGCATTGGGACCTCCATCAGTACTACCGACCTCACCACCGCAGCACTAGGGAGCAGCGGCATTGCAGCTGAGGTCATTGGCCCGTATCCCATATTATCATATTATCAATGACCTGCAAGATAAATCCATTCGAGCGATGATCGACACAGGAGCCAGCGTTTCACTGATTGAAAAAAGATTCTCCGCAAACCCACTACAGTTAGCGGCATCCATCGTCCTCGGCACGCCAGGAGGAAATAAACTACGAATAAACGATAAAACTATCGTCAACTTTAAGGTGGGATCTATGAAGTTTACACATGATTTTTTGTCCTGCCCACCTGGGGAATTCCAGGAATCAAGGCTATTTTAGGAATTGATTTTATCTTTAATAATCAAATATGCATTTTAGGGGGAAAAGACACAATAACAGTAAAAGCAGGAGGGTACATTTTGCCGATAGGAACTCATGAGAGGGTAAGTGCTTGTGCTGGCTCGGAGAAACATTTAAGTAAGGTAACAGCTGTGCCTGAAAGAGGACAAGTGTTGTCACCCCAGACACTTACGAGCATATTAGTGACCCCGTGTCGCCCTCTTCCAGAAGGAACCAAGGTCGTTGTTAAACCCCATGGAAATTTGACCCATATGATATTAGAGTGCTTGACCGAAGTAAAAGAGAACAAAGCTGATATAACGATAGTTAATTTGTCAAATAAAAGAGTTCTGTTAGGAAGTGATTAGAGCTATGTGAAATTGCTTATAATGGGATGATGGGAGCCACACCTCCAACCCGCACACATGAACGCACTCAGAATTTGATTATGCAAGAACGATAACTATGTCTGTCAGAATATCAGCCTAAAGTTAGTGACATTGTCAATAATTATTCCGATGTAATTGCAATTGGAGATGAGCCACCCGGGAGTATTGATCGATTTCCCATTAGCATTGAAACTAGGCAGACGGAGCCGATCAGGTCAAGGCCTTATAATTTACCCATTCATTTCCAGGAGAGATAGAAAGGGAAATTAATAAATTAAGGGAACAAGGGATAATCGAGAAGAGTGAATCCCTCTGGGCCTCTCCAATTGTATCTGTTAGGAAAATGGATGGCTCGGTAACATTGTTTGTTGATTGTAGGAGGTTGAATGCAGTCACTTAGGATAGTGCATTTCCATTGCCCTCGATCGAAGAATTACTTGTGAAAGTACGGGATAGTAAATATTTTACAATTATTGACTTAAAATCTGGATACTATCAAATACCCATTCCGGAAGACAGTAAATATAAAATGGCATTTATAGCTAAAGATCAACTATTTCAGTGTAATTTTCTTCCTTTCGGTGTTAAAAATGTTCCAAGTCATTTCTCTAGAGTAATGATGGCGGTTTTGTCTCCCTTATTTGGCCATAATGTTCAGTTTTATTTGCACGATATCATAATTACAGGGAAAACGGCCGAAGAGCATAATAGTATTCATAAAGTTTTAGAAGCAATGTGACGTAATGGTATGAAAATAAATTTGTTGAAATGCAAATTTTTCTGTAAACAGGTCGAATTTTTAGGTCACATAATAACCCCAGAAGGTATCCACCGCTGCTGCAGTAAAGTAGCGGCTATTAGAGATTTCCCCAGGCCACGTAACTCTAAGGAAGTAGGTGGGTTCCTAGGGCTCGATGGGTATTACCGTAAATTCATAAGAGGTTTTGGAGAGAAAGCGAGACAGTTAGATGCTTTAAAGAAAAAAAAGTAATAAATTGGGGAATGGAAGAAGAAAGGGCCTTTAACCATTTGAAAGCTGCCTTAACTAGCAATGAATTACTTGCATATCCTAGATTTGATCGCCCGTTTTTAGTGACAACAGATTCGAGTAGCGTAGTATCTCAACGAGATGATAAAGGGAGAGAGTGACCCATTTGTTTCACTTCACGGGCATTAAAAGGGACGGTAAAGAATTATAGTACCTTCGATCGAGAGGCTTTGGCTATTCTTTGGGTTCTAGAGAGGCATCAGTTCTTTTTATTAGGTAAGTCGATTGAGTTGCATAGTGATCATCGCTCCTTACGTGATTTGTATTATAAAAGTGATTTGACCTCTCGACAAGCGAGATGGATTGAGAGATTGTTAGAGTTTAATATAAAGGGTTTTCACCACATAAAAGATAAAGCTAACAAGGTAGCTGATGCTCTCTCTAGAGGTCAGTAATAGGAGTAACAACTAGGGCACAAAAGAGGAATGAAGAACGTAACCAAAATATTGAAGTCCTCTATCAAAATAGAGAAAATAGAGAACGGGATGTGAATTCTTCCCATGAGCAGTCAGAAAATGAGAGAGAGAGAGAGAGAGAGAGAGAGAGAGAGAGAGAGAGAGAGATGAGCAGCGGAGGTGAATATATGTGGATGGGCGAGGACATGACCAGGGGTGTCCAGAATGAATGCCCTGATGATGCAGGTTTGATTGACTTGGAAGGTTGGGACATTAAAGAAGTCCGAGAGTGACAGAAAAAAGAGGAATGGATGGAAAGAGTGCGAGCAGTGATTAAAGGGGAATCGGAGAGTTATCCGTCATTTCCGAATGTTACTCGTGAGAATTTTTTTTATAGAAAATTATATCTTATATTGTGCTTACAAGAAGAGGGGAGGGGAATTTTGTGCACGGGTAGTTCTTCCTCCCTCTTTAATTAATCGACCCATCCACATTGTACATGCAAGTCCGTATGCAGGGCATTTAGTGATTGATGGATCATTAAGGAGAGTGTGTGAATCCTTCTTTTGGTTAGGAATGGAAAAATCAATAGAGAATTACATAAGAGGTGGGCATGCTTGTAACTGTTTCAAAGAACATAAAAACAATGTACCGGAAGCCAGAAAGTGGCCTGTGTTTCCTATTAAATTTTACTGGTTTAACACAACATAAGTATATATGTGTATTTCTAGATGCATTTACTCAGTACACTCATACTTACGCAATGTTGGACAAATCGGCAAATTCAATATCCCAAGCGCTGTGCTCTTTCATTATTAGGTTTGGTCGCCCGAAAATTTTGATACGTGATAATGGTCTCAAGTTTATACATAAGGTGGTGTAATCGGTCACAGACTTGATGAAAATTTAACACTTTTCAGTGACTGCATATAGGCCTTCAGCAAATGTCTTAGTGGAACTGCATAATAGGAAAGTAGTGCGAGTTTTATGTTACTTAGTGGCTGATGACCCCCTTTAATGGCACGCCATTCTTCCTACAGCTGAGGTACCTTTGAACATTGTGTATAATGCTTCGCTCAGGGACACGCCTTTCTTTTTAGTGTACGTACAGGATCCTGTGTTACCATATACGGTACTCATTAATTCACAACAATTGACAAATTATTCAACTGAGCAATGCCGTGGATATTTATTAAATCTATTGGGGAGAGTAATGAACACCACTGAAAGGTTTTTGAAAAGAGCTAATGAAAAACACAACTCAAAGTATGATGGTGGGCTCAAAACTGTACCGGTAAAAGTATTTGTGGGCGATCGTGTGTATTTGAAACGATTACAACCTAGGAAGCACAAACTAGAGCCAGCGTTTTTGGGTCCGTACCAAGTAAAGATGGTTAAATCTAACACAGTTGTGATACAAAGTATTATTAATGGCACAGTGTCTGAACATCATCAGGCACACATACATGTGATGCCTGAAGAGGTAGTTTTCAAGAGTGTTCCTCCTTACCTCCTGCATACTTGACATTCCTCGAGTTGATGAGTAGAATTTTTTTTTCCTTTGCTGTTGTTGTTGTTTGAACAGACCTCATTTCTTCTTTTGACGTGTTTTAATTACACTCGATGAATACGTAAATTGTTGTGGTAATTTTGCTGAATGTGGCAATACGTATAACATTGCTGAGTGAACCTAAAAACAATCAGAGGTTAAATAGGTCAGGTGAGATCCGTCAGGCGGATCTGTGTTATTCATGCATTTATATGATTCCTGGTTGCTGAGGCCGGGGCGGTTCCCGAATGGCAAGTGGCTGCGGGATTAAAAGTTCAGCCTTGAGGATTGACAGTGTTAGAGAATGTGTAGATGTGAATACCTTATAATTAATGTTATAAGAAAAGGGAGGGAAGATGAATGATTTTCTCGGAAAACGGCTAGTGGCCACCGATTGAAAGTTGCAAGTGCGTGTTGTAGTGATTTAAATAAATGATGAAATGGTGGTGGTGAGTTGTGTTGCAAAATTGTGCCATAAACCCAGACATGTGAAATTGAGGTTTGAAGGAATATCTATTCCTACCCCTGTCCCACCCAAAAAGCCCGTATTGCCCACAACCAGAGGGAGGTTATTGATGAGGTTGTGTAAGATTGATGTTAGTATATTTTTTTCACTTTGGATATTTCTATTTTAGTTGCAAAAGTCTTAAGAAGAAATAAGTGGAGTTATTTATATTGTATTGTGTACATTTTTTCATGCAATATTCCATTTTTTTTTCTTTTGTGGGAGATGTGTTATTTTTTGGATTGATTTCTATATATATATATATATATAAATATATATATATATATATATATATATATATATATACACACACATATATATATGTATATATATATATATATATATATATATATATATATATATATATATATATATATGTATATATATATATATATATATATATATATATATATATTGTTGCATTTCTGTTTAGTACATGCCATGCCTATTCTGGGTCGGAGTGTCCTCCATATATCATAGACTAGTGATGGCGAGTGCACACCTCCTCCCGGAGGGAGAAGCTGGGGGGGGGGGGAGTAATGTCCTAATTCTTGTATGTATATATGGGTTGTAATTCCAGGTAAATGAACTCTATATTCATGGGTATTCAACAAAAACCTATAACTCAGCATCTTGTTCTAGCAAGATTGCATTTTGATAGTCAGGGGAGTTAGTTACCTTTGCACGCTCAAGTAGACAAGGCTGTCGTACCTGAGTGAGTGATAGCTGTGTACAGAATAGTGTGTACTCATGAACCTTTTGTAATAAATGAAGAAAACACTTATACCAACATCTTATTATCCATCTACATGGGTCTTTTAAATATATATATATATATATATATATATATATATATATATATATATATATATTTATGTATGTATATACATATATATTTATGTATGTATATACATATATATATATATATATATATATATATATATATATATATATATATATGAACCGATCGTGGTTTAGTGTTTGGTTTAGTGTTAACGGATTTCCCTTTGTTAGGGAAGGACGGAGACGCTGTGGCACTACAAAAAGATGACGGTTATAGGTTTGACGTCACCAAAACCTCTCCCGATTGGTTGTTATGAGACTTTCGGGTCAAAACAACCAATCATTGATCAGGCATAGTGAGGCCGTGGTATGGGCGTTGGGAAACTGCCCCATAGAGTCAGAGTTAGTTTTGGGAGGCCCAGAGAGAGGTCATGGTGCCAACGCGGTGCCACCCCGAGTACCATTTTCTGAGGGCTTTTTCTTAATAACGTAACGTAATCATAATTATGGGCGCCCTTGTAAACTTAAGAGAATACAGCATGTGTAAAATGATAAACTCGGCTATTATTTGTGCCTGAAATCCCTCTCCATTCATGTTTCCCTAAAACTGATTGAACCCCAATACGACCAAGATCGGGTCATATATATATATATATATATATATACGTATATATATACACATATATATGTGTATATATATATATATATATATACACACATATATATATATATATATATATGTATATATATATATACATATATATATATATATATATATGTATATGTATATGTATATATATATATATATATTTATATATATATATATATACATACATATGTATATATATATATATATATGTATATATATATATATATATATGTGTGTGTGTGTGTGTGTGTGTGTGTTTGTTACCGAGAACTATTAAAAATCCGTTTTTATGCATAATTCCTAGTAAATTTGTATATTAACAGATACTTCAGTTGAAATGCCTAATCGCTGAAAATTTTTCATGAATATGTATTGTACCTAGGATCTTAATAATCATACAATATAACTGTTACAAACATCGTTATTATGGAAAATGAATAAAAAATTCCAGTATATCTGGAAAATTCCTAAAATTTTATAAATTAATCGACATTGTACCACAGGTGTTTCATACACTCTCATACATTGTAATGATATTGTTTTTTTTATCTCTGGCTATCCAGAGATAAATAATAGAAAAACCTTTTTTAACCTTGCAATTCCATGTTTCCTATTCTTTTTATTTTTTTTACATTCTGGCCTTCAACTGTTTAGATACAAGTTCATTATCTGTCCAATACTCCTGAATTGGATTCTCCTTACCTCTCTGTT
This sequence comes from Palaemon carinicauda, assembly GCF_036898095.1. NCBI lineage: Eukaryota > Metazoa > Arthropoda > Malacostraca > Decapoda > Palaemonidae > Palaemon > Palaemon carinicauda. The sequence continues at coordinate 57,947,758 of NC_090742.1, read as the reverse complement.
AGGACCTAACAGGTATATTGCCACATTGTCGATCCCTGATTTACTGCTCCACACCACCTTTTCACCAACTGCTTTCCTCTACAATTTTTGCAATTCCACCAAACGTAACTCTTCGGCACATTCTGCCTTTATGAAACTGCTGCCCTTCGCCAGCATAGAGGTGTTTGCCTGGTTACAGTGCACCGAAGTTCACTTTTACATCAACGACGTGACTCGCTCAAGCAGTGATATCCGAGGACACTTTCCCAGATTTCTCTGATTGACTGCAACCAATGCCTCATTTAGCAGTACTCACCATCACCAACTTCACGTATAGTCACGCTTTTTCAGCTCTCTCAGCAGTTGTTGGGGGACTATAAGGCTTCGCCCTCCCTCAAGGAAATAACCACTACTACTCTCCTGCAACCTGCCAAAAGATGGCTCTCCATGGGAAGTGAAGCTACTTTGTGTCATTTGGGTACAATGACTACCTGAACCTGTCTGCACTGTCATCCCCAATATTGATACCTTGCCATTGAAGGACCGATGACCAAAGTTGTTCGCTCATGGACAGCCACTTCACCACCTTTGAGACCTCCATCAAAGACTCCACTTCTGACGTAGAGGACAACCATTCAACACTAACTAATGTGGTAGGAGACCAACACCTGTCCCATGAAATGCCAAATCGGCGACAAATCCGCCCACCACCTATAAATACCGCCCGTCACTCACGACCCAACTAACGGCCTCTGCAGCAACTTACTGACACCCATCAGATGCAGTTCTGCTATTACCATTCCAGATTCAGGGCTGCTGTGAAGAAATGCGTGGACTGTTGTCAGTGGCCAAAAAACCTTTAAGCACGCCATCGCTTGTGGCAGTCGTTTCCTCTGTCAGTAATTTTTTTTCTTTTTACGTGATGAAGGTAAAGGTGTGTGGTTTTTGGTAAACAATTGTGTTTGCCATTCAATTCTACCAAGTTCTCTCCAGGACATGATGTAGTCATTCCAAGCCTGCTGATATTTGCCTAGTAGCTGCCATCAAATCTATAATACCCACCCATGGATACCTGACCTCAGATTATTGTTTGGAAGCGCCAAATATAATGCGAAGTTTCTCATTGCTGACATTATATTGCCACTACTCAGTGAGGATTTTCCACCACATGGTTGATGTAGCACATCAATGCTTAGTCAACAAAGGCTTTTAAATGTCGACATCTCTTCAACTCTTCCTCTCCAACCTCGAACTCCACATCACAGTAACCACGGAGGCCTATGCCCACCTCTTCACATTGTACCCAGAAGTCTTCTGTCTAGAACTTCTCCGAACGTTCACGGTTCCCATCAGGCATTGTTTATCACCACATCAAGACGATAGGGTCCCTGTTGTTTGCCATATACAGGTGTCTGGCCTTGGGTAATTTGGCAGCCACTATACAAATGTTTGCCGTAATATAAGAAATGGGCCCTTGCTAAAAGGCCTCAAGCCTAGGGTCGTCACCCTTACACATAGCCCTAAAAAAAGATGGCTCCCTGCGTCTATATGGGGATTAAAGTCTTCTGAACATGAGGAAACACTAGACTACTACCTCCTCCCCAACATCGCCGTCATTGCCTCCTCCTCACACAAAGCAAAAGTTTTCTTCATTCTTCATCTCTTGAAGGGGTATTATCAGGTACCCCTAAACTCAGAAGGCATCCCCAAGACAGCCATCACTACCCCATTCTGTAAATACACATTCAGTTATTCCTGTTTTGGCCTTCATTATGCTGGGGCTATTTTTCAAAGCCTCATGGATGACATTTTAGGGGACCCCCTCTTCCGTTTTTGGTACATGGACGACATACATGTGTTCTCTTCCTTCTAAGAGGAACATCTCCATTTGCTACAAAAAGTTCTTGACTGCCTACAACTAAACGCCCTTGTAGTCCGGTTCGACAAGTGTACCTTTGGCATCAACGAAGAATTGTTCTTAGAGCTTCACATTACTCCTGAAGGTGTCCACCCCCTCCAGGAGAAGGAATCAGCTATTCATTACCTCCCATGCCCTTAACCATCAAGCATGGCAAGAATTCTTGGCCATGATAAACTATTATCACCAGTTTCTGCCAGCCATCGCTGCCACTCTTGCCCCCACCATGCATCCCTCAATAGCAAGCCAAAAGACCTGAATGCCCTATCAAACCCCATTGCTCTAAATTTTCCTGTGCCACACGCCACTCTCCTTTCCTTCACGGGTGCCAGCGACATTGCTATTGGTGCAGTACTCAAGCAAGTGGTCAATGTCTCTCCCCACCCATTGGCCTTCTTTGGTAGAATATTGTCCAAGGCAAAATTTGAATACTCTAACTTCAACCACAAATTGCTAGTGGTGCATTTGGCTGTCCGTCTCTTTCGCCACTTCTTAAAAAGTACACCCTTTGTCATTTACATGGACCACATGCCTCTGAGGCATGCCTTTCCAACAACTGGTCCAGCCGTCAACGTAGATGGCACCCTTCAACATGTCCCTGGGAAAAGGAGTCCTATTGCCAAGAAACACAGCCATTTACCTGGGATTGAATTACAACACCTTGCCAGGAGATCAACGAAAAAATTCAGAGTACCAAGCATATGCTACATCCTGCACATCCTTCCATTACAAAGACGTTAATGTCCTTCACAACAATGTCACCATCCTCTGTGACCTCAGTACTTGTAGGACCCTGGATACCTGCCCAAATGCATCAACAGATCTTTGATTTCATCCATGGCCTCTCACATTCCTAGCACCAATCTACTACACAGCTAATAAAGATCAAGTTCAATTGGTATGGTATTACTGAGGATGCTTAGAATTTGGTCTGCACTTGTTCTTCATAACAAACTTCACAAGTATATTGACACACGGATTTAGGAGTGGACACCTTTCCTCAACCTCAGTGTAGTTTTGCCTACATTCATGTCAACATAGTAGGTCCTCTACTCACTTCCTAAGGACACAGTTACATATTTTACCGTCATTGACCGCTCCTCTGATTGGCCTGAAGCCTTCCCTTTACAAATTTCAATGACTGCCTCATATACATTTGCCTTATTCTCAGAATGAATCGTGGGATTTAGTATCCCAGAGCATATTACTTCTGACAAAGATACTACTTTCACATCTCAGTTGTGGACATCATTAGCGAATCTCCTGGGCTTCACCCTATATCAGACAACCGCCTACAATCCGGCAGCCAAGGACCACTCTGAACGATTCCTTGGTCGTCTTCGCAGATGAAATGGGGTATGGTGACCAGATGGTCATCCTTGCTGAATTTCTTCCGTCTGCAGCCTCCTTCATCAATCTCCAATGACTAAGCCACATTCTGGAAAAATATGCTCCCTGAAGCTAGACTTACAATCCCCTAGGGAAGCAACACATACTGAAAGATTTACACACTCCTAAGCACGTGTTCCTGTGCACCGACAACAGCAAGACACTGCTGAAGCCCCCTAACACAAGTCCTTTCCCCGTGGTCCATCGCACAAATTCCTGGTAAACAAGAAGGGATATCCATTGATTCCCCAAACCCTTTGCATTTCCTGCAAGATGACCAAACTACACTTTACCTTTCTAGAGAAGGCTACCATATTTCATCTGTATGTTTTTTTTTTTTAGGCGGAACCATGTTCATGATTCATACACGCTCATTTACTATAATGCTATTGCTTTTTTCATCTCTTGCTGGCTCTGTCCTGCACTGATAATAGAAAAACCTGATTAAGCTTGCAATCTCATGTTTCTGATTGTTTGAATTTTTCTTTACACATTCTTGCCCTCAACTGTTTGTATATAAGCTCGTTATTTGTTGAATAAACTTTACTTGCATTCACCTCGCCTCCTTATTAGGACCTAACAGCTACGTTGCCACAACATATTTGCTATGGCACTTACTCGAAGTCAATAATAGTTGACATTATATGTCAAAAAAATTCGATAGTAACGGCATTATAATATTAAATAAGTAGTATTTTTCTTTTTGGTGGAGACAATTATTGGTAGCTTGAAGCAATGGAAGAAAGAAAGCAGTGTTTTTATTCGTCCTTCGCGAAGAATAAAGACAAAAAGGCAAGCAATATCTCTGCTTTAATGCAAAAAGTGGAATATGACATGATTTGTAATCTACTAATTGAACTTGAAAAGGAAAATACCTCCTTAAAAGGTCAGATGTCATGTGTTAAATAAAAGTGGAAGAAACAACAGTGAAAAAAGTGGAGTCGTGGGAAGACCATCCCTTCATTACGTTTAATCTATTTACATAGCAAATAAACATGGTCGTAGAGACATTCTTTATAATAAAACAAATGAAAAAATAGCAAACATAAAACATTCACAAATTAGACACTGCAATTTTGGGAGGAGTGCCAGCTAATGAAAAAAAAAAAAATAAAAAAATAAAGGTCGGAAAATCTTTGGAGGTTTAAATGCCGTTCATGATGGCAGAGGCGAGGGACAGTGACATTGCTCTAGTAAGCAGGACGATGCCCTAGAGAATAACCATATATTATATAATCAGCGCCAAAGCCCCCTCTCCACCCAACCTAGGACCAGGGAGAGCCAGGCAATGGCTGCTGATGACTCAGCTGATAGACCTAGAGGCTCCCCCAAACCCCAAAAACTCAGCTCACAAGGATGGTAAGGCTGCAGACACTAAAGGCACTAACGAATCTGGGCGGACTCGAACTCCCGTGTGGCAAATACCAGGCAGAGACGTCACCAACCAGGACACTGCAACCTTATTATCTTGTCATTCAATATGAATTCTCCACGTCAGGTAGGGAAAAAAGAGCCAATTTTTTGGCCGTCAAAAAATGGGTTTCCGTTAAAATAAGTTCCTTTGTCTACTTTGACCTTTTAAGGGAATAGTTTCTTTAACAAAAGTTTTTCTGAGAATCGAGATTTATTTTGTGACTTGCTGTTTATAAGTAATTATGAAAATTAAATACAATAGTTATGAGATACAGATCTTAAAAGAAAACTCACTGATAATGTACCAAAATTGTATGAAATAAAAAGGGTGAGATCAATTATGTATTATGAAGGAAAATTAAATATTAACAGAAGGATGACTGCAGTAAAGATACATATCAAATAGATACTCAAGTGAACGTTATCTTGTAAAATGACTAATATATAAAGAATTATAAAAATTTACGGTTTTTTTTTCTGATATTTTGCATATTAAGTAAAGTATCCATTTGTAAATAAATTTCTAGGAATTATGCCTAATAACGAATTTAGTATATTTACGGTTTATATATATATATATATATATATATATATATATATATATATATATATATATATATATATATATATATATATATATATAGAGAGAGAGAGAGAGAGAGAGAGAGAGAGAGAGAGAGAGAGAGAGAGAGAGAGAGAGAGATTATGTATTTTGTAATATAATACTGTATGCGCTACGGGTATCAAGAGTAATGTTGCACAATAGTGCATTAATAAATCATGTTCCAGCATAGTTTTTAAGTGTAGTAGCGTATGTTAGGAAGGATTTAATCATTCGATAGTTATCATAAGATTAGAATGTGATTCTTCTTACTTTTGTATTGCAGTAAGATCCAGTCTTTTTTAGAGTGATGCTCTTTTGTTGTTTTGTATGTTTGTGTACGAGTTTTGTTTATATATTCTCACTCGAGAGTCACAAGTCAGAGAGTAGAGCTGTAAAGTAAGCTTTTTAGCATTAAATGTATTTTAATAATACAGAACTCTCATATCAACCCTACCAAAGAAGATTTGGCGATTCCGTGCGTCCAGAACATTCTCAACTAATGTAGTATTATTATTCCAGGTGAGTGAGCTGACATCAAGTATTTATGATGTGGAACATACATCAACTGGCAACAGTCAAGACGAAACCCGAACAGAGAAGCAGCACCAGAATAAGAGCCAACTAGAAGATGTAATCCCATGCGGCAGGAATACAGCCAAATCAGACTCTGTAGAGGATTAATTTTTGTTTTATTTTTTGTTTATTTTCTTTTGCCAAATCCAGAGAGAGAGAGAGAGAGAGAGAGAGAGAGAGAGAGAGAGAGAGAGAGAGAGAGAGAGAATTTCATTTGCTTTAGTTTTGCTCAATCGCGCGTGCGCGAGAGAGTGTGTGTGTGTGTTTGTGTGTGTGTGTTTGTGTGTCCGCGGTGCGCGCCGAAGAACAAGTGGTAGTTAGTGTATCGATCGTTTGTGGTGAGAAAGACTGTTGGTATAAATGAGATTGTTTGTTTATGTTTTTAGTTAGGTTACGACAGTGATGAATGTCTTGGGTGAATGCTTATTTTGATTTTGACTGCAGCTAGAGGCTGGTGTGAATGCTGGATTATTATTTTTCTTTACCAGCGTTGAAGTGATTATTTATATTCTAAGTAAGTACAGTTTTGTTTATCTTTGCATGTCGTGATTGTGAATGATAGGAACAATTTATCATTTATCTTTGATTATAGTGCCATAGTTCAGTTAGGAGTGTTCGTAAGTGTTTTTCTTTTTTATTTTGGCAGGCCGTGATTCCTCCTTTGGAGTGACTAAATTTGTTAGAAACTGGATTTATTGTTGACGACCTGGCCTGTATTACGATTTTGCTTGGACTGCTTTTTGGATTGCTGAACCGATGATGACCTGGCCTTAGAATTAAGATTGCTGTTGGTGATAATGATGATGAAAATGATGATGATGATGATGATGATAATAACAACGACTCCAATCAGGGAAGTAGTGGTGGCAAATTACCACCCAGTGGAATAGTTGACCACAAAGTGGTGATAGTGGTAGTTTGCCATAAAAGACAGTTTGTCTTTATGTTGAGGACAGTGTTGGTGTCCTATAAAATAATCTATACATATTGGTTGTGGTCTATTTTAATTTTAAGTTTGTTAGGGTTTTTTCATTTGAATGGTGTTACGTTTTTTGGTATATTTATTAAGTTAAAGATTAATTTTAAGTGTAATTATTTTGGTTGTGGATGTTAAGTGTTTAATTGATTGTGGAAGGGTTTTTTGTATTAATTATTTTAGTTTGTAAGAAATATAGTATTAAGGTCATGTTTTGTTCTCATTTTCCTTCTGTCCAAGAGTCCAGTTGATAACGTAAGGGGAAAGTTTGTGCAGAGGAGACATTTGTCAGTTAGTGTGATCAAGGGTGTTGGGGTTGTTTTGCAACATCCCGCCACATTATTTTGGCGCCCGAACAGGGACTCCCGACGGGGGAATGAAGCTGGACTCTTTTACGAAGGACTGAATTAGGTTAAAAATTTAGATACAAGGTTGATGAAAAATGGAGGAGGCAATTAAGGGTTTGGAAGGAGGAATTGCGGCTGAGTAAGGAGCGTGAGGAGAGGTTGCTAGTAGAGAATGAGAGGTTGAACTGGGAGAATGAGGCAATGCAGAAGGAGCTTAGGGAGTTGAAGGGAACTGTAGAGAAAGTGGAAGAATGTTTTGAGATGAGGATGAAAGAGAATGAGGAACGAATGGAGAACCGATTGGAAGCTATGATGGGGCCAGTCATGGGGATGATGAAAACTTTAATGGGTGAAGGTGCAGTCGGAGGAGTGTCCTCAGCTTCGGGTAATGGGTTGATAGTGGATGAGAAGGCTAAGGTTAGTGATAATGGGAAAGGAAGTGATAGTGATAGTAATAGTAATAGTGATAGTGAGATTGAAGATAAGGGAATTAGGCATAGTAAGGATGAACCGAAATGTGATAGGAAGAATGAGAAGAAAGGTAAAAGTGATGTAAAGAAAGAGAAGAAAAAGTGTCAGGATGAGAGCAAGGATGATCGTGAAAGTGGTAAGTAAGAAAAGGGCTTGGAAGAGTATAATCAAGGATAGGAGTAAGAGTGTGGAATTAGATTCTTTATACTCTAGCGAGGAAGTAGGAAACAAGAAGGAAGGTAGCAGTGATGATAGCAGTGAGAATGAACATGATGTGTGTAAGACTGTGTTTATGAGAGAGGTACCTCGGTGTGAAAGGTTCAATGAGCATAGTAGTAGGGATGTATACGAGTTTTTCAAGGAGTATGAGAGTTATTGTCAGGATAAGTATGGTGATAGTAAAAGAGTTAGGGCTAGGGAGTTAGGAGAATATTTGACTGAGTATTTGTTGACGATGTATGGAGTGATAATGAGTGTAGGTGACGTTGATTATGAAAGTGTGAAAAAGAGAATAATTGAGCAGGTAAAACGTATGAAAGGGAGTGTTAAGTATAAGCGTAAGAATGATTTTGATGAAGCACGGATGAATGCAGGAGAAGCGATATCGATGTATGTATGTAGGTTGGAAACTTTAGCTAGGAAGAAGTAAGGGGATGAAGGTATAAATGAGAATAAGGAGTTAATGAAGAAGTTTTTGGCTACTGTAACCGAGAATGTTGCTGAGTTTGTTAATTTGAAACGGAAGTAGAAAATGAGGTGGACGAAAGAAAGATTGACATGGGATGATATTTTAGAGATAGTTGAGGGATACGAGTTGGATAGATGTATGAAAGAAAGTAAATCTGTGAGTGTAAAAACTGGAATGGAGGAAAGTGTGCCTGAATTTGTTAGTTTTATAGATGCTGTTATGAGAGGACCGATGAGGGTAGCTGATAGTGTAGTAGATAGGAGTGTTAGGGTGAGTAATGTGGCAATACATGTAAGGACAAATGAAGGGTTTAGGCAAAGGAATCAGGTTTGGAGGGATAGGAGTGCTAGTGCGCCGCAAGGTAGGTCAGGTAGTTGTATCCGTGAAGAGTAGTGTTATAGAAGTGGGAAAGTAGGACATAAGAAGAATGAATGTAGATGGGCTCTAGGTGCTTGTTTTGGATGTGGTGAGGTAGGGCATAGAATTAGCGAGTGCAAGAAAGAGAAAGGGGTAAAATGTTATCGGTGTGGTTTGACTGGGCACATAGCGAGTGGATGCCGGAGTAATCGTACAAATGTGATTTGCGGCAATTGTGGTAAGGATGGTCATTATGCTAGAATGTGCAAGGAGCCACAGGGTAAGTGTACTGAATGTGGTACAGATGGGCATGTAGCTAGGGTATGTAGGAAGAAGGGAGTAAGTCAGCCAGGATGTTCGGGAAACTAGAGTGTAAGAGGGTTCTGCTGGGTGAGTCCTCCTGTGTGTGTGGAAGGAATAGGATCAATGTTTGTGAGAATGGGATGAGTAATTGGTTGGAAATGAGCAAGTATGAACCTAGTATGCATGAGAAATTAGGGCTGGAAAATAAACAATTAGTGTTAGTTGAATATAGGAAAAAGAGGTGTTTGAAAGTTTTAAGTGAGGAGAAAGTACAAGGGAAATTTGTAGGTATAGGTAAGAATACGTATAAGTATGACAAGGGTGTAAATGTGCAAGTGTTTATGGAAGATAAATGTGTTAATACAGATGAATGATGGCTGATTATGAATGATACCTATAGTGTGTGTGGCTTTTCCTTGGGTGATGTAAAAGAAATGATGACGAATGCGCGAGTGAGAGATAGGAGAATGATTAGTAGTATGAATGAATCTTTTGCAAAAGTTGAGAATGTTTTTGATGAAATGGATGAACTGTTTACAGAAATGAGTGTAATTTTAGGGCCAGATGAGAACGTGGTAGATATGAATGTGCATGATATATTAGATGATAGGGATTTAGATAGGAATAGTGTTAATGTAGCGAATGATTGTGATAAAGAAGAAGTGAATGAGAGAGTATATGGAGGCCCAGTTACTCGAAGCAGAGGTCCTGTTCCCAACTGCGACTGGGTTATGAAAAAAATAATGTAAGTGGTTGTGGGAGAATGTATTAGGATTTGGCAAAGTAAGGGGGGAGGAATGTGGATGATTAATTTTTGTTTTATTTTTTGTTTATTTTCTTTTGCCAAATCCAGAGAGAGAGAGAGAGAGAGAGAGAGAGAGAGAGAGAGAGAGAGAGAGAGAGAGAGAGAGAGAGAATTTCATTTGCTTTAGTTTTGCTAAATCTCACGTGCGCGAGAGAGAGTGTGTGTGTGTGTGTTTGTGTGTGTGTATGTGTGTTTGTGTGTCCGCGGTGCGCGCCGAAGAACAAGTGGTAGTTAGTGTATCGATCGTTTGTGGTGAGAAAGACTGTTGGTATAAATGAGATTGTTTGTTTATGTTTTCAGTTAGCCTATGACAGTGGTGAATGTCTTGGGTGAATGCTTATTTTGATATTGACTGCAGTTAGAGGCTGGTGTGAACGCTGGATTATTATTTCTCTTTACCAGCATTGAAGTGATTATTTATATTCTAAGTAAGTACAGTTCTGTTTATCTTTGCTTGTCGTGATTGTGAATGATAGGAACAATTTATTATTTATCTTTGATTATAGTGCCATAGTTCAGTTAGGAGTGTTCGTAAGTGTTTTTCTTTTTTATTTTGGCAGGCTGTGATTCCTCCTTCGGAGTGACTAAATTTGTTAGAAACTGGATTTATAGTTGACGACCTGGCCTGTATTACGATTTTGCTTGGACTGCTTTTTGGATTGCTGAACCGATGATGACCTGGCCTTTGAATTAAGATTGCTGTTGATGATAATGATGATGAAAATGATGATGATGATGATGATAATAACAACGACCCCAATCAGGGAAGTAGTGGTGGCAAATTGCCACCCAGTGGAATAGTTGACCACAAAGCGGTGATAGTGGTAGTTTGCCATAAAAGACAGTTTGTCTTTATGTTGAGGACAGTGTTGGTGTCCTATAAAATAATCTATACATATTGGTTGTGGTCTATTTTAATCTTAAGTTTGTTAGGGTTTTTTCATTTGAATGGTGTTACGTTTTTTGGTATACTTATTAAGTTAAAGATTAATTTTAAGTGTAATTATTTTGGCTGTGGATGTTAAGTGTTTAATTGATTGTGGAAGGGTTTTTTGTATTAATTATTTTAGTTTGTAAGAAATATAGTATTAAGGTCATGTTTTGTTTTTATTTTCTTTCTGTCCAAGAGTCCAGTTGATAACGTAAGGGGAAAGTTTCTGCAGAGGAGACATTTGTCAGTTAGTGTGATCAAGGGTGTGGGGGTTGTTTTGCAACATCCCACCACAACTCTACAGCTCAGTTCGATGTCAGGAAAGAAACAAGCATCATAAAACAATATATAGTTTTCTAAGTCCTAGTAAGGCAGGATTGAAATTTGTTACCAGTAGGCATTAGGAGGAAAATATTTACCGTAAGCCAATGATAGGTAACATAAAAAACAAAAAGTGTAGAATTACTAAAATTGGTTACACAAACACATAAAAGGTGCAATTAACATAGGAATTGGGGGATAATTATGTTTGTTTAGGAAGTTGTAAGCTAATTTTGTAGATTTCATTTTCCTAACGTAATTCAGACAAGAAGTGAAAATACCTCTGGATACCTAACATCCCAATAAGTTCAGCATTATTGCTCAAACAAATTCTGTTGCAACACGATGGCAACAGTGGTGTGAGGAATATGAGATATGTATAGAAGCATTAGGTAGTATGACAGATCCATAAAAGATGGCGTTATTACTGCACACAGCTAGTAGAGAGGTTCAGGAAGTGTTCAAGACACTACAACTTACCGATAACACTAGTGAAGCTGAGATTAAGGCTCTTACCTCATATTTTGCCCTTCAGGTCAATACATTTTTTGAAAGGTATCAATTTACAGCACAGCCATATCAGAAAGATCATGAAAGTCTAGATGCATTTGTGACTAAACTTAAGAATTTAGCTGTTTCATATGAATTTCTAGAGTTAGAAAATATTATCATAGATCAAGTTATTGCCCGTTGCACACCAAAGGAGCTAAGAAAATAATTACTGCTAAACATTTAACACTCGAAAGGGTATTGATTATAGGCAGAGCTCTGGAAACATCAAATAGGCAAAGTAATATAATAGGTAATTCTTCAAACAATAGAATGGAAAATTCTAAAATTAGAAAGATAGGTTCAGAGGTGAAAGACAATGAAAATCAAAAGAATACGTCGAAGCCTATTCATAGGAAATAACTGAACTCTAATGTTCACAAATATCAGAATCAGACCTATATGTAGAAGCAACAGGAAAATCCCAAATGCTATAGGTGTGGTAAAACTGATCATCTTCCATACAAAGCAAGGAAATGCCCTACTACAGGAGAGACATGCCAGAATTGTAGAAAGAAAGGCCATTTTTCAAATGTTTATAGATTTTCTGAATAGTTCGCAAAGAAAATAAATGCTGCAGTGGATACTATAGGCCAAGAGAATAATGCGGAGAATTTCCATGATATTAAATATAGGTCAGAAACTCATTTTGCGTTTCTCATTAATTCTGTCAACAAAGGTGCAAAGAAGTGATCATGATTGGTAAACCAATTGTAATGCAAGTTGACACATCGGATGATGTTTCAATTATGACTAAGAAAACAGCTAAATCCATTCCTGATTTGTTATTAGAAGGTAATTGTTTTGAGAGGTTAAAATGGTTTTGATATTCAGGTAATAGGTGCTTCGAACGTAGAAGTACAGTATAAAGATCAAGTTAGATAGAATGCCATTAATGGTAGTTATAGGTAAAGGACAAACTTTGCTAGGTTTGGATTGGTTATATTATTTGAAATTAGATTAGCTTACTGTAGTATTTTGAAGGTTACAGGTACACAAGATGAACACAAGAATAAAGTGTATGTGGATAATATCTTATCACGACTTTTAGAAGTATTTGAGGATAAAGTTGGTACATTAAAGAACGCAGGTTTTGATATTCAGGTAATAGGTGCTTCGAACGTAGAAGTACAGTATAAAGATCAAGTTAGATAGAATGCCATAAATGGTAGTTATAGGTAAAGGACAAACTTTGCTAGGTTTGGATTGGTTATATTATTTGATATTAGATTAGCTTACTGTAGTATTTTGAAGGTTACAGTACACAAGATGAACACAAGAATAAAGTGTATGTGGGTAATATCTTATCACGGCTTTTAGAAGTATTTGAGGATAAAGTTGGTACATTAAAGAACGCAAAGACAATTTCAGTTTTGAAATCAGATAGTACTCCTAGAATTTTTGCTTCAAGACCAATGAAATATGCACTGAAAAGTGCAATTTCAACAGAAATCAAAAGGTTAGAAAGTGAAGGTTATTGGGAAAATGTTACATACTCAGACTGGGCTACACCATTAGTTCTCATTGTGAAGGAAAATGGTCAGGTTAGGATATGTGGTGATTACAAGGTAACGTGGAATCCACAGCTTCAGGTAGCTCAACATACATTACCAAATCCGAGAGACATGTTTGTAACTATGTCAGGATATACTGTATTTTCTAAGTTAGATCTTAGACAAGCATTTCAACAGCTTCCCATGGATGAAAATTAACAAGAACTATGTACAGTAAATACATCCTTAGGATTAATAGGCCAAAGAAATTGCCTTATGGAGTAGCAAATAGTCCAGCTATATGGCAAAAAACTATGGATAAGTATTTTTCAGGAATGCAAGGAGTATTCATTTACATAGATGATATTTTAGTCTCTGGTAAATATAAAAGAGAACATAGAAAAAGATTATGGGCAGTTCTGAAAAAGTTTAAGGAACATAATATTAGAGTTAATGAGAGCCAATGTATTTTAGATGTTGATTCTTTGGAATAGTTAGGTTTTGTAATTAATGGCAAAGGTATTCACAAGATAAGGAGAAAATCAAAGCAGTACAATCAAGAACGGTGCCAGAAAAGGCTAAGGAATTATAATCAATTTTAGGTTTAGTAACATTTTATGCGAATTTCATTCAGAATTTATATACAATCACACATCCATTGTATACAGTGACTTGTTGAATAAGGATGTAGAGTGGAATTTATAGAATAGTTGGGATAGTGGAAAAGGATTCGACTGGATTGGTAATAGGAAATTAGCGGACTTAGAGTATGCTGATAATGCTGTCCTTATTAGCAAAACGCCACAAGACTTGCATAGCTTGGTGACCAGAATGCATGAGATATCACATGAGGTTAGGCTTAATATAAACAGAAGAAAGTCATATATGATAACAGAATATACAATGGAAGATAAAATATCAATGGAAGGAGAGATGATCAATGAGGTGGAAACTTTTAAATATCTAAGAACTATAATCACTAATACAAGGTCTTTAGAATTTGAGCTTAATGAAAGATTAAAAAAACATATAAAGACAATGGCTACATTAAGTAAAATTTTGAAATGAAATCGCCTGAAATTACACATAAAAATCCGACTATATGTCAGTTTAGTGAGATCAGTGTTATGTATGGATATGAGTCGTTGTATGACAATGAAACAATATCCAACAGATTTTGTAGATTTCAGGAAAAAACACTCAGAAGAACATTGGGAGTTAAATGGCAGGACAGGATTAGAAATGAAACTATAAGAGAGATTACTCAAGTGTCACATGTGGATTAGATCATGGTGAGGGGTTCATGGAGATGATTTAGGCATGCTCTTCGCACTCCCAAGAGAGACTAGCTCACCCAACTTTCAACTGGGCTTGTCAAGGCCTCATATGAGTTGGAAGACCCATGCCTACTTGATTGAGGACTGTGAAGCGAGAAGTAGATGATGATGAATGGAGAAGTATTGATTTAAAAGCTCAAGATAGAGACGACTGGTGAAATCTAACCGAGGCCCTTAGCGTCTATAGGCGTAGGAGGAGATGATGAACGATGGTAAGCCTACTCTACCAAATTTCATGAAACTATGCTTAGCTTCGGTAGAAATACGATGATGAACTCTCATCTTGTGAGCATGTGTCTTTTGTTCCGCATTTTCAAAGTTATCTGAGTTTCCATTGATCGTATGAAAAACATTTTATTCTTTTTATTCCTTCAATACTCACTAACTGGTATGCACGAAGTATGCCCAGATTCTCCCTTTTATGATGTTGAAACCGTTGCTTTTTGCAAATCATGCCGGTAGCCTTCGCATTAATCTCGGCTTGAGTAAGATGGTATTTACAATTAAATCAATCACCTTCTCTAAGGGATTCAATTTGCTTAATCCTCGTCCTTAGTCGGTAAACCAGTTATCAGGCATTCAATGTGGAAAAGCGATGAGAGTTTTGTTTGACGTAGTGGTCTGCTGAAACTTGTTATTGAGCTGAGTAAATTTAATGTTTGTTATTTTGTTTTGGAGCAGGGTTCCTTCGAATTGGGTGTGTGGATTGTCAATGTAATTTCATTGCCTTACTCCTTAATTCACTTTTGAGTAAAAATAGATAGATATTGATTTCAGAAATGTATTTTCCATTTCTTTGCACGATAAACTATATTTCTATTTATTTACGGGTTTAGCATATACTGTAGATGACATTTCTAATCTATAAAAGCTCTTCACACAAAGAAATTATCAAAATCTTTTTCTAGTTCATTGATTAGTAGCGGACAATCAATAATTGAAATAACAATGTATTATTCCAAACTATCAAGGAAATTAATTTTGGTTTTGATACGTGGTGTGCATCAAGGAACAGCTGCTGACATTTAATTTATTTCACAGGACAAAAACTTATGGTATACTAAATTCCTTGTACGTGATTTGGACATTAATA
>NC_090742.1:57922211-57927211 GCF_036898095.1 Palaemon carinicauda | reverse complement strand
GGAAATCAAAACATTATCTTAGCCCCTGCCAAGCACGGCGTGTATATCAAAGGGAAATTCTATAAGTGTTCTAATACCTTAAAATCAGTTTTGGATAAAAAGGAGACGACAAATGTAACCGTAACGTACGTTGAAGAACCAATAACTTGTCTCACTAATAAAGAAATAATATACGCGACCCAGCAGAATTCTCGTTCACCCGTAATATCACCTTGCACGCAATCTGTCGAACCAAACCTACCTTCGAATTTAATAGTGCAAATAAAGAAAACATTACCGGGATCTGAAATATTAATCCTTTCCGATACTTTGAAAACTAACGGATTGTCTGTCACACAAGCTATTTATACAGTAGGCTCACATCAACAATGTAATATTGAAGTCTGTAATCATTTAAATAACACTTTAGTCATTCACAAAAATCAACATATCTTGGATGTAGAAGTTTATAAACATCGTATTCTTACCGTTGCTGAAATCAATCACTCTCAATCAGTTGCGGATGAATCCCTTTTGCGATCTATTAAAAATAAAATCAATAAGGACATTCAAGACGAAGAAATTCAGCAGAAAATTTTTGAACTTTTAACTAAATATCATGATGTTTTTTCCACTACGGATGGATCCTTAGGAAAAACAGATGTGATCGAGCATCAAATAAGGTTAAAGGACAAGCAGAAAATTATCTATGTACCCTCGTACAGACTCCCTATGAAATTCCAGAATGAAATAAATGATGAAGTAGGTAAAATGTTAGAGGAAGGAGTCATTAGAAAATCAAACAGCCCTTATAATTTTCCTTTAATAGTTGTACCGAAAAAAGATCGAACATGGCGTATCTGTGTCGACTTTCGTCGTCTAAACGAGGAAACGATCCCTGATCGATTCCCAGTGCCATGTACTGACAATATTTTGTCTTTGTTAGGTCAGAATAAATATTTTACCAGTTTGGACTTACTTAAAGGCTTTCACCAGATATCATTAGAAGAAGATAGTATCCCATACACAGCCTTCAGCACAGCCAGGGGACATTATGAATTTTTACGGATGCCTTTTGGTTTACGTTGTGCTCCTATAACATTTTCAAGAATGATTAACATAGTGTTTGGAGACTTGTTAGGGGATATATTGCATGCCTATATGGATGATCTTGTAATCTTTTCCAACACCTTAGAAGAACATCTACGTAAGTTAGAACTAGTACTACAGAGATTAAGACAACATAACTTAAGGGTAAAGATTAGTAAGTGTGAATTTTTCAAAACAGAATTAATATATTTGGGTTTCATGGTGTCAAGCCAAGGTCTTAAAGTAGTCCATGATAAGGTGTCGGCTATACGTAATTTTCCCATACCTACTAATGTCAAGGGAATACAGCAATTTCTGGGTTGTAGTGGATATTACAGGCGTTTTATACGCAACTATTCAATAATAGCCGCTCCTTTAACTGATCTTACGAATAAGGGCGTAGATTTCATATGGTCTGAGCAACATCAACAGGCGTTTAATACTTTCAAAGATGAACTGTGTAGTTCTCCTATCTTAAAATTTCCTGACTTCGGTAAGGAATTCTTCATTGCAACAGACGCCTCAGACTTAAGAGTAGGAGGGGTATTGCTTCAGCAATATGATAAACAATTTTTCCCGATAGCTTTCTATTCTCGAAAATTGAGAACTTCCGAAAGTAAGTATGCAGTAATAGACAAGGAAGGGCTAGCTATTGTTAATTCGCTAGTGCATATTAAGTTCATAATTTACGGTTATCCCGTTAAGGTTCTTACTGACCATAAACCACTAACAGAGTTCTTTAAAGGCTTCAACCAAAGCCCTAAACGAACACGGTGGCATTGGATCATTCAAGATTTTGGCGCAAGAATCGGGTATTTACCTGGGAAAGCAAATATCATTGCGGATGCATTATCACGCAACCCCGTGTCATCTTGTACGGAGCCTTTAGCTGAATTAATAGATATATCAACATCCATGCCTATTGTAAAAACAATATCTGAACAAGAAGATTTAGGCTGGAGCGCTGAATTGTTACAGACTGAGCAAAGAAAAGATCAGAAAATAGAAACAATTATAAATGCTTTGAAAGGCAATCATAAGGAAAAGGAATATATAAAGTATAAGCAGCAGAATTATATAATCAAAGATAATATTCTGTGTAGGACTGTGACAAGGAAAACCCGCAATACACCACATGTAACTAACGACCAGGTAGTAGTACCAATCTCACTTATTTCCACTGTCCTGAATTGGTTGCCTTCAAATCCATTACATGGACACCCGGGGTTCTCATTAATGTCACAGAAAGCCAAATCATTGTTTTATTGGCATACAATGCTTACAGATATAAAAAGACACATAGCTAATTGTCGCACATGTCAGGAAAACAAAGGGCATACGAAAACACCTGTCAGCCTAGGAGCTTATCCTGTGCCCAATCAACCCTTTGAAAGAATACATTTAGATTTGTTAACAGGATTTTACGAGTCAGACAGAGGAAATAAGCACCTCTTAGTAATTATAGATGCTTTAACTCGATATACAGAACTAATAGCGCTTAAAAACTAAAACTGCGATTGAATGCGCTAGGAAGTTTTACGAGTGTTACATTTGTAAACATGGAATTCCACACATGATAATCTCAGACTTGGGTGGTGAATTTAATAATCACTTTCTTACCTCATTGTGTGAATTCCTCAACATAAAGAAAATAAATACCATGATATATCACCCAGAGTCGAATGGGCTAGTGGAAAGAGCAAATAGGAAGATATTGAATATATTGAGGGTAACACTAGGGGGATCAGACCCCAACTGGGATATTGCAATACCGGCGGCACTGAGTACTCTGAATCATTCATATCATATATCAATTAAAATGTCACCGCATGAAGCATTGTATGGTACCTCAGTTAGAACGCCTTTCCATGTATTAACGCCTACAACTAATCTATCAAATCCTTTAAAAGAATG
Organism: Palaemon carinicauda; assembly: GCF_036898095.1. Lineage (NCBI taxonomy): Eukaryota > Metazoa > Arthropoda > Malacostraca > Decapoda > Palaemonidae > Palaemon > Palaemon carinicauda. Next base: position 57,924,229 of record NC_090742.1, on the reverse strand, counting down.
TATAAATGCAAGTATAAGTCGATATGATATCCTTCGAAAGAATTTAGAAGAATCACAAATCATAATGAAAAGGAATCATGATAAAACAGCGAAACCAACTAAAACATACACCGTGGGTGATAACGTATATATTCAAATCATTGTACGAAAAGGGCTCAATTATAAACTAACACCTAAGTTTGAAGGCCCATTTAACATTTTGGAAACATTAACGGCCAATAGGTTTAGAGTTCAAAACGTATCCCAACCCACGGATGAGAGCATAGTACCATTGGCTCACATAAGAAATTAAAAAGAAAAGAGAGGAAAAGAAGTGAGGGAAATTTTTTTTTTATTTTATGTGATTAAAAGTTTTCTTTTTAATACAGGAGTAATTACATATATTTTTCTCATTACAGGTTTCCAAGATGAATTTTTTGTTGTTGGGAGTGATATTGTTCGCTCAGACATTTTTCTCGTGTGGGATGAGCTCTAAAACTAAAAGTATAAATTTTAAATATGGCACTATAGTTGAAAGACAAGAAGACATTTTCATTACATCAACCAACGTAATTGTAGAAGTGAATATGCAAGCAATTTTTCTTCAAGAGAATGATGTCACTAGCTTAAGAACCGCCATTTCAAGGTTTTCTGCCTCATTGGATGAGTTGCATAGAAGACATTTTCATTTGACTACAGAGAGTTTGCTTGGATCAACATTAAAAGTTGCAGAGATGCTATCTGATGACTTGAAAAATAAGACTGACGAGACAGGATCTTTGGCTTATGACCTTTTGATGTGGACTGTAGGACACGAACATAAAGAAAGACGAAATCCGTTTATTTATGCTGCATTAAGCATCTTTGGGTCTGTTGCAAGTTTAGGTTTAGGAATTTCCAATCGTCTTAAAATTAGTAATCAAAATAAGAAAATTGAGTTCTTGACTCATGAAGATGAATTGATTATGTCAGAACTAAGGAATCAGTTAGCTTCAATCAATAAAATTATGGATTTGGTAAATGAACATTCAAATAATATCGTTCAAATTATGGAAGTACAGGATTTGTTGGCAACATTAAGGTATTATGATTCAAAGATAGATCACATACATAACAGAATTGCACATTTCATTGAGAAATCCAAGGATTATGTAGAAGCTATCACGTTAGCAACTAAAGGTGTATTGTCGCCCCATTTGTTGCCTATAAGTTACTTAAAGTTAATTCTGGAGAACGGAAGGGATAAACTAGGCTATGTTCCTTTGTTAGACGAACATAGGTTAGAATTTTATTACAGCTTAATTACAGTAAACGTAGATAATAACAAGATTATGATTACAATTCCCTTTGATTCTTCTGATGCCTGGCAATCTTACAGGATATCACCATTTCCGACTTTCATGACGAATCACTCAAATCCAGTAATATCCAGTTTGACAGGACACGTATTGATTTCCCCAGACAAGGAAACATATACGGTCATTAAAGACTTAAATCAATTAACTCACTGTTCAGACGCAATGGATAGAAAAATATGTACAGCTGACTCATTTGAATTCCATAAAAACTTAATGGATTCATGCGAGTTAGGTATAGTGCTAGACGGTGCTCTCTCCCATACAAGTGAAAATTGTCTGGATAAGTTTTATCCCTTTGACAATAATGAGTTCAATTGCAGACTGAACAATGGCTCGTGGATACGATACGACAAGGACGGCTTCAATGTATCATGCCCTGACGGATCCACGTCCTTCACACACATCTTCGTCGCAGCAGATGGTTGTATCGGGACTTCCCCTAATTCCATGGTGACTGGTCTACGGACACTCATCAGAGAACGAGCCTACTTCGCGAACTTCACGTGGACCTCTACAATGCCAGCACTCCCTCTCCCGTATAACAGACATGTGGCAAAGCGGTTGATGAAGCTTACCGAAAGGGACCACCTGTCACCGACTTATAAGGAAATCCTTCACCCCATACCATTAGCAGGTCTGGCGTTCATAGTGGTGATATTTATCGCCGTGAACATCCTTGTT
>NC_090742.1:57882553-57905053 GCF_036898095.1 Palaemon carinicauda | reverse complement strand
GTTTTAGGTGAATATGTGCCGTTAGGTGGGTTAAGTGACACTGCAATTATAAACCTTGAAAACTTCGTGAAGTTCTCTTATTTTGAGTTGTGGCCCCTCCCCCTTAGCATAGCCTAGGTGGAGAGTCTGTGCTAGACGGTGGTGATGGTGCTGCCATCTATTGACTCTTTCAGTGACTAGTTTCAGTGTAACAATATGGCGTTATACTCAACACTGTTTACGAGAAAGGACTGCTTTGGGCTGCAGTTTACTGTATTCCCTACTATGGATATTGTTAGTAAAATTTTATTTGATAACATGAAATTGGTTCATAGCTCGATTAGAGAAGTTCAATTTATAAATATGAACAGAGTAATTGTTTAAGCAGTACCAAACGTGCTTAATGATTTCATGGAAAATTATGAAGGTAAACAGGTATGTTCAGACCATTTAGGAATTGTAAAGATTGTGAATCTTAGCACCTCCATTACGTATGTTTCAATAACGAATTCTCCTTTCGGATTCTCAGATGAAAAACTGATCGAAGTTTTAGTGAAATATGGAAAAGTGGAGGGAACAGCTATGCTGACGGACCATTCGAAGGGCTATAGACGGGAGTCAGGACTGCCCATATGAGACTAAAAGAGAATGCCCCATCATCAATTACAGTTTTATGATTTATCTTGACTATCTTATATAATGGGTAGCCACGGACATGCTTCCGGTGTGGGGAAATAGGTCACATAGCTAAAGACTGCAAATATGAAGATATAAGGTATAAACGTACAGGAAGAGAGTTCCCTCACCAACCTACGTAAGGAAAGGATGAGACCAGCATAAAAGCAAATGAGTTGCACAAAGGCAATGTAGAAAAGGCAACAGTTGAAGAAAGCGGATATAACCAACGTTATCAAACGACAGATATAGGGACTAGAGGAAAGGACAGGGATGAAAAACCTAATTCAATAGAAGAACAGGTATTAAATTGTAAAACGGAAGAAATTGTTAAGGATAACTCACAAAACGAATCTGAGAAAGAAAAGGATTAAGGTGACTCGATAAAACTTGGGAAAGTCACAACAAAAAGGAATGCTGGAAGTGAGTCAGGGAAAGAAACGGAGGAAGAACTTGTACTAGGAGAACCTATGGGCTGCATAAGGGAAGAAAATGTTCATGGATATCTGGAGAAAGGGGTAATCAACAGAGGGCCAAATTATGAGGACGAAAGGGATCTTTTTGAGAACAGTCTTGATTACGAGCAGCATAATGACGATGAAGGAATTAGGGTTTGCCAGCCAATAAGTGTTAGTGAATTGCGTAGATAAAAAACAAAGGGTGAGATTCATAAGGAGGTTAAAGCAAACGAGTTATTAACAGAAAATCAAGCAGCGAGTATAATAAAAGGGAAACAGGAGGTAAAAATGGATTGTCATGAAACATATGCGATGCCAACGCCCCAAAGAAAACTTCACAGTATTGATATGGAAATGGAAACATGGCATACAAAAACAGAATCTGGCAATAAACTCAAAATAACGGCTGAAGAAAGACCAGTGCCAAACATGGAATAGACAAACCAGTATTGATCATCAGATGATGAAACAGCAGAGTATACTAAGAAGCTTGAAGCTTTTTATCCTTGTAATGTAAAGGTATTCCACATAATATACAAAACTCATTTCATTTACATTAAATGTAGCTACAGTTAACATAAATGAACTTAATACTTTGAATAGGCTAATTAAAAAAAAATAACTTTGTTTTTTTATAATCTTGTTATAATTTTAGTCCAAGAGCACAATATCAAAGGGGATGGGAAACTTAAATATGTTGAAAAATACTGCAAAGTTTTGATTAATTATATACAAATGCTTACGGGTGGATAGCTACCTTTTTAAATAAAACATCTAATGTGGAAATTTTGAATTTTGAAAACAGTACTGATGATTATGTTATGAGTATTAATTGTCGTTATTCAAGCCTTATTATTCAGTTATTAAAAGTGTATGCTCCTGCTGGGAATAGTAAGAGAAAAGAAAGGGAGAAATTATTTAATACAGATATTTTATATTTTATATTTATCATAAGGAACAATATCATAATGGTTGAAAAGCCACTTGAAACTTATAGATGCTTGGGATTCCTGGCATTACCAGGTGGAGTATACTTATGTTAAGGAGAGTTATGGTTCAAGGCTGGATAGGCTTTATCTGAGAGATTTACATAACCATGAGACAAATATTCAAAATATTCCTGTTAGCTGGACTGACCATTGTGTTATAGTATTATCATTGAAATTAGAAAATGTAGCGTCGCCAGGGAAAGGGTACTGGAAACTTAATAGTAATATTCTAGATAGAGATATTGTAAGAGAAAGTTTTCTTATGACTTGGAATAATATTAAGAGGAGCAAAATATTTTGTGTTGGTGTAATTATGCGAAAGCTCAACTGAAATCTCTCATTGTTACATGTTCAAAGCAAATTAACCAAGCAAAATATGGCTTATTGGATTTACTGAATTACCAGTTGAAAGAAGAAATAGGAAAAGGTGTATTAAATAAGGACAAATTTTGTCAGTGAACTTTTTGAATTAGGAATAAACAGTATTCGAAATGAGATCTGTGAAGGAGTCAAAATTAGAGCAAAGGTGGATGATAAATTAAAGGGTGAACAAGTTCCAGCGTACCTATTGGGGAGGGAGAAAAACTCTAAATCGTATATAAATAGGATAAAGAGGGATGATGGTAGCGAAATAGAAAACCCAAAAGCTATTGCTTTAATCATAAGGGAACATTTTGAAAAGTTTTCAAAAAAAAAAGAAATGTCATAAGTCTTATCAAGACCTGTTTTTGAATCTAGTAGATAAAGTTATTGATGCGAATGAGAATGATATTTCAACCTCAGAAGTGACAGAATCTGAAGTATTGAAAGCATTAAGGGGGATGAAGAATTGGAAAAGCCCGGGAATAGGTGGTCTCACTGTTGAGTTCTACGAAAAGTTTTGAAAGGAAATGAAAAAAGTTTTATAAGTAAAGTTTTTTTTTTTTTTTCAAATAAAAGACCATCTCTAAAATGAATAAAGGAATAATAACGCTTACGCCGAAGGAAGGAGACATAAGTTTTATTACAAGCTGGAGGCCATTAACAATGCTAAACGTGGATTTTAAAAAGCAGTACACTAGTCACACCTGGGCAACGATGTTGCACTCTCACAGATTCCATGATGGAAATCGAGGACCATGAGATCCAAGAAACGCACAACGCACAAAGAATAGGAAAAACTCCGATGGACGCAGAGCAAGATGAGGTAATGCCGACCCAAGGTTGACCGAAGCATCACGCTAGGGCATTCTGGGTAAACAAGAGAGGTCAGGTTTGAACAGGTAGGAAGCGAGATTAACTAATAGATTGAAGAATGTATTACATTTAATTATTTCCCGCGAGTAGTTTAGTTGTGTAGATGATAGGTCAATTGTCAACTTGAATTCCATCATGAGAGATACTACGATGCAAATGATAATGATAAACAAGCTACGTTTATAAATTCAGTTTGGTCCAAAGCATTTGATCGTGTGGATCATGACCTTTTATATGCTATACTGAGTAACTTTAGTTTTGAGCCTAGTTTCATTCAGTTAAGAGCAACGGATTTTGAGCGAAGCGAAAAATCTATTTTTGGGTGAGATGGCCATGTCGTCCTGATGGGAGTTCCTATAAGTAGCTTCCTAAGGGATATATTTACTACAGTGATCTTCCCAGAGAATTTTACCTTTAGGTCTCTAGAATTCTAACTCATGGCGCGAATATCCTTAAATATCCTCTCAAGCATATCGCATAATATCAGAGGACGTATTCTTGACACGCCACATAGCAATCTGCACCCCTAATAGCGTTTACGCTTCGGGGGGGAAAGTGGCAGAATTAGAAGGGGAGCCGTATCAAGGTTACCCTAGTTCCCGTACTACTATTGAGCATCACAACAGCGCCCTATCCAAGATGGTGGACATTCCTTGTAGCATTGAGCATGGTGCTACAGATACAGTACTTCGGGAGGGATACTGTGAAGATCTTTTCTTTTAGAAAAGAAGGGTGGGTCCATCAGGACGACATGGCCATCTCACCCAAAAATAGATTTTTCACTTCGCTCAAAATCCGTTTTTTGGGTGCAAACCATGTCGTCCTGATGGAAGCGTACCAGAGCATTAACGTATCTGTGGATTTTCATCAGTGCCTTAACCTTGGGACAACATTGTTATGGTAATTTGGACCATTTGAGACAAATGATGTTACCGTTATCCGTCATCATCACTAATCATAAACGATGTTAGTGCTCCCTGCCCCCTACAGGGAAGAGTCATTCTAGACAGTAGAAAAGGGGCCTCAAGGTTAGCATATATTGTATGAACAAACATAAATATACACTGAATATACAAACAGTCTCATAATGTGTATATATTGCCGAATCAGCATCAGTGTCTCTTATATCCATTGTTTGCGAGCATACAATGATATGAATAATACTTACCTCAGTAAGTCCAAGAACTCTGGCATCTTAAACATGCAATTGTTGGGCGAATTAGGACGCAATTACATTCTAATAGACATTTATTTCTAATAAATGACTAAATGAATTAACAAGTAAAACGAATGTAGCATGATAACGGAATTATACATGTAACATATATAGAAATTATATTTCTTTCTTGAAAGGAAAGAAATGATGAGTGCCACTCTCAGATTGAAGAAAAATTTATAATAAAATTTCTCTTCATAATTTCTGTACCAGTTACATTCTATCATCACTGTGTACTACGTACGCACGGCACTAGTGCTATCTGTATAATTCCACACCTGGGATTTTCAACAGAGTTAGTGTCACCATGGTAACACTCATTCAAAAGGAAGTCACACTAAAGGTGATGACCCCCTATCCCTTTAATTGACAGTCCTAGTCAATAAACTGTTCATCGCAGAATTAGACGACAGGTTTTAATACACTACCTGCCGCCACCACATAATGCTTCAGTTCATGGACCTGCTTAGCATAGTGTTTGTAGAACACTCTGGATGATTTCCATCCAGTATATGAGCGAAGCCGCTCAAAGTCCATATACTGAAAAAAGTTCAGTGATGAAACAATTTTTGGCGGATCGTGACATGCGGGAGTACTGACAGGATCTGTTCTACGAATGAAGTAGGTGAGCTTCGCCCTCAATTGTTTTAGGGATAAGTTTGATCCGGAGGGTTCTCCTTTAAAGAGCTGTCCTCCCCTGAAGTCTGAAGTTCTACGAAGATAGACCTTTAGACACTCTACAGGACATAGAGAGACATCTTCCTTCAGAGGGCAGATTCTCCAGGGACCCCATCACTTAGTGGGTAGCTCGTCCTTAGCAAGAAAAGTTGGATCAGAGAAGAGATTCAGTTCTCCCGCTTCTGTGAACTGAAAGTGGCCCTTATCTCTAGATAGGGCCACTATTTCACTAACTCTAGCCCCAGAGGCTATGGCGAACAGAAAATAGGACCTTGTCTGAAGACCAAGAGATGGGCTTTGGTGGTGCTGCAGGCCTAAGCCTTGCGCATGCCTTCAGAATCTTATTAAAGATTTCATTCTCCAAATCCACTTGAAAGGCATATAGAAGAGGTCTAGTCAAGGCTGACTTACACGTAGTTATCGTGTTGGCCGCCAGACCTTGATTATGAAGGTGGACAAAAAAGGAGAGACAGAAGTTCATTGAAACTTCTTTCGGTCCTTCTGCTTTTACGAAAGCAACCCACTTTTTCCAAGAAGACTCATATTGTCTTCTAGTTGACTTAAACTAGTATTCTTCTAAGAATTCTATATTGCGTTCTGAGATCCCAAATCTTTTCCTAACCGCTAGGGCAAGAAAATCATGGAATGAAGGGTTCGGGTTCTCTGTGATAAATCGAAGGCAATTAACTTCTGAGCCTTCTGAAATAGTCCTGGGATCAAAACTAGGGCCAGCCTCAGCTTCAGTTCCTTCACTAAAGAGGACAGATTGCTCTTGGGCTACTTGGGAGCCAACGGAGCTACTCCTCCCTGGAAGGATCTCAACATGTTGAGGACCTTCAGCAGGAGATCGGATGGGATGAACAGGAATTTCTGAGTCCATCCCTTCCATATTAGAGACATGATGTCTGTTATCTCCACCAGAGGATCCTCGTATGGGGCTACATATCGAGGTAGTTTCTTGAAGGCGCTCATGATGAAGAGGTCGATCTGCAGTTCGGGGACTTGTTCCCATCTGGGAAAGAATAGGTCTGAGTCCATGGATCATTTAAACTCTATCAGCTTGAGCCCAAGTAGAGCATCCACTGTCACTTTGCAGATTGATTGTACATGAGCTGCTGACAGGTGCCATCCCTTTAAGTAAGGAATGGTTAACGTCACCTAGACTGTATGAGACGTTCTCTAGCATTGTCGATTCCGACGTCCCATTATCGCTTTGGTGTCCCAGATCAGCCGTAGGAGGTCTGATCTGCATGGAGAGAGTTTCCCCACTCATGACAAGACCAACATGGTCTTGGGACTTTCGGACTTTGACCTTTGTTAGGGAAGCGATTAAGGAAGGAGCAATATCGGTCTTTTTAGATCTCTTCGAGCGTTTGATGCGTATCTTCTCCAGACTCTTAACGCATCTTTCAGCTGTTCTCTTAGCACTGGGTCTGTCACTATTGCGAACTGGAGAGAGTTCAGAGCTCCTCCCTGTTAGCGTCTTGGAAATCTGACTGATTACCAGAGTCTCTTGACCGACCCTACAATCTCCTCTTACATTCCCAAGGAAAAGGAGAGTTGTTGTGACCACAGGTTTCAATGGTTTTTTAGCCATTGAAGCCTTTGAGCTGGAGAGAATCAAGACTTGTTGAAGCTTTTCTTGCATCCGCGATGTTCCGGGAACCGGATCATTCCCTTGGATGTTCATAAACCAGCCACTTCGGGTGCTGCCCACCCCAGCCTCTCGTCCAGGTATATTGTAGCCTGAACAATTTCTAGGCTTGGTTTTTGCGTGACTGTGTCTGCCAATAATGTAAAGATACTTAGGACTGTGTCTAGTCCGACAAGTATCTTTCCTAGGATTTACATTACCCTCTGTAACTTGAATGTAACTTGAATCCTAGATAGGAGGGGAGGGGGTGACTGACTGGAAGTTGCCAATAGACACCTTACTGGTCTGACAAGACTACAAAAAACCCTTTTTGAAACAGGGTCTTTATGTTCACAAGGATTAACATTCTGAACTCGCTATTTTATTTGAACTTGTTGAGTGGCGACAAGTCCACAATGACTCTGAGTTTTCTTGAGTCCTTCTCGTGAACACCAAATAGCCTTCCCTGGAATTCAATGGACTATAGTTCCCTTACCACCCGTATGCTCTAAAGCTCTAAGGTATACTCCTCCAGGAGGGTTTTGGATTGTAGGAAGAGTTGAGGAAATGATGGTGGAGACATGTCTACCTCCCATCTTAGTCCCATCTTGATTAGGCCTTGGACCCAAGGACGAAGGTCCAGCGATCCTGAAGGAACCTCCCTCCTACCATAAGCATCTCTATGCTTCGAATGATCAGTAGGTTTAAATATTCGACCAACTGCCTGTGGCACCGCGGTCACTGCAACCGTGGGATATTGTTGAACAGCCCGAGGAATATTTCCAGACTTTTCCGTCTTCCTTTTAAGTTGAGGACCCACAACCGTGGAAGAATTTCTCTTTGAAAGGATGACCCACTTTTGGAGAGGTCCTATGTTCTCCGTGGTGGCGTTCTTAATCTGTTTTTTAACTACCTGGTATGGGAAGAGGTCTTCACCCCAGATATTAGAAGATATTAGCTTCCTTGTTTCATGTTTCACTGTTATGGCAGCGAACACAAACTCCCTACTTGCTCTCCTAACCTTCATAAAGACATAAAGGTCTTTTACTAAGGTAGCCATATGCATTTTGGCTAAGACCATGAGCATGTCTGGGTACTTTGATGGGTTGAACACAACTCTACGTAGTTTTGTAAGGATAGGGAGGCTGCAAGTCTCTCTTTTGTCTCTTGTTCATTATACAAGAGAAACTCGGATAGTTTAGGGAGATTCTCGTTAAACTGTCAACTGGCGACATCTGCATCCAGTCTTCCAACTGAAAAGGTTAAGTGGACTTCCTTCCAGTCCTTCTCCTGTCTGGGAAAGGCTAGTGCCAGACGCTTGCACTCCTTGAGTGCAGGACATGGTTTACCTGCCCCCACTACCTTGGCAACAGACTTAAATGCCTTCCCCGAAAAGGGGAATGAAATTGAAGCAGGAGCAAGAAAGGTAGGGTGCCTGTTACCTAGTGTGAATACCTTCGACACCAAATAACCTGCCTTTTTCAGGCTACTTAAGAGGATAGCCTGTGCCTTATCATGGTCGAGAATCATGACCTCCTTCGATTCCGTTCCTTTTCTTGACCTTGGTTCATACTTCAGTCGAACGAAACACTTAGGGAAAGTGTCAAAACTTGGCCAAAACTGGATTTTTTCCAAAGGAACAGCACCCATCTTCTCCAGGGATTGGTTTTGGAGCATGTCGGAAGGTCTTGATCTATGGGTGGTTTGTATGACCCTTGGGGAGCAACAAGTGGAGCTTCACGGGGCTCTATCTTTCATTTCGCTTCGTGCTTTTCGTCTTGTTTGCGAAGTTTTCTATTAGATTTATTACTTGGGCCCATAATTGGTCCATTACATCTAATAGAGGGGTAGGAGGAGAAGATGTCGATGTCAATGGCTCTAGAGCCGGCACAGGCGGAAACAATTCTGACACGACATTCTCCCCTTCTTCCCATTGGGGCTTCCTGCCCTCCATCCCAAAGGCTATCTGGGCGTCGGGAGATGTGAATCGCGCCTGGGGCACTACTATTTTCTTATTTGCTTTCGGATATAGTAGATCACACATCCTATCATTAGGTAGGTATGGTCCCGGAGATATTTTCTGGAAGCCTCTCACCCAGTTGCGTAATTTGTTACGAGCTGCATCCCTAAACTCTGTCGACTTGGGACTCTTGAAACCCTCGGACATTAAGGTCCGACATACGTTGCAAACCTGCGGGTTCCAATAATGTAGGGATTCGGAAATAATATTACCGGGGGCATGAAACCTGCATAAATTATGACTGTAAAAATACTTACTCTTGACATTGCAGAACACTGCAACACATGTCATCTGGGGTTCCTACTGTAAGAAAAGAAAGCCAAATGAGTATACAATTTATTGTCTCACTGATAAGCAATATGTAAAAGTCATCTTTTAATTAAAATAGCTTAGGATAGTAAGCTAGAAAGGGATAGTAGGAGACACATACTTGCGTATCCCCTGCAACCAAATGCTGTTACCTCCTCTCAGTATTAACTATAAGGAGATTCCTTTATCAAGGGAACTCCAACGAAAGGGTTCTAACCCTTAGGGATAGAGAAGTGAACAAATCACTGCCCCTTTATATTCTTAACACTGTGGGGTAAGGGTGACTGATTTCTAAAAAGAGTATCGAAGGAATTCTATTCTTTCAATATAGGAACGGTACCAGCTGAAGCCTGCACAGGGATACCCAAGAAAGTGTTGGAAAAATATAGGCTACTGTATAATATATACTGTAGTGTTCCGTTTGCAGTATGATCTATATTGCAAACATACTGGTTACAGTAAAGTATTATACTGTAGTTCTAGCCGGCATATTGCCGGCAAGGTTAGCACCAGGGACAGTTCAGTCAACATACTGTCGGCTGTGATGGCGGCCGACAGCCTACCGACCGCCGGCTGTCGGCCTACTAGGTGCTAGGAACAAACTACTGTATAATCATACTATAGTTTTCTGTTTGCAGAATATATCCTATTGCAAATTACTGGCTACTGTATAATTATATATAATTTAGTTCAGCCAGTGTGCTGCCATTATGGCAAGCATCTGACGGTAGGGTCCAGCCGGTATGTCACCAACTGGACTTAGGAAGAATAAAAGACATATATTTGTGTATCCCGCCCAGCCCGTTTGCTGTGACCTCCCTTACAATATTAAATCATAGAGTTTCCTGATCAAGGAAACTCAAGGATAAGGGTTCTACCCTTTTAGGGTTAGAAGTGTAATACCACCAGCCCTTTAAAATATTTAATATTATAGGGTAAAAGAAAACTGATTTCTAATCAGAATATTGAAGAAATTCTATTCTTTCAATATAGGAATGGTCTCAGCAAACGCCCGGGCAAGGATACCCAAAATATATTGGAAAATAACTACTAGTATAATATATACAATAGTTTTCTATCTGCAGTATATCCTATACTGCAAATATACTGACTACCTGTATAAACATATACTGTAATTCAGCCGGCATATAGCCGGCATAACTAGCTCTGCCGGCACAGCCAGCATTCTAGCTAAAGAGAGAGAGAAAGAAGGTTCAAATGGAAGGGGAGAATGTAACATTCAGGCTTCCATCCAGCCACAGTACTATTGCCGGCAGAATCCAGGCGGCAGGCTAGCCCCCGGCAGCGCTAGTACAGTCGGCAGGCTAGCCCCGGCAGCGCTAGTACAGTCGGCATGCTGCCGACTGAGTCAGCACCTATCTGTGCCGGCCTGGCCGGCGGTAGTACCCCGACAGCAGAACTTGTGGCCAGCAGTCCAAGGGAGAACTGAAGAACCTAGTGACAGAAGGGATTTCCCACCACAGCCATCATGGCTGCCGGCAGCTACCAGCCTCCGGCAGCCGTCATGGCTGCCAACAGATGGCATGACTACTAGCAGCTTGCATAGCCGCCGGCAGCCGTCATAACCGCCGACAGTATGTAAAAACCCATATTCGCCGGCAGCAAATATGGCCGCCGGCAGTTGTCATGGCTGCCTGCAGCTGGCATAGCCGCAGACAGCCGGGCAACAGCTGCAGAGAGGGAGTCTAGCCGGCCCCCGCAACCTACCGATAATGGTGAGGTTGCAGGACGCCGGCTCAAAGAAAGACAATGGCTATGCCATCATAAAAGAAAAGAGCGGGAGGGAAAAGGGTCCTGAATAAGGTGTGGATGGAGCCGACAAGTGCTGGTCCTACACACACTTAGGAAACTCTGTTTCAGTATTGGCGGCATCCTAGGTGGTAGGAGAATCATCTATTCTCCGGCCTAGGGTCTGCCAATACAGTTAAGGGCCCGGCAGCAGTGCCGCCTCCTCTCAACAGGGGAGAAACAGAGTTCCACTCTCGGTGTCATCCTAGGCCTCAGGAGTGTAACTACTCCTCAGCCTAGGGTCTGCGAGCACAGGACTAGTCTACTAGGCCACAGGGAGAAGGTGGCGGCATCATACAACCACTTCAGGTGCGGCCTAGTAAGGGCTAGCCTCCTATGTTGGTAGCCTAGCCGGCAGGGGAGTGACTATTCCCCCAGCCGGCCGACTGTCGGCACAAGACTAAATACTCTGAGGTTCTGACCGAATCCCAAAACCTGACATCTGCAGTTAAGGGAAAAGACAGAAAAGCCTAGGCTAGTCATGCCTAAATGAAAACTCGAGGCACGACCCACTAGGGTTGTAGAGATTACCCTTAAATATCTACTAGAGACGAGCATCGGTTATATAATAATTCTAGGAGATATCTATCTCCGAAGAATTGATAACCAATGCACGAGGGTAACCGGGGAAATGTCGAAAGTATACTATGTTGCCTAGGTTAGGTTACCTAGGCAAGACGAGATCTCAGTTACCTAAATCACCGAAATTCTGACATATACGATCGACATAGAAAAAGGAAAATTATACATATAATATCTACAGGTATAATTTGCCTAAATAGCTTCCATAATTAAAATATTAATGCTATTTAAACCGGGAATATCATTCTACTAACTAAATAACACATGCCTAACGAACAACAGCGCCCATGGCGCCTCCGGTAACAGGCCTACCTCCTAAACACAATAAATTACTCTAATTTCACATTGAGACTGGAGCTAAATTACACACATGTAAAGAATCAATACTCAACTTTCCAGAGGCGAAAGAAGCTGGAGATTGCATAATAATCCCTGAAAATCGATCGAAATTATCAGATCAACAGGGAACACCATCGTGCGAAATCGCTACAGAATTAGGAATGTCCGCCATCTTGGATATGGCGCTGTTGTGATACTCAATAGTAGTATGGGAACTAGGGTAACCTTGATACGGCTCCCCTTCTAATTCTGCCACTTCACCCCTCCAAGCGTAAAGGCTATTAGGGGTGCAGATTGCTATGTGGCGTGTCAAGAATACTTCCTCTGATATTTTGCAATATCCTTGAGAGAAAATTTAAGGATATTCGCGCCAGGAGTTAGAATTCTGGAGACCTAAAGGTAAAATTCCCTGGGAATATCACTATAGTACATATATCCCTTGGCAAGCTACTTATAGGAACTTCCATCAGGCCGACATGGCTTGAGCCCAAAAAATGTTATATAAAGATGCTGAAAGTGTAGTTTGTATAAATGGTAATATCTCCGATCCATTCCCTATTAAAAAAAGAAAAGAAAAAAAAACCGTAAGGCTAGGATGTCCATTATCCATGATTTTGTTTATCATCTACCAGGAACTTTTTTACGCGATGATGAAAAGTAAGCATGTAGACATGTCATTGAGTTTGCCAAAAAATTTAAAGGTTTCTCTTCTAGAATATGCTGATAATTCTGTTATCATAGTTACTGGTGATGAAGGAATATTAGAATGTTTTAATATAATCTCAGATTATGAAAAGGCAAGTGGTTCAATTCTAAACAGGGATAAAATTTCAATTTTAGGCATTGGGGAATGGAGAAATAAATCAGCTTGAGCTTGGCCAATAAATGGATGTCATTATCTTCATAATTCATGTAAAATGCTAGGTGTTTATCATGGTAATAATTATCAAGATAGTATTAATCTAAATTGGAGTAATCTGGAGAGTAAGATAAACAAAGTGATACGTATATTCAGGAATAGGAAGCTGACAGTGTTTCAAAAATATCCATATTTTAATCTTAATGCTCAGTACATTTCTAATGATCTAGTTTATTAAAATTTAATAAACGTACATATTAGATCAACATTCATAAAATTTATAAAATGTGGATGATATGCGTTAAAGCATAAAGAAAAACAGTCAACAGAAAATATTGTTTCGTCTACTAGGAAACAGATTTGCCACTTCAATTGAATTATTAATAATAATGATATAGTCTGTATACTGTTTATTTACACTAGCGTAAAAAACGCTTGGCACAATTGTCCGTATTATGCTATAGTTCACCGACGTCAATGGAACAGTTCATAAGGACACTTTCGTGGCCTATCGCTCAGCGTGTAGTAACATACAGTGACTACACATGCACCCTCTTAATTAATTGTCCCAAATTAATTACACTGTTCCTCGTATATTTAAAACAGAAGGTTAAAGAATTCTACCTGCTGCTACCACAGAACTCTTAAGTTGCTCCACTTGCTTCACATAGTGCATAAAGAACGCCTTGGATGACTACCAGCCGATGTACAAACAAGGATGTTCAAAGTCCAAATAATTAAAGAAATTTTATGGAAGAGGCAACTTTCCTCGGATCATGACCAACGGGTGTACTGTTTGGATCCGTTCTGCGAATAACATGGGTGAATTTCGCCCTTAGTTATAGATAACTTTGAACCCAGGGTTTCTCTTCTGAACAGCTGTCCTCCCATAAAGTCTGAAGTTCTATGAAGATAGACCTTTAGGCACTCCACTGGACATAGAGATGCATCTTCCTTCAGAGGGCAGATTCTCTAGGGACCCCACCTGTTGGTGGGTAGCTTGTTCTTGGTAAGAAACGTTGGGCCTGGAAATAGATTCAGTTCTCCCTCCAAGAACTGGACGTGGCCTTCCTCTCTAAAGAGAGCCACTATTTCACTAACTCTGGCCCCTAAATCGAGTACAAACAGAAATATGACTTAAATTCAAGGCCTTCTAAGTGCATTCCTCATTGTTCATTATTTATACACAATGAAGAATCATATCTAATGACCATGCAAAGGGTCTTGGAGGCGCTGAAGGGCTAAGCCCAGGATGGGCCTTTGTAGTTCATTAAGAACGTCGTTAGAAAGGTCGACCTGTAAGGCATATGGTATCTGACTTGTCAAGGCAGGCTTGAACAATAGAATTGTGTTGGCTGCTAAACCTTGCTCATGAAGGTGAATTAAGAATGATAAATAGGAATCTGTCGAGATTTCTTTTGGTTTCTTCGCCTTGACAATGGATATCTATTTCTTCCCTGAAGCCTCATAATGTCTTCTGGTTTCCTCCAAAAGTCTAAACTGACTTATATCACCGAATCTTTTTCTCATCGTTAAGGAGAGAAAATCATGAGATGTAGGTTCTGTGTTTTCTGTGACGGAGCAAAGACAGTCGACTTCCGTACTCGCTGAGACAGGGATGGACTCAGTAGCGGTACGAATTTTAGTCGTAGTTCCAATGCCAGAGGGAACCACACGCTATTTGGCCACCCGTGGGCCATTATTGCTGCTTTCCCTTTGAAGGATCTCAGCTTATCGAGAACCTTCAAAAGGAGGTTGTGCGAAGGGAACAGATAAATATTGGACCATCTGTTCCAGTCTAGGGACATAGCGTCCACTGCCTCCGCTAGCGGATCCTCTATGGGGACACGTAACAATCTATTTTCTTGTTGTCTTTCGTCGCAAAGAGGTCTATCTGCAGCTCCGGGACTTGGCTCGAGATGAAGGAGAACGATCCTGCGTCAAGAGACCATTCTGACTCTATAGGTGTAAACCTGGATAGAGCGTCTGCTGTCACATTGCGGAACCCTTGAATGTGAACTGCTGACAGGTGCCATTTCTTCCATTCCCCCAAACGGAATATAGCCAACATCACTTGGTTGATTTGAGGTGACCTCGACCCTTGTCGATTCAGGCATCTCACTACCACCTCGCTGTCTAGAACCAGTCTTATGTGGGTCGAGTGGCGAGGAGATACTTTCTATAGTGTCAGAAGAACTGCCATGCTTCTAGAAAGTTGATGTGAAATTACTTAAAAAGATTGGACCAAGCTCCCTGGTCTCTCTTCTGACGAGAGTGGCCTCCCCAGCCTTCCTTTGAGGCGTCTGTGTGGATAGTTAATGACAGGGGAGGATGTTGAAGAAGTATTGATCTCTTCAACTGTTTGGCATTGGACCACGGCTTGAGAAGCGTTCGTAGTCGAGTCGGTAGAGGTCTTATTAGATCTCTTCGCGCGTTTGATGCGTATTTTCTCCAGACTCCTGTTGCATCCTTTAGCTGTGCTCTTAGCACTGGGTCTGTTATCAAAACAAACAGTAGAGAGCCCAGCACTCTCTCCTGTTCGCGTCTTGATATCCGTTTGGATTTCAATAGTCTCTTGACAGATCCTGCTATTTCTTTCCTCTTCTTCCCAGGAATGGAAAATTGATGTTACTCCAAATTCCAGTGGATTCCCAACCACTGAAATTTTTGAGCTGGAGAAGGTCGAGACTGTTTGATGGTGATCTTGAATCACAGATGTTCCAGGAACTGGATCACTATCTTAGAAGCTTGCATGCATTCTGTCCTGGATGCTGCCCACACCAGCCAGTCGTCCAAGTAGGCTACTACTTGGACCTCCTTTAGGCGTAATTGATGGATGGCTGCGTTCGCGAGCTTCGTGAAAATCCATGGGGCTATGTTCAGCCCGAAAGGCATGGTTTTGAAGGCGTAAAGTTATCAATGTAACTTGAAGCCTAGGTAGGAGGAGAGGTGACGATTAATCGGAATGTGCCAATAAGCGTCAGACAATTCTATAGAAACAGCATGTGCCTTTTTGGGCAGTAGGGTCCTTATGTGTCGAAGTGTGAGCATTCTGAACTTGTAGTTTACTATGAACTTGTTGAGTGGCGACAAGTCCAGAATGACTCTGAGTTTTTCTGAGTCCTTCTTTGGAACACAAAACAGCCTTCCTTGGAATTTGATGGCCTTAACTTTCCGGATTACTCTTTTGTCTAAGAGCTCTTGGACATATTCTTCCAGAACGGGGGTTGAGTGTTGGAAGAATTGAGGAAATTGAGGTGGAGGACTGCTCCAGCTCCAACCTAGTCCATTCTTTATTAGGCTGTGGGCCCAGGGATCGAAGGTCCAGCGATCCCTAAATAGCTGTAGTCTCCCTCCTACTGGAAGTATCTCACTTCTGCTGTTGTGGACCTGAGGCCATGCCTCCTTGACTGCGTCCTCCCCTGGATCCCCTTCCTCTTGAAGGGCGACTAGAAGAACCTCTGGCTGTTCCTCTAGCTTTCGCAGGAAAGGAAGAAGTCTGCCTTTCGAAGGCTGGGTTAAAGACTGGCGACTGTGTCGCCACTTGTTGAGGTACTAGCTGGTACGTGGTTGGAGGATGTGCCACTATCTGAGACACCGCGGTCACAGGAAGTTGTTGTTGTTGCTGTCGGTAGTGTTTAGCCGGCCGAGAGGATGGCCTAGGCCTTTTTGTCTTCTTCTTGGGTTGGGGACCCTCATCTGGAGAAGACTTTCTCTTAAAATCTAAGCCCCACTTTTTGAGAAGGTTCCTATTCTCTGTGGCGGCCTTGTCTACTACCTCTTTAACCACTTCATTGGGAAAGAGGTCTTTACTCCAGATACGAGAGGATATCAGTCTCCTCGGTTCGTGCCTCACCGCAGCCGAGGCGAACCCGAACTCTCTACAGGTTCTCCTAGCATTAATAAAGCTATAGAGATCCTTCGTAACTGTAGCCAGATGGGTTTTGGCCACTACCATGATCATGTCCTGGTTCTTGGGGTCACTTGCCATCGTTTTTAATGTCGTTTGCAACGACATCAATGCCGCAAGTCTTTCCTTCGTCTCTTGCTCTCTGCCCAAGAGAACATCCGACAGTTTTGGAAGTTCCTCGCCAAACTAATGTTCAGCAATATCAGCTTCCAGCTTCCCTACTGAGAAGGTAAGGTGGACGTCCTTCCAGTCTTCTTGGTCCAAGGGCAAGGTTAGAGATAATGGCTTGCACTCCTCCAAGGAGGGGCATGGTTTCCCTGCCTCCACTGCCTTTAAAGCTGCCTTATATCCCTTTTCCATGAAGGGAAAGGCTCTGGTTGGAGAGGCCACAAAGGAGGGAAGCTTCTTACTCAAGGCTGGCACCTTTGAGTTCGTGAAGCCCCTCTCTTTCATGGAGCCCACTAGTAACGCCTGTGCTTTACTATGGTCAAGAACTATGACCTCCTTCGGCTCCGTCTCCCCCTTTAAGGCTGGCTCCTTCCTAAGACGGACACAGCAGTCCGGATAAGAATCTTTGTTGGGGCAAAATTCCACTTCTTACAGGGGAATTGCTCCCAACTTTTCTGATATCACGATCTTCCCGGATGTCATTTGCATGTGTTCGGCATACCTCCAAGGATTGGTATCCGAGCACAAAGGAAGATCCTTCACGTTGAGTTGCTTCTGGGGTCCACGTGATGCTGCAAGTCTACGTATCTCCAGTTTCATTGCAGCTTCCTTCTCATCATTTTTCCTTTGAATTTGTTGGATCATCTCAACAATAGAAGAAAGAGTCCTTCCCAGTTCATTTGGGATAGCAGACGGTGTAGAGGGAACAGGTTCTGGGTCCGGAACCGATGTAACCGACACCTCGTCGATTTCTTCTTCTTTTACTTGAGGAGCCTGAGACAGCTCCTCCTCCTGACCTTCTCCTAGAAGGTCTTTCTCTGTAGAATCCGACACCTCCGACATCCTATCGTCCAATTGGATGTCTTGAAGGGCAGCCGAGACTTCAGATCTACCGGATTCTGGACAATTGGTATCTCCACCTGAGGCTGAGGAATGACTGCATCAGCTGATGCTTTAGGGAAAAGGTATGCCCTCATTTTCTCATTTGGAAGGTAGGGACCTGAGGTGTTTTTCTGAAAACCTCTCACCCAGGTTCGTAACTTACCCCTGGCAGCATCCCTTGACTCCGTCGACTTAGGATTGTCAAAAGCCTCGGTAATCAGGTTAGAACATACAGTACAAACCTGAGGGTCCCAATGCCGGAGATCACCTCTGGAGGCTGCGCATGCTGCGTGCCTCCTGCAAAGTTGATGTCCACAGAAGTTCTTACTGCGGACATTACAGAACATACTCCCGCACTTCGGATGGTCCTCCTGTAAAGAGAAGAAAAATCCATGAGTATCAAGTGAAGGCTTTCACTTATATTGAAACATTCAGCTTATATAGAAAAGCTATAGAAGAAAGAAGGAAAGACACATACTTGCATTTCCTGTCCAGCCAATTGCTGAAACCTCCCAAGATATTAAAACTAAGGTTAATTCTATTCTAGAATACCTTATGTAATTTCCTAAACGGAAATTTAAGGTGTAGTTCACACCTTGAGATAAAGTTTTAATATACGGGAAAGAAAGAATACAGAAAGAACTTACTTTCTATATATTGTACGGTCTCAGCAAAAGGCTGTACAAGATAACATCAAGTATGTTGAAGAACTTTAGTGTTATCACAAACTCTGTACTGTAGTTTTACTAATGCTGTGTGTACTACACTACAAATATAGCAACTACTGTACATTGGATGCTGTTGTGCTGGCCGGCATCTACCCCTATATAGTTCAAAGATATACTACCTTTAACTAATAGGCGGCAGCCCACTGATTCGCAACTGTGTGCCGGCCGGCAATCATTGTCGGTCGACAGCTGAAAACACTAATACCCGGCTACCGCCCGCTAATCATAGTGGCCAGCAGATTCGGGCTGTGTTTCCACTGCCAGCAGGCAAAGGTAATAATACCCATGCCCGCCGGCAGTAGCCAAGAACCAGAGAACCTCCACCTGCCCGGCTGTCGGCTGTTAAGCCGGCAGCCGGGTTAGGAGTACAACACAATAGTCAGAGAAACAGTATGGATGTAAGGTTATAAGGCGGCATTGCCATACGACCTTCCATCCAGAATGAGTGAACTTATGGAAGGGGAAATGTAGCATTCAGGCTTCCAAAGAGTCCATAGCCTGCCGGGCTCTACCGGCAGACATGGAAGGGAGACCATGGGAGGTCTGGGGTTCACTCTGGAAAGAACAAAGGGTCTCTGCCGGCCAACACGTAATTGCCAGCCAGCAGAGGGCTGAGCCGGTCCTCCATCCTAACCTACACTAGGTACGGAAGTAGGACTGCGGCCAAAAGATAATAAAAGAAAGAGAGGTGAGGAAGGGATAAGGGTCCTATAAACTTCGTTCTAGCAAGAGACACACTCAGCAGTTAGGGAAGCTCATCCTAACCTAGAGTTGTCTATTAGGGAGGAAGACTGGCAATACTTGCCATCCTCCTCCCAACCAGAACAAAGTTAGGTGCAGTTATTTCGCCGGGCAACAGAGAAACTCATTCTCCAGGCCGAGAAAAACAACACAGGACAGTCTGCTAGGCCACTAGAGAAAGGAATCATTTCTTACAGAATCCTTCGGAGGTGGACTAGGGAAGCAAAGCTTCCTGTGTCCGCCCCTAACCTAGCAAAGGAGACTCATTCTCTATGCTAGGAAGAAGCAGACCACAGACTAGAAACTCTGATGTTCTGGCCTAACCCAAAAAACCAGTCACTCTGGTTATCAGGTCAGGACAGACATATCCTAGAATAGTTATACCTGAATTATTATACAGATAGAACCGCTACAATTAAGCCAAAGGCTTACTCAGAGGGAGAGAGGGATTGAACTTAGCCTCCGGAGGAGAAAAGAACAATCGGGGATGTGCGAGAGTATACTACTGTACCTAGATTACTAGCCAAGGTAAGGTGAGAATCAATTACCTAATTCACCGAAACTCTCTCGTATACAATCTTGGAAAGAACATTCAACAATATCTTACATGTATAAAATATTTGCCTAAAGCTTCAATAAAATAACACTCGGAAAAACTTATATCATGCATGAAAGTAATAGGGCCAGACGACGCCTAGGCTACTAAGCCTCGCGAAGGGCAAGATCGGTTACCTAAATCACCGAACTGAAAACTGACGGTATAATATAAGCATTCCTAGAGGAGCTAAATAGCTAGATTATTAAAGCATAACAAACCGGGAACGTCGCTCTAGCTAACTAAAGGACCCATAAATAGCGAGCGATAGCATCCAGGATGCCTCCAGTAGGCAACAGCTCTTGTTTACGTTAATATCACTTTTGATTCAATTCAAAACGACAAGAGCTTACATTTATACATAGTAAAGATAATACTCAACTTTCCAGAGGCAAAAGAGGCCGGAGAAGTCATCAAAACGTTGAATTAAATCCAAAATAACGAGAGAACACAAGGGAAAACACCGAGTAGTAGAGCTACACGAAAAGAAATAAAGAGGGCGCTACCGCCTTCATCATATACACACTGGAAACGGAATAGGAGAGATGCCTTATGAGCGGCTCTCTTTTCATTCTCTTTTCAGATTCTTGTTACTGTAACCCCTCGAAGCGTTAATAGTGTTCGTGGTGAAGATAGCTATGTGACGTGTCAAGAATACGTCCTCTGATATTATGCAATATCCCTGTGAGATTATTTAGGGATATTCGTTCCAGGAGTTAGAATTCTGGATACCTTAAGGTAAAATTCTCTGGGAATATCACTGTAGCCAAATATACCCTAGGAAGCTACCTTTAGGAACTTCTATCAGGACGACATGGCCTTAGCCCAATATATATATATATATATATATATATATATAGATAGATATATAGATAGATAGAGAGAGAGAGAGAGAGAGAGAGAGAGAGAGAGAGAGATAGATAGATAGATAGATATAAGTTACTCTATGGAATATAAATATTAATACTTTATTATTTGTAAGGATTGCATTTTGTTATTATATATATTGTATATATGAAGGTGTATGAAGCCATTATATTGATCCTATTGTAAATTTTATTAATAAAAAGATAAGAAAAAAAAATTAAGGAGGTGCAACTGTACAAAAATATATGGAAGGCTTGTGTGCCGGCTTGAGTAGTTGTTATTTTGATTCGCATAACTCAAAAAACTATTAGACAGAATCTCATAAAATTTTGGGGGATGATTGGCTATGACCCAAGGACAATTTCTTTAGAATTTAGGAGTGATTGGGTCAAAAGTCAAGGCCAAGATCACGCAAAGGTAAGAAGGTGAAAGGTAAAAAAAAATTCCTCTAATTTGCATGAAAATTAGTGCCAAAATTTGCATAAATCAATTTCCGATCTTGTGATACAGAACATGATATAGTTAAAGGTATGTACTCTACCGACCGCTCTTTCTTGTTCCCTCTGTGCCTTTGTTCAAAATATAGTAGTTATCTCTGGGTATCAAACATTCATTTTAAACTTCTGTTTGTTTCAATAAATATGAAAACTAATTCCACTAAATTTTTAGATAACTTATAACTAATAGATCCTGTTGCATTGATTTTTGGTCTTTTGGAATTTCCTGGTTTATGAGTTTTCATTAAACCATATTGAAAATGCAATGTTGGACCAGTAAAAGTCAAAGAATCAATTAAGAAGTTTTCCTAGTAAAGACCTGATTTTAAATTTTTGTTAAAATCTTCGTTGAATTCATCCAAGGCATTACCTACTAATTACAAGTAAGCAGAATCATGGAGTAGAACTATGTAATTCTTTTCTAAATATGTAGTTTTTTTTTACCATAACAAACATATTTGTTTCGTCTGCTTTAATGATATGCAAGTCACTGTTATTATTTAAAGATTTTAGGTTTGTTAAAAAGTTACGAGTTTGAAACCCAGTTATATAATGTATTAGGCCATTATCAATGTCAATATTATTTTGGGGAATTTTCTTGTTTTCTCTTTACTTTAACAAATGCAAAAGCATTGTTAACGTTATGGGAATTTTTCTCTACAGAAAATGATAAATCATATTACTGGAGTCTCACATAGGCAATTCAAGAGCTCAATTTTCGTGATGGCTGATTTTGGTGAACATCGTTGAAAGTCACATTTCATGGGATTCGAAATAAAATATATTTCACCTGACTACTATAACATGACATGTTATATTGATCATTATGACTAGGTTGCTCAATCGAGATGAATTTACGTAATCCTACAGCAAAGTAGACCGCTGATTATGCCCCTCCCATATGTATGAAAATGCACTGAGAATTATGCCGATGTACATACGTAGATATGCGTTACAACATTATGGACAGTCACATTCACAAGTGATTGCACTGTGTAATTTTGTTTTCGCACAAATTTTCTACCTAGGAAGCACCCTCTGTCAACTACAGCAGCACGGGAAGCATGTTCCCGTGAAGTAGCAGATATAAAGGGGCATGATATCTTTCAAATTATCCTAGAGGCTTCCTTGTAATTTCAGTTTCTTGGTATGTTTTTAATGGGAAACAAGTTAAAAGGGAAAAACTATAATGATATAAATGCTTTATCAATTATGTATGGTTTAAATTTTCAAGCACTGAATAAGAATTAAATTTCAATACTAGGTCTATTGGTCGGAATATATTGTTTAGGCTTGAGACTACTTGACTTGCATATGGTAATTGTAGATG
>NC_090742.1:57875053-57877553 GCF_036898095.1 Palaemon carinicauda | reverse complement strand
TTATTTTTTTTTTTACTACTGAAACCTTTTTACCTTATGAATGTTTTTTGGGGGGAATTTATTTTCTTCATTGTCCCTCTCATCTTTTTCCTCTCCCTTTCACTTATGTAACTCGCAGTCCTTTGCCGCATCTTCCATTTCATCAATATTACTTTCAGCCTCCATAATAGAGCTTAGTTTTCTAGGGGTCAGCCTGGCCCCCTTCATACACTTTTATCAAATGCATAAAATTTCTGTTTAACAATAAATTGTTGCTGCCCCCATCCGCATGTGCCATCAACATTACAAAATCAAGACGTTTTGCCACAATTTTGCTCTTTGGCGTGGTATCCCAACACCCAATGGGATTTTAATTTTATGCTTAATCAATAGCAAAACTATCTAACACAGAAAATTTCAACCAAAAAGGATGAAAAATAGTGGAGATATAAGCGAGATAGTAGAGCAAACACTGGAGCACTAATTTATCACTTTGGTAACGGCAGTGTTCTGTGACAGACTGCATCAAGTTTCTCTCCAGATGTCACCCAATCAGGATTTTGCGGTCTCATGATCTCCCTGCTCAATGTAAACACTACTCCCAAATGTGCTGAAAGCTCTACTTTGCCCTATTTACATAATATTCTTCTTTTTTTTTTACTGGACCTAAATTACGTCCAATGGCACTGAAAGGAATATAAATTACCGGGAGTAAACTACATAAAATGGCACTTCAGCTAACTTTTGATGATAATGATAATAATGACAATTTTAATAGTAATATAATAATAATTGTACAGGTAATTTTAAGGAGAAAAGTATTCACAGGTAAAATCATTATTTTTGGATATCATTTACATGTATTTTGTTGTTATTCCTGTACATTTACATATAAATGTAGCCATCATGAGAAGTATTCAACGGAAAAGATAAAATGATAACTGCTTGAAACTAAAAACTTATAAAATGCAAAACAAAAACGATGATATTCTAGAAATGCACAAAATGCTCCGCACCGAGCACTTTTTTTTATACTTTTCAGCTTTCTTGAATTCAGCATTCTTCACAAACATATTTTTCCAAGAACATTGATCTAAAATTATAGAGAGAAGGAATCAAAAGGCTTCTGTCACTGAACATTGGGAGGGGCAACAAAACAGAAATAATACTGCTAGTACAATTAAAGTGGCTTAGCCAGTGAGGATGACTGTGGATGTATATCTGATAACAAAGGAAAAGACATTTTCTAATAATAATGTAAAATAGAATCAACATTCTGTCTAAATGATAAATACCCTAGAATATCGCTAACTTTGGTATATAGAGCAATATTTCCATAATAGAAGACCAGCATAACTGAGGCTTTTTGGTAATTATACCTTCATCTCTTTATATGTTGGGAGAACAAATATAGATTTGGTGTTATTGCACCGAAAATTATACCAAATACCAATAATGAAAAAGAAAAGTTCTGCCAATACTACCTTAATATTTGCATGAGTACATGGTACAAAAGAGGTAATCCTTTTTTTTTTTTTTTTTTTTTCTAATGCTAAAATTTAGCCTTTCCATACACAGTATGTGATTCTGCTTTATGTAGCATATATATTAAAACACTAACGGCTTTCGATTCCTACAAAATGTACCGATTAAAAAATAAATGAATTTATGTCGCTCTCAGGCTTTTCCTCTTTAAATAGCACCAAGGATTATAAGACCCGAACATTCATTTGTAAACTCAAGGTAAATCTGACTGAAGATGCTGTAACCGCTACATCCACTTTCTTCCTCTACCACTGAGCTATCGTACTAAGTTCATTCTACACTTAGGGCGTAATTGGTATTATTTTTGAATAAGTGAATTACAGAATGCTGTTTACATATAATAAATGACGTGTTTCACATATTCTAGATTGTGATATCATAGGCCTACTGTGAACTAATGAAAGTTTGAATAAATGAAGAATATACATTTCAGCGTTTCTGTGAAGGGGCAACTTTGGATCTAAACCAAATTCTTAAAAACAAATATAAAAATCAGTGATGTTGACATGTATAATTGCATACATGTAGAATTTAGACAGCAGTGCTTAAAAGTGCCTATTTAAACACTTAATTTACGTAAAAGTAGAATGAAAACAAAATGTTGTTTTGCATAGGGAAAGTTTGTTGGAGACTTACAGGTTAATGCATTCTACACTCAAACAAGAAAATCTCAACACAATCAGGATTAGCAGACTACCACAAAATAAGGTGGACTGGGTGAGGAGGAAAGGAGTGGAAGGGGCCAGGACCGGATGACGGTGGTAGGGGAGTAACAATAAGACCGCGAGAGATGCAAAGTTACATTTTTCGCCAGCAAATAGGATTAAGAACGCTGAAATTGCGAAGAGAAACGTGAACGCTCTTACAAAGAAGATAATGTGAGTAAAGCGGTTTGTGGCTATTTCCCTTTAGTCTGCAGGGGCTCAAAAATTATCTTATTGCGCAAGTATTTAGCTCGGCAAGAGATTCAAAAGGA
>NC_090742.1:57867553-57872553 GCF_036898095.1 Palaemon carinicauda | reverse complement strand
TATTTCAATCTTTCACTGAACTCCAATTCTATTGACCTTGTATTGGAGATCATATTTCTTAATACTTGAAGGATTTTACATCATTAATCCTTTCTCCTTCCAATGATAATTCATCTTCCATTGCATATTCTATTCTCTCATATATATATATATATATATATATATATATATATATATATATATATATATATATATATATATATATATTTATACATATATATATATTTGTATATATATATATATATATATATATATAGACTGTATATATATATATATATATATATATATATATATATATATATATTCTCACGAAGCTGGTCATACAACTCTCGTGTATTTAAGAGATGCATAGCCACCTCGTAAGGTGGGTCCTACTGACGTAGGATTAAGTCAATGTATGTAAATTACATAAGACTGTCGGTATTCATTTAGTTTTATTTTCATTTAGTTTCGTGTATGTAAATTTATGTTATTCTAAAGAATTTAATTCTTATTTTAAGTAGTTTTGTTACCAAGTCTCATGTAACCATGTAAAAAGGTATGTATGACACACACGAGGTATAAACACTAGGGATTGCATCATATATCCACATGGTTGAAAGTTGCATGAAGGTTCTGGACGAAAACTTTCTCTTTTTTTCAATGTAATGAGAGGAAGAAGGCGGAGTTAGCTGGAAGAGATTTGCCTCGTCCATCGTCGTATAGAACCCTACTGCAAACTGCCAGGTTGGCAACCTGACGTCACGAGAACCTGCCCACACCATGTGCGCACACATCGAATGCATTGCTGGAAGGAATTGGAAGTTTTTAGAGTTAATTAGGATGATATATATAGTGTCTACCCATGCTTAGGAGAGATCCAGCTGACCTTCCCAGAAGAGCCAATGTCTGTCAGTCCTCTAACCAGCATCTCATCAAACACTATGTATTTCCTCTCCAATGAGAATAGTGCTTCCTCTCAAACGTGAATAGTGTTTTCTCTCAAACGTGCACAGTGTTTTCTCTCAAATGTGTATAGGGTTTGTTCAAACATTAGAATTTATATGGTTTAAGTTGAAAGAAGTACAGCGTATTTGTAAGTATAGTTTATATTGTAAAAATTAATCTATTTTTGTGACTGGCATTGTGTGATTATGTTAAAAAGGGAAGTGCGTATATTTTTGCTTAATCGTTCAGTTACCTAGTGAGTCCCAAAAACCTAAGAGTAACAGTCATGTATCTGTAAATGTAACCATTGTTTACTTCCTATAGTGTTAAATTATAAATTTCTTCATTAATTGTCAAAATGAAACATTTTTATAAGTTAATTTCTAGTGAAACAAGTGATTGTAAAATTCCTGAAGTGTCGTTTTGTCTTAAGTCTAAGGTTTAATTCAGCTTTAGAATTATGAGTGATTTAAATTGGTGTTAATTTTGAAATGTTATTTCTATATAATATATATACGTGTATATATATATATATGTATATATATATATATATATATATATATATATATATATATATATATATATATATATATGTATATATATATATATATATATATATATGTGTGTGTGTGTATATATATACACATATATATGTATATATATATATATATATATGTATATATATATATATATATATATACATATATATATATATATATATATATATATATATATATATATATATATGCAAATTGTGTATTATTTCAATCGCCATTAATCAACTCAATAACTTGCTTGTACCACTGACTTAGAACCAAAGAAAGAGGTTGGTTTAAGAATAGCTCCCGTTAAAAGTAAAGTAATCACCCAGTTCTGTTTTTGGTGTAGCATAAAAAGACTAGATATTCAGTGTTCATATATATTAACGTCGTGGAGTTACATATTATTCTCAGAGCTCGGAGGTATTCTCTTGTGTATCCGACTATGTAATATAAAGCAGGTTAGTTTGGGAGCTCTAAAATAATGTAATTCGCTAGACTCAATATATGTTTTTCGGTGCCCAAACCCTGGGATCGAGCAAGTCTGTTTTAAATATAAGTGATAGCAAGGCCGTGTATTGATTAAAGGTTTGACTAGTTTAGTGTTGATAGGATTCCATGTATTGTTAGGATATGTTTTTTGGGAGAGGAATAATATTTTGTAAACAACAAGATGGTGATTATGAATGTACTGGAGCTTTTTTTTTTAAATCCAATTGTACAGGAATTGTCAGGAGTTGATGTATTTAAAGCTCAGTGGCTCACTATTTTAATGGCATGTGGTGGCCATGCAACTAGTAGAATGACTTAATCCCAGATCAAGTATCTAGCCTTAGAATCGTTGATAATCTCAGGAAAGTTGCCAAAAGAAGATATTAGAGCAGCTCATGATCTTTGGAGAAGGCTGAAGCAGAATTTGTAGAGTAGCAAGTATCAGATGACCAACAAACTGAAGGAATGAAAGCAAAAATGAATGCAGAGGCTGAGATTAGACGAATTGCAGCTGAAGAGAATTTGATTAAGTTGAAGATGATGGCAGAACGGGAGGACCGAGAAGAAAGAGAGAGAGAAGAGGCAAGATAAATTGCAAGACAGGAGGAAAGAGAGAGAGAGAGAATAGGCAAGAGAAATTGCAATACATGCAAGGGAAATGGAAGAAAGAAAGAGAGAGGAGGCAAGAGAAACTGCAAGACGGGAAGAAAGGGAGAGAGAGAAGAAGCAAGAGAATCTGCAAGAAATGCAAAGGAATTAGAACTGTTGAATGCTTGTGCAAGGTTATCGTCAACTTAGACAGGTGTGACCCGTGCTATGCACGATCCCGTATCTGATGTGGCAAAGGCACAGAGATTGATCCTGAAATTCACAGAAGAAGCTCTCGACGAGTTCTTCAATAATTTCTAAATGGTGGTGTTGACGATGGAATGGCTAGAAGATAAATGGCCTATGTTATTGCAGAGTGTCCTTATTTGAAAAAGATGCAGTGCGTATCTTGCCTTGTCTCCCGCCTAGAGGCTGGAGCAAGAAGAAGGGAAGAGGAGTATGCTGCAAGTGTATCAGATGACCCGTGAATATTTTAATGAAAGTATCCAAACTTTTCGGACAGATAAGAAAATGACTTTCCTAGACAATGCTTATATGTTACGACAATGTTTTAAGAGATGGATAGAGGCTGCCAAAGGGAGAGAGAGGGCTGATTTAGAAGAACTGATAGTGCAGAAACAATATTTACGAAGAATTCCAGAACACATTTGAACGTATTTGAGAGAGAGAGAGAGAGAGAGAGAGAGAGAGAGAGAGAGAGAGAGAGAGAGAGAGAGAGAAGTGAAGAAACTTGATAGAGCCCCTTCTCTGAGAAAAGATTATAATATTATCAGTCGTAAACCCTCCTCGGGTATATGAAGTTTCAACCATCATTCCAACCAAGCGTCAAATACTCGCCGAACCTTAGAAACCAGCTCAGTATAAACTAGGGGAACAAGTTTAATAGTTATAGCAGCATTACCACTGGTACTATTCGAAAGCAGAATGTGATAGCACCACAACAGCAATCATTGAATCGTCCTCCTTCAGGTGTTGTGAGAGACGTGTAGAAGATTAATACCATCTGTTATAAGTGTGACAAAAAAGGCCATATCACTAAGGATTGTTGGTCACACCAACAGTAAGCAGTTGCCTAAGTGGTTGGTTGAGTGTAATTCAACTCCACTGAATACATTGTCCCATTGTAATGGAGAAACCACTAAAGTATAGTTTTATGACTGAACTCGAAAGGGACTACCCTTATCTGTTTCCTAGTTGTGTTACAACTAGGAGTATGACAAAGAAAGTGGCTGCAGAACAAGACAGAGAAACCAAAGGAACGGTGAACTTGGAGGATTTATTTACAGAAGAAAAAGTCTCCCATGATAGGACGTAAGAGGTGAGCTCCTGAAAGAGCCCGAAAGAAGAGGAACGAGAGATGAATGCACAGGAAGACAAGGAAGCAATAGACTTGAAAGAAGTAAAAGACTCAGCATTAGAAGTAGTACAAGTGAGTCAGAGAAGGCTGATAGGACTGCAACAGAAGGATACTACGTTAACGGAATTATTTTACCATGCGGTGGATGAGACAGAGGTGCAGCAGTCTCCCATCTATTATTACCTCAAGTTGGTTTGCTTCTGAGGAATCATAGACCAGTCGATATCCTTGGGAATGCCAAATGGAGGATATATTTTCAGATATTGATTGCCACACCGCTGAGAAGACAATTGATCGCCGTAGCGCATGAGACAGGACACATGGAAATAAGAAAAAAACAGAGATGATTATGAGTCACATTTTCTGGCTTGGTATGCATAAGGATGTGAGCCAGTTTTGTCGTGAATGTCACGTTTGTCATATGGCTAGAAAGTCTAACGATTACATTAAGAAGGCTTACTGGTGCTACTATAGCGTGAGGTCTACCACACTATAGCGTGATATCTACCTCCCGTTAGCACTGTAGCGTGAGGTCTACTGCTGAATTATTCGTCCCTCATAGATAAAACACATTTCATACATTTGTTTTAGCAATAAACACTTAATTTAAACATATCTTAGTAATGACTTAAATAGATAATTGGATTTCTAATTACATTAAAAAAGGATTAAAGGTAAAAATAAACATGTTTTCATATATTTCCATACATTTATTCTAGCGATACACTCTTCGTACATCAAACATCTCATCATATATTTCCATACCCTTTCGAGGGTAATGTAACACAGGCTTGAATTTTCCTCTTGTTACGCTTTCTTTTTTTCCTGCATAACAGACTGTCAGAAGGACTCTTCTATAAAACTTCTTCAGCAAAATTTTTAGTACCCTCAATCGATGATATCTCTTTTAGGCCGATGGAAAAACTAATTTAGGAGCTCTATTTGCTTCCTTTTACATGGGCAGGTCACGTTTTTGATGGATTTGGGCAGTTCACATGTTCGATGGTTAGGTGCGGGGTCCGGGACGCTGGTCACGCGGTAGACCTCACCCTCCACCTGGGTAGGCGACATACGGC
>NC_090742.1:57842553-57862553 GCF_036898095.1 Palaemon carinicauda | reverse complement strand
TACCTTTCCTCATATCACCATATTCATTAAATAGACTTAATGAGATGGGTGCTAGTTCATAAGTGAGAACATCATTCAAGTCAAGGCACTTGTGTGCATTTGTCACGATCATTCATGCATACAATCTTTCTGTGTCATCTCTTGCTTCACTGATTCATAGATACCTCTGGATAATTTGCCTAGGAATCTGATACCCATATTTGGACAAATAGCAACAGCATTCTGAACATTGTGTTTTCTGTCTGCAGGGCTCCTATTGAAAATGATCACAAGCTTTTCATTTGAGGCTTTCAGAGGTTGGAAGCATTTCCATAGTTCAGTCCCAATCTTCTGTCTGCCCATTTCCATCAAGCTCAACCATTTGTGATCATACAGCCTTATTATTATTATCATTATTTATTATTATTATTATTATTATTATGGCTCCTGTGGCCGCAGAGACAAAACAACAATTACTATAGCCCCAACGTATCCCTGCATGTCGTAAGAGGCGACTAAAAGGGACGGTTCTAGAGGACTGGGAACCGCCTCTACTGTATTTCATATTCCTGTGAGATATCAAAGTGGTTAAGCTTGGGGGAGAGTGACTGCTCCCAGCACTCTAGTTATGGAGTGTCTGAATGTGCATGGATGTAATTAGATAGAAAGTAAAACATGTGAGATTCGAAGTATTTAGAGGAATAGAAGGATGGATATATTGGCCTTGTGAGAGACGAAGATAAAAGGGAAGGGTGAAGTGATGTTTGGTGAAGTGACTGGCAGAGTGTCTAGGATTGAACGGGGGAAGAGCATGAGAGGGTGGGCATTTAAGGCTGAGTTGATGGATGACAAGTAAAGTAGTGGGATGGAAGGAGATATCATCTAGGTTAATGTGGGTAAGGGTTAGGTTGGGTAGGGAATGTTGGACTTTTGTTAGTGCATATGGGCCAGGTTGTAAGAAAAATGAAGAAGAGCAGGAATGAATTCTGGAATGAATTAACTAGGTGTGTAGAAGGACTGGGTAGAAGGAATTATGTAGATGCGATGGGTGACTTAAACGCTAGAGTGATTTCTGGAAGAGGTAGAAGGTGTCATTCGGAAGTATGGCATACCAGGTGAAAATTACAGTGGTGAGAACTGGTAGATATGTGTATTGAGCAAGAACTGGTAATAAGTTGTAGTTTTTACAAAAAGAATGATAGAAACAAGTATACATGGGTAAGAGTGGCAAACAGAAGTGGTAGAAAGGGCATTAATGAATTATGTGTTGATAACTAGAAGAATGTTTGGAAGATTGAAAGACGTGCACGTGTTTAGGAGTATGGCTAACGGAATGTCTGATCCTTTTTTGGTGGGAGGAAAATTAGTTATATCAGAAGAGTGGGAGAATAGAGCGGGGGGATGTGAAAGGGGGGTAGTGAAGGTTGAAGACTTATTAAAAACAGAGGTAAAAAGTGAATATCAAGAAAAGATGTATGTGGCATATAACCGAGTGAAAGTAAGAGAAACTGGTAATTTGGGGGAGGAGTGGAATTTAGTAAAAGAAAATTTTGTCGGGATTGCAAGTAATGTGTGTGGCAAGAGGATTATTGGAGGAAGCATGGTAGGGTTGTGGTGGCCAATTTGCTAACGTCCCTAACTGGTAAACGCTAGACTGGTGTTCGAGTCCCGCTCAAACTCGATAGTTTCTTTGGTCTCTGCAACCTCACCATCCTTGTGAGCTAAGGATGGGGGTTTTGGAGGAGCCTATAGGGCTATCTGCTGAGTCATCAGCAGCCATTGCCTGGCCCTCCTTTGTCCTAGCTTAGATGGAGAGGAGGCTTGGACGCTGATCATATGTATATATCATCATTCCCTAGGGCATTGTCCTGCTTGATAGGGGAATGTCCCTGTCCCTTGTCTCTGCCATTCATGAGTGGACTTTAAACCTTAAGGGCAGTAAATGTTGGAATGAAGGGGTGATGATAAAAGTGGAAGAGAAAAAGAGGGCATTTGAAGGATGACTGCAGAGTAATAGTGTAGAGAAGGATGAAAGATATAGAAAGAAAAATGTAGAAAAAAATATAAGGTAGCTGAGTTAAAGAGGGCGGCTGATTGGAGGTGGGGTCAGGGATTGGGTCATTCAATTGAAGAGAATAAGAAGTTTTGGTAAGAGGTGAAGTGAGTAAGGAAGGGTGGTTCGAGAATTGAAGAGACAGTGAAAGGTTGAAATGGAAGTTTGTTAAAAGGAGAGGAGGCTAGGAAAATGTAGGAAGAAAATCTTGAAAGTTTACTGAATGTTAAGAATAATAGGGAGGCAGATATAATTGCTGTTGCAAGTGTTGAGGTGCCAGTGATGGGAATGAGAATGAGAGATAGATTACAATAGAGGAAGGGAAGAGAGCACTAAATGAAACAAGAGTAGGAAAGCACCTGGTATGGATGGTTTAAGGACTGAGATGTTAAAGGAAGGAGGTGTGACTGTACTTGAATGATTAGCGAGATTGATTAATATGTGTTTTATGTTGTCAACGGTACCAGTGAACTGGGTGTGTGTGTATATTGTATTATTATATAAAGGTAAGGGATATTTGGTGAGTGTGGTTGGAAAAGTGTATGGTAGAATACTGATTAATAGGATTAAGGATAGAACAGAGAATGCAATCTTAGAAGTACAAGGTGCTTTTAAAAGAGGTAGGAGATGTATGAATCAGATTTATACAGTTAGGCAGATATGCGAGAAATATTTAGCAAAAGGCAAGGAGGTGTATGTTGTGTTTATTTTTCTGAAGAAAGCGTATGATAGACTTTTTAGGGAAGCGATGTGGGATGTGATGAGGTTATATGGAATTGGTGGAAGGTTGTTGCAAGCAGTCAAGAGTGTCAAAATAGGCAGTAAAGCGTGTAATAGGAGAGGAAATGAAGTGAGTGAGTAGTTTCCAGTGAGAGTGGGGCTGAGACTGGGATGTGTGATGTCATCATGGTTGTTCAATTTGTTTGTTGATGGAGTGGTGAGAGAGGCGAATACTCGAGTGCTTGGTCGAGGATTGAAACTGATAGATGAGAGTGATCATGTTTGGGAGGTAAATCAGCTGTTGTTTTGGTATGATACAGTATTGGTTGCAGACTCGGAAAAGAATCATGGTTGATTAGTGACAGAGTTTGGATGGGTATGCGAGAGAAAGAAGTTGAGACTTAATGTGAGTAAGAGTACGGCTATGCTATGCATGAGAAGGGAGGGGTGGTGCGAGATTGAATGTCATGTTGAATGGAGAGCTACTTGAGGAAGTAAACCAGTTTAAGTACTTGGGGTCTGCTGTTACAGCAAATGGCTGAGTGGAAGCAGATCTACATCAGAGAATGAATGTAAGAATTAAAGTGTTGGAGTAAGTGGAGTGAGTGATAAAGAATAGAGGTTTAGGCATGAATGTAAAGAGAGTTCTATATGAGAAAGTGATTGTACCAACTGTGATGTATGGGTTTGAAATGTGGGGAATGAAAGTGACGGAGAGACACAAATTGAATGTGTTTGAGATGAATTGTTTGACGAGTATGGCTGGTGTATCTCAATTAGATAGTTAGGAACGAAATAGTTAAGAGTGAGAACGGGTATAAGATAAGAATGTGTTAATGTTCTTTGGCCATGTTGAGACAATGGAAAGTGGCTGTTTGCTAGAGAAGGTAATGAATGCAAGAGTTGATGGGAGAAGTAAAAGAGGATGGAAACTCTGGGTATTAGGAGGATAGATGTAAGAGGAGCAAGAGCAATTGTGACAAAATTCCATTAGATCTGTGACGGGCCGAGAGAGGCTGTGACTAAGAAGGCAAGATGAAAGCAACTGAGTAACTTTATTACAGAACATCAGTTTATATATACATAAAGTTCAGGCAAAAAGGACATAAAAACATAAAAGGCAATTTCATTTTCAACCGACAACCGGTTCTGTTACCAGTTAAAGGTGAGAAAAACAGACATGTTTATTCAGGTCCCTATTAGTGCGAGGGGAGAGCAAAGATACAAAGCATAATATATAAAAACAAAAGAAATGTCGTTATTACGTACGGTCGTGTTACACACGGTTGGTACATGGCCGCCCCCATAAAAACCATAAAAATGACGTACTGTACATGTTAAATAGGGCGCCCTAATCTAGAGGGGGAAACTGTAGGCTGGTCATCTGGTTGGAGATAAGCAGGTTTTAGATGATCAATGGAGATCCAGTCTTCTTTGCCACGAATGTTGAGTAGGAATGCTTTCGGACTGCGTCGGATCACAAGGAAAGGGCCTGTGTAAGGGCGTTAGCGATGGCTTGCTAGTGTCGTTGCGTAGGAAGACATGCGTAGCAGAGTGCAAGTCTGTCGGCATGTGATGCTTCGCTGGGGGCTTGTAAGTCTGGCGGCATGGAGTAAATTTTCCCACGACGTGACGTATGCGCTGGAGATCGTCAGAGGAGGTTACAGAAGGAAAAAATTCGGCAGGGACAACCAACGTGTCACCATACACCATTTCAGCTGCCGAGACATCGAGGGCGCCTTTAGGAGTGGTCCTCAGTCCCAAGAGGACCCAGAGAAGCTCAGTAAACTAATTGGAATCCATGCAGTGGGACATCAAAGCTGCTTTGAGGGTGCGATGAAAACGTTCAACCATTCCATTGGCAGTGGGGTTGTAGGAAGTTATCTGATGTAGGGTGATGCCCAGGAGATTCGCTAATGATGTCGACAATTGAGAGGTGAAAGTGGTACCCTTGTCAGAAGTAATATGCTAAGGGATATCAAATCTTGCAATCCATCCTGAGAGTAAGGCAGATGTACATTAGGCGGACGATGCAGTTTCCATGGGAATGGTTTCAGGCCAACGAGTGGAGTGGTTTATGACGGTAAACAGGTAACGATGTCCTTGTGATGTTGGTAGGGGGCCTACAACGTTGATGTGAATGTGGGCTAAATGACGCTGAGGTTGAGGAAAGGTGCCCACTCCTAAATCCGTGTGTGGATATACTTTGGAAGTTTGGCAAGAAGTACAGGTGCGGACCCAATCCTTAGCATCCTTAGAAATGCCAAGCCGAATGAACTTCGTTTTCAGCAGATGTGCAGTAGAACAGAACGAGAGATGTGAGAGGCCGTGAATGGAATCAAACACCTATCGGCGCATGGGAGCAGGAATCCAAGGTCGCGGTCTACCAGTACTGACGTCACAGAGGAGGGAGGTGTTGGAGTCATCCAGGGGGGTGTCTTTCCAACGAAGGGATGTTCAGGATGTTTTACATGCTTGATAATCTGGATCCTGTCGTTGGGTTTCAGCCAAGGCGTTGTGATACAATCCCAGTTGAACGGCAGCTGTGTTTCTTGACAGGGCATCAGCAACGGGAATCATTTTCCCAGGGATGTGTTGAAGGGTGCAATTATATTCAACCACGGCGGAGAAATGTTGGCGTTGATGGGCGGACCAGGCATCAGACTGTCGAGTGAAGGCGTGTACCAGAGGCATGTGGTCTGTGCGAATGATGAAGGGCGTACCTTCAAAGAAATAGCGAAAGTGACGGAAAGCCAAGTGCACCGCCAGCAATTCACGGTCGAAGGTAGAATAACCCGATTCTGCCTTGGACAGTTATCTACTGAAGAAGGCCAATGGGCAGGGAGAGCCGTTGACCACCTGTTCGAGTACTGCACCAATAGCGACATCGCTGCCATCGGTGGAGAGAAGGAGAGGGGCATGTGGGATAGGAAAAGTGAGAGCAGCAGCTGTTGATAGGGCTTTCTTTGCATTGCAGAAGGCTGCTTCTTGAAGGGGACCCCTCTTCAGGTCTTTTGGCTTACCCTTGAGGGAGGCGTAGAGGGGAGCAAGAGTGGCAGCATTGGCTGGCAGAAAACGGTGATAATAGTTGATCATGCCTAAGAATTCCTGGAGAGCTTTGACGGTCGAGGGCATGGGGAAGTTCTGAACGGCTGCTACCTTCTCAGAGAGGGGATATACTCCTCCGAGAGTGATGCGGTGCCCTAAGAATGACGCTTTGTTGGAGCCAAAGGTACACTTGTCGTAGAGGACTACAAGGCCGTTTTGTTGCAGGCGGTCGAGCACGATGCGCAGGTGATGGAGGTTTTCCTCTTTTGAGAAAGAGAGCACAAGTATGTCGTCCACATAACATGCACAGAAGGGGAGGTCACCTAAGATGCCATCCATGCGACGAAAAGTGGCCTTAGCATTACGAAGGCCAAAACAGGAATAATTGAAGGTGTATGTACCAAACGGAGTGGGGATGGCGATCTTGGGGATGTCTTCTGTGTTTATAGGCACCTGATGATACCATTTTAGGAGGTCGAGCGTGGAGAAAACCTTCACTTTGTACAGGTAGGAGGTCACGTCGGCAATGTTTGGGAGCGGGTAGTGATCCGGTCCTGTTTGCCTGTTCAGGCGCCTGTAATCCCCTCACAGACAGAGGGAGCCGTCTTTCTTCAGAACGATGTGTAAGGGTGACCACCATGGGCTGGAGGCCTTTTGGCAAAGGCCCATTTCCTCTATTTCGGTGAACGTCTGTTTGGCGGCTGCCATTCGATCCGGTGCCGGACGTCTAAATTTTGCGAAGACTGGGGGTCCCGTCATCTTAATATGGTGATATATACCGTGCTTGGCAGGAGCTGTGGACGTTTGGCGAAGTTCTGGATGGAAAATTTCCAGGTACGACGTGAGGAGGTGGGCGTAGGGATCCGTGAGTGCGCTGATGTGGAGAGTGAGGTTGGAGGGGGCGGGTTGAAGAGGTGTCAACAAGTACGATTCTGAATTGAGCAATCGTTGGTGGGCGACACCGACTATTGACATTGGGTATGGCAGCGCGTACAGGTTCGGATAAACGGCGTATCCAAAGGGCACGAAGTAGGTTCACCTCACGAGGAGAGCCGTCTGGCAGGTTGCAGGCGAGCGATACTGGTTATTTCCCTGAGGGCGAGCGAAGCCCTTTGGTCCCCCAACGGTTGTTGAGAGAGCTGAAAAAGCTTTGCTATACGGGCGGCTGGCGACGGCGAGTACTGCTGTAGAAGGTATATTTTGAGGGCGTCATACGCTATTGGGGTGTCTCCTTGTTCACAAAGCCAGTCGGATATTTCCGGGAAGGTGTCCTCGGGTATCGCCGCGAGAACATAATCTGCTTTGGTGGTTGAGCGAGTCACGCCCTTGATGCGGAACTGGACTTCTGCGCGCTGAAACCAAGCAAATTCCTCTCCGCTGGCGAACGACGAAAGTTTCAGTGGGGCGGCGCCAACTTCCACAGAGTCCGCCATAGTACCAATAACAGGCGGGTGGGGGGGCGGGTGGGGTGGCGGGTGGAAGTCAGGAGGAGTTGGTCGACTTCCAAGGTCACCAATGTGACAGGCCAAGAGAGGCTGTGACTAAGAAGGCAGAATGAAAGCAACTGAGTAATTTTATTACAGAACATCAGTTTATATATACATAAAGTCCAGGCAAAAAGGACATAAAAACATAACAGGCAATTTCCTGTTCAACCGACAACCGGTTCTGTTAGCAGTTAACAGTGAGAAAAACAGACATGTTTATTCAGGTTCCTATCAGTGCGAGGGGAGAGCGAAGATACAAAGCATTACATATACAAAAAAAAAGAAATGTCGTTACTATGTACGATCGTGTGACACACGGTTGGTAGAGACCCTTCTGCTTCCTCCAATCGCCTTGGTGACCGCAGAGATAACATCAGTATGTGATTTAGCGTATGAAATTTCATTTGCGGGGGAAAACTGGGAAGGGTGTGTTGTGGCCCCCCAACACTACTAGCCTAACTCGGCTGAATCCCTCGTCAGGCTGGGAGGAGCGGAGAGTGGAAAGGTCCCATTTGTTCTTTTTTTGATGTCGGATACCCCCCAAAAAATGGGAAGTGCTTTGGTATATAGATAGATCATGATGATGATGATGATTATTATTATTATTATTATTATTATTATTATCAATACAAGCTGAGCTATAACCCTGGTCAGAACATCAGGATGCTATAGGTCCTAGCAAGGAAAGGAAATAAGGAAATAGATAAACTACAATAGAAGTATTAAACAATCAAAATTAAATATTTCAGGGATAGTACCATCATTAAATTAGATCTTCCCTATATTGTATAAACTACAAAAAAAAGAAAAAAAAAAAAAAAAAACAAGAGAAAAGAAATGAGATTGAAAAGTGTACCGGATTATACCGTCAAACAAGATAAATCTAATCCAAAACAGTGGAAAGCCACGGTTCAGAGGCTATGACACTACCCAGGACTAGAGATCAATTGTTTGATTTTGGATGGTACTTCTCCAAGAAGAACTGCTTACCATGGCTAAAGAAACTCTTCTACCCTCACCAAGAGGAAAGTAACCACTGAACAATTGCGGTACAGTAGTTAACCCTTTGAGCTATGAAGGATTGTTTGGTAATCTCAAGTGTTGCCAGGTGTATGAGGACAGAGGAGAATGTGGAGAGAGTAGGACTGACTATTCGGTGTATGTGTAGGCAAGGACAAAAGGAGCCGTAACCAGATAGAGGGATCCAATGTAGTACCCAGACATACCATAGCGGTGGTATCTCAACAGGTGGCTCATGCCCTGGCCAAGCTACTACCTACCTTTTCTTTGACTTCTTCCCTTCCACACTGATGCTATCTTTATCCTTGAACAGTGTATCCACAGGCAGAGAGCACTGTTGTAGGCACCATATAAAAAGATCCATCATTCCACCTTATCTGGTAAAAGGTTGATACCAACAAGTCCATATCTTGCTTTTTCGTACAAAATGAATGTTAAATAATGATCAGGTATAACTCCAGCTAGTCCATTTTTTCCCAATTAAATTCATATGGTTATTCTTCCATCTATTATATATATATATATATATATATATATATATATATATATATATATATATATATATGTATGTATATATATATTTTTTTTCTTCCATCTATTATATATATATATATATATATATATATATATATATATGTATGTATATATATATGTATGTATATATATATGTATATATATATATATATATATATATATATATATATATATATATATATATATATATATATTGGCTCAGGCCATGTCATCCTGATGGAAGTTCCTATAAGGTAGCTTTACAGGGTATATTCGACTACAGTGATATTCCCAGAGAATTTTACCGTAAGATATCCAGAATTCTAACTCCTGGAGCGAATATCCCTAAATAATCTCACAGGGATATCGCATAAGATCAGAGGACGTATTCTTGACGCGTCACATAGCTATCTTCGCCCCGAACATTATTAACGCTTCGAGGGGGAATAGTGACAAGAATCTGAAACGAGAATGAAAAGAGAGCCGCTCATAAGGCATCTCTCCTATTCCGTTTCCAGTGTGTATCTGAAGAAGGCGGTAGCGCCCTCTTTATTCCTTTTTCGTGTAGCTCAACTACTCGGTGTCTTCCCTGTGTTCTCTCGTTATTTTGGATTTAATTCAACATTTTGATGACTTCTCCGGCCTCTTCTGCCTCTAGGAAGTTGAGTATTATCTTTACTATGTATAAATGTAGGCTCTTGTCGTTTTGAATTAAATCAAAAGTGATTTTAACGTAAACAAGAGCTGTTGCCTACCGGAGGCATCCTGGATGCTATCGCTCGCTCTTACGGGTCAGTTAGTTAGTTAGAGCGACGTTTCCAGTTTGTTACGCTTTAATAATTTTGCTATTTAGCTACTCTAGAAATGCTTATATTGTTCGGTCAGTGTTAGCTCGGTGTATTCGACACGGGTCGAGGTACCGATCCAGCCTTTCGCGAGGCTTCGTAGCCTAGATGTCTGGCACTAGTACTTTCATACATGGTATAAGATTTTCCGAGTGTTATTTTTTTGAAGCTATAGGCAAATATTCTATACATGTAAGATATTGTTGGATGTTTTTTCCAAGATTGTATACGGGAGAGTTTCGGTGATTTAGGTAATCGATTCTCATCTTACCTAGTCTAGTATTCTAGGTACAGTAGTATACTCTCGCACATCCCCGATTGTTCTTTTTCTCCTCCGGAGGCTAAGTTCAATCCCTCTCTTCTTCTGTAAGCCTTCGGCTTAATCCTAGTGGTTGTATCTGTATAATAATTCAGGTATAACTATTCTAAGATATGTCTGTCCTGACCTGATAACCAGAGTGACTGGTTTTTTGGGTTAGGGCAGAACATCAGAGTTTCTAGTCTGTGGTCGGCTTCTTCCTAGCATGGAGAAAGAGTCTCCTTTGCTAGGTTAGGGGCGGACACAGGAAGCTTTGCTTCCCTAGTCCATGTTGGAAGGATTCTGTACGAGATGATTCCTTCCTCTAGTGGCCTAGCAGACTGTCCTGTGTTGTTTTTCTCGGGCTGGAGAATGAGTTTTTTCTGTTGCCCGGCGAAATAACATCACCTAACTTTGTTCTGGTTGGGAGGAGGTTAGCAAGTATTGCCAATCTTCCTCCCTAATAGACAACTCTTGGTTAGGATGAGCTTCCCTAACGGCTGAGTGTGTCTCCTGCTAGAACGAAGTCTATAGAACCCTTATCCCTTCCCCACCTCTCTTTCTTTTATTTTCTTTTAACCGTAGTCCTACTTCCGTACCTAGTATAGGTTAGGATGGAGGACAGGCTCAGCTCTCTGCCGGCCGGCACTACGTGTCGGCCGGCAGAGACCCTTTATTCTTTGCAGAGTGAACCCCAGACCTCCCTTGGTCTCCCTTCCATGTCCGTCGGTAGAGCCAGGCAGACTATGGATTCTTTGGAAGCCTGAATGTTACATTCTCCCTTTCAATAAGTTCACTCTTTCTGGATGGATGGTCGTATGGCATGCCGCCCTATAACCTTACATCCATACTTTTTCTCTGACTATTGTGTTGCACCCCTATCCCGGCTGCCGGCTGCGGGAAGGTAGAGGTTCTCTGATTCTTGGCTACTGTCGGCGGCATGGTTTTATTACCTTTTGCCGGCCGGCAGTGGAATCACAGCCCGAATTCGCTGGCCACTACGATTAGCGGCCGGCAGCCGGGTTTTAGTGTTTTCAGCCGTCGGCTGGCAATGATTGCCGGCCGGCACACAGTCGCGAATCAGTGGGCTGCCGCCTATTAGTTAAAGATAATATATCTTTGATCTATAAAGGGGTAGTTGCCGGCCGACACAATAACATGCGATGTACAGTAGTTGCTATATTCGTAGTGTAGTACACACTGCATTAGTAGAAACTGCTGTACAGAGTTTGTGATAACACTAATGTTCATCATACCTAATGTTATCTTGTACAGCCTTTTGTTGAGACCGTACTTTATATAGAAAGTGAGTTCTTTCAGTATTCTTTCAATCCCCTATATTAAAACTACACATTAAATTTCCGTTTAGGAAATTACATAAGGTATTCAAGTATAGAATTAACTTTAGTTTTAATATTTTGGGAGGTTACAGCAATTGACTGAATAGGAAATACAAGTATGTGTCTTTCCTTCTTTCTTTTTGTACCAACCGTGTTTCACACAATTGTACATAATTCCTTTTGTATATATTATGCTTGTATCTTCGCTCCTCCCTCGCACTAAAAAGAACCTGAATGATCATGTCTCCGATTTTGCTCTGTATCATTGTCTGTCTCTCGAACATGTCACGTCCTGTTGCCTTGAGGTTTTGTATATAAAGCAGAGTGTTCCTTAATAAATAACTCAGTCGTTTCCAATCTGCCTTTGAGTTCACACCCTTACTCGGCACCGTCAAATTGGTGACCCCGGAAGTCGACTCGCTCCCACTTCCTTCCACCCCCACCTCCCTCGCCCCTCCATCGTTTGTACTATGACGGAGACAGACTCTACTGCAGTTGGCGCCGCGGCCGCACTATTGAAACTTTCACCGTTCGCCAGCAGAGAAGCGTTCGCTTGGTTTCAACGCGCTGAAGTCCACTTTCGTATCAGGGGCGTGACTCGCTCAACCACCAAAGCGGATTATGTTCTCGCGGCGATACCCGAGGACACCTTCCCAGAAATATCCGACTGGCTTTGTGAACAAGGAGACACCCCAATAGCGTATGACGCCCTCAAATCATACCTTCTGCAGCAGTACTTGCCGTAGCCAGCCGCCCGTATAGCAAAGCTTTTTCAGCTCTCGCAACAACCGTTGGGGGACCAAAAGGCTTCGCTTGCCCTCAGGGAAATGACCAGTATCACTCGCCTTCAACCTGCCGCAGACGGCTCTCCTCGCGAGGTGAACCTACTCCGTGCCCTTTGGATACGCCGTTTACCTGAACCTGTACTCGCTGCCATACCCGATGTCGATAGTTTACCCATAAAGGACTTGATGACCAAAGCCGACGCCCTTATGGACAGCCACTTCAAGACCTCCATCAACGCCTCCACCCCTGACGACGAGGATGCCTATTCAACGTCAACCGAAGCTGACATGAATGCCGTAGGACATACACGCCTACCCCGTGACGTGCCGAAGCGGCGACAAAGCCGCCCACCACCCACCAATCGCTCGCGCCCCAACGAACGACTTCTACAGCCACTTACTACCTCCCATCCGCCGCAGTTTTGCTACTACCACTT
Organism: Palaemon carinicauda; assembly: GCF_036898095.1. Classification (NCBI taxonomy): domain Eukaryota; kingdom Metazoa; phylum Arthropoda; class Malacostraca; order Decapoda; family Palaemonidae; genus Palaemon; species Palaemon carinicauda. The sequence goes on along the minus strand of NC_090742.1, from coordinate 57,850,028 downwards.
CAGATTCGGGGCAACCGCGAAGAACTGTGCCAATGATTGTCAGTGGCCAAAAAACGTGTAAGTAGGCCATCGCTTGTGGAGGTGGCCTCCCATGTTTCTAATCTTTTCTTTTCACAGGATGCAGGAACGGGCGTGCGATTTTTGGTAGACACGGGTGCTTGTCGTTCTCTTTTGCCAAGGAAACTCTTCAAGGCACAACGTAGTCTGTCTACATCTGCCGACGTCCGCTTGGTAGCTGCCAATGGATCTGCGATACCCACCTACGGTTACGAGAGCCTCACATTATCGTTCGGAAACGGTAAATTCAATTGGAAGTTTCTCGTTGCTGACGTCACAATGCCAATCCTCGGTGCGGATTTCCTCTCTCATTTCCACCTTCTGGTCGATGTTGCCCACCGACGATTGGTCAACGCAGACTCGTGCTTGTCGACACCTCTTCAACCCGCCCCCTCTAACCTCGCTCTTCACATCAGCGCACCCACAGATGCCTACGCCCACCTCCTCACGTCGTACCCGGAAGTTTTCCGTCCAGAACTTCGCCAAACGCCCACGGTTCCTGCCAAGCACGGTATTTATCACCATATCAAGACGACGGGACCCCCAGTCTTCGCAAAATTCAGACGTCTGGCACCGGAACGATTGGCAGCCGCCAAACAGACGTTCGCCGAAATGGAGAAAATGGGCCTTTGTCAAAAGGCCTCCAGCCCATGATCGTCACCCTTACACATCGTTCTGAAGAAAGACGGCTCCCTCCGTCCGTGCGGGGATTATAGGCGCCTGAACATGCAAACAGAACCGGATCACTACCCCCTCCCAAACATTGCCGATGTAACCTCCTACCTGCACAAAGCGAAGGTTTTCTCTACGCTCGACCTCCTGAAGGGGTATTATCAGGTGCCTATGAACCCAGAAGACATCCCCAAGACCGCCATCACCACTCCGTTTGGCACATACACCTTCAATTACTCTTGTTTTGGCCTTCGTAATGCTGGGGCAACGTTTCAACGTCTCATGGATGGCATCTTAGGGGACCTCCCTTTCTGTGTATGTTATGTGGACGACATACTTGTGTTCTCCTCCTCAAAAGAGGAACACCTCCGTCACCTGCGCATCGTGCTCGACCGCCTGCAACAAAACGGCCTTGTAGTCCGGTACAAGTGTACCTTTGGCGCCAACGAAGTGTCGTTCTTAGGGCACCGTATCACTCCTGAAGGAGTCCAATCCCTCCCTGAGAAGGTAGCAGCCGTTCAGAATTTCCCCATGCCCTCGACCGTCAAAGCTCTCCAGGAATTCTTGGGCATGATCAACTATTATCACCGTTTTCTACCAGCCATTGCCACCACTCTTGCTCCCCTCTACGCCTCCCTCAAGGGCAAGCCAAAGGACTTGAAGTGGGGTCCCCTTCAAGAAGCAGCCTTCTGCAATGCAAAGAATGCCCTATCAACTGCTGCGGCTCTCACTTTTCCTATCCCACACGCCCCTCTCCTTCTCTCCACCGATGCCAGCGACGTCGCTATTGGTGCAGTACTCGAGCAGGTGGTCAAAGGCTCGCCCCGCCCATTGGCCTTCTTCAGCAGAAAACTTTCCAAGGCAGAATCGGGTTATTCTACCTTCGATCAAGAATTGCTGGCGGTGCACTTGGCTGTCCGTCACTTTCGCCCTTTCTTAGAAGGTACGCCCTTCGTCATTCGCACAGACCACATGCCTCTGGTGCACACCTTCACTCGACAGTCTGACGCTTGGTCCGCCCGTCAACGCTGACATCTCTCCGCCGTGGCTGAATACAATTGCACCCTCCAATACGTCCCTGGGAAAATGATTCCCGTTGCCGATGCCCTGTCAAGAAACACGTTGGCTGCCGTTCAACTGGGATTGGATTACAACGCCCTGGCTGAAGCCTAACGACAGGATCCAGAGTATCAAGCTTGTAGTACATCATGCACGTCCCTCCGTTGGGAGGATTTTCTCCTTGAAGAATCCAACACCACCCTCCTCTGTGACGTCAGTACTGGTAGACCGCGACCTTGGATTCCTGCTCCCATGCGCCGACAGGTGTTTGATTTCATCCACGGGCTTTCACATCCCTTGTGCCGTTCTACTGCACAGCTGCTGAAGGCAAAGTTCATTTGGCACGGCATTTCTAAGGATGCTAAGGATTGGGTCCGTGCCTGTACTTCTTGCCAAACTTCCAAAGTACATCGACACACGGATTCAGGAGTGGGCACCTTTCCTCAACCTCAGCGTCGTTTCGCACACATTCACGTCGACGTTGTAGGCCCCCTACCCACATCACAAGGACATCGTTACCTGTTTACCGTCATCGACCGCTCCACTCGTTGGCCTGAAGCCATTCCCATGGAAACTGCAACGTCCGCCTCATGTACATCTGCCTTACTCTCTGGATGGATTTCAAGATTCGGTATCCCTGAGCATATTACTTCTGACAGGGGAACCACTTTAACCTCTCAATTGTGGACGTCCTTAGCGAATCTCCTGGGCATCACCCTACATCAGACAACGGCCTACAACCCCGCTGCCAATGGAATGGTGGAACGTTTTCATCGCACCCTCAAAGCAGCTTTGATGTCCCGCTGCAAGGATTGCAACTGGTTTACTCAGCTTCACTGGGTCCTCCTTGGACTAAGGACCACTCCTAAAGATGGCCTCGACGTCTCGGCAGCCGAAATGGTGTATGGCGACCCGTTGGTCGTCCCTGCCGAGTTTTTTCCTTCTACAACCTCCTCCGACGATCTCCAGCGCATACGTCACGTCGTGGGAAAATTTACTCCGTGCCGCCAGACTTACAAGCCCCCAGCGAAGCATCACATACCAACGGACTTGCACTCTGCAACGCACGTCTTCCTGCGCAACGACAACAGCAAGCCACCACTAACGCCCCCTTACACGGGCCCTTTCCTTGTGATCCGACGCAGTCCGAAAGCATTCCTCCTAAACATTCGGGGCAAAGAAGACTGGGTCTCCATTGATCGTCTAAAACCTGCTTATCTTCTGCCAGATGACCCGCCTACAGTTCGCCTCTCTAGATCAGGGCGCCCTATTTAACATGTACAGTATGTCATTTTTAGGGGGGGAGCCATGTACCAACCGTGTTTCACACAATTGTACATAATTCCTTTTGTATATATTATGCTTGTATCTTCGCTCCTCCCTCGCACTAAAAAGAACCTGAATGATCATGGCTCCGGTTTTGCTCTGTATCATTGTCTGTCTCTCGAACATGTCACGTCCTGTTGCCTTGAGGTTTTGTATATAAAGCAGAGTGTTCCTTAATAAATAACTCAGTCGTTTCCAATCTGCCTTTGAGTTCACACCCTTACTCGGCACCGTCACATTTTATAGCTTTTCTATATAAGCTAAATGTTTCAATATAAGTGAAAAGCCTTCACTTGATTCTCATGGATTTTTCTTCTCTTTACAGGAGGACCATCCGAAGTGCGGGAGTGTGTTCTGTAATGTCCGCAGTAAGAACTTCTGTGGACATCATTACTGCAGGAGGCACGCAGCATGCACAGCCTCCAGAGGTGTTCTCCGCTATTGGGACGCTCAGGTTTGTACAGTTTGTTCTAACCTGATTACCGAGGCTTTTGATGACCCTAAGTCGACGGAGTCAAGGGATGCTGCCAGGGGTAAGTTACGAACCTGGGTGAGGGGTTTTCAGAAAAACATCTCAGGTCCCTACCTTCCAAAGGAGAAGATGAGGGCCTACCTTTTCCCTAAAGCATCGGCTGATGCAATCATCCCCCAGCCTCAGGTGGAGATACCAATTGCCCTGAATCCGGTAGATTCTGAAGTCTCAGCCGCCCTTCAAGACATCCAAGTGGACGATAGGATGTCGGAGGTGTCGGATTCTACTGAGAAGGACCTTCTAGGAGAAGGTCAGGAGGAGGAGCTGTTTCAGACTCCTCAAGTAGAAGAGCAAGAAATCGACGAAGTGTTGGTTACGTCGGTTCCGGACCCAGAACCGGTTCCTTCTACATCGTCTGCTACCCCATATGAACTGGGAAGGACTCTTTCTTCCATTGTTGAGATGATCCAACAAATTCAAAGGAAGAATGATGAGAAGGAAGCTGCAATGAAACTGGAGTTATGTAGACTTGCAGCATCACGTGGGCCCCAAAAGCGGCTTATCGTGAAGGATCTTCCCTTTTGCTCGAATACCAATATTTGGAAGTATGCCGAACACATGCCAATGACAACCGGGGAGATCGTGATCTCAGAAAAGTTGGGAGCAATTCCCCTGGAAGAAGTGGAATTTTGGCCCAACAAGGATTTTTATCCGGACTGCTATGCCCGTTTTAGGAAGGAGCCAGCCTTAAAGGAGGAGACGGAGCTGGAGGTCATAGTTTTTTACCATAGTAAAGCTCATACGTTACTATCGAGCTCGATGAAAGAGAGAGGCTTCACTAACTCAAAGGTGCCCGCCTTGAGTAGAAGCTTCCCTCCTTTGTGGCCTCTCCTACCAGAGCCTTTCCCTTCTTGGAAAAGGGATATAAGGCTGCCTTAAATGCGGTGGAGGCAGGGAAACCATGCCCCTCCTTGGAGGAGTGCAAGCCGTTATCTCTGACCTTGCCCTTGGATCAAGAAGACTGGAAGGACGTACACCTTACCTTCTCAGTCGGGAAACTAGAAGCTGATATTGCTGAACGCCAGTTCGGTGAGGCGCTTCCAAAACTGTCGGAGGCTCTCTTGCGTAAAGAGCAAGAGACAAAGGAAAGACTTGCGGCATCGATGTCGTTGCAATCAACACTAGAAACGATGGCAAGTGACCCCAAGAACCAGGACATGTTTATGGTTGTGGCCAAAATCCATCTGGCCACAGTTATGAAGGATTTCTATAGCTTTATTAAAGCTAGGAGAGCCTGTAGAGAGTTCGTGTTCGCCTCGGTTGCGGTGAGGCACGAACCGATGAAACTGATCTCCTCTCGTATTTGGGGTAAAGACCTCTTTCCCAATGAAGTGGTTAAAGAGGTAGTAGACAAAAGGCCTAGGCCATCCTCTCGGCCGGCTAAACCCTACCGACAGCAACATCAACAACAACTTCCTGTGACCGCGGTGCCTCAGACGGTGGGACAACCTCCAACCACGTACCAGCTGGTACCTCAACAAACGGCGACACTGTCGCCAGTTCTTAACCCAGCCTCCGAAAGGCAGACTTCTTCCTTTCGTTCGAGAGCCAGAGGAACAGCCAGAGGTTCTCCTAGACGCCCTTCAAGAGGAAGGGGATCCAGGGGAGGATGCGGTCAAGGAGGCACGGCCTCAGTTCCACAACAGCAGAAGTAGATACTTCCAGTAGGAGGGAGATTACAGCTTTTTAGAGATCGCTGGACCTTCGATCCCTGAGCCCACAGCCTAAAAAAGAATGGACTAGGTTGGAGCTGGAGCAGTCCTCCACCTCAATTTCCTCAATTCTTCCAACACTCAACCCCCGCTCTGGAAGAATATGTCAAAAGAGTAATCCGGAAGTCTAAGTCCATCAAATTCCAAGGAAGGCTGTTTTGTGTTCCAAAGGAGGACTCAGAAAAACTCAGAGTCATTCTGGGCATATGCTGTGTCTATAGACGTGTCTGACGCTTATTGGCACGTTCCAATTATTCGTCACCTCTCCCCCTACCTAGGCTTCAAGTTACTTTGATAAATTTACGCCTTCAGAACCAGGCCTTTCGGGCTAAACATAGCCCCAAGGATTTTCACGAAGCTCGCGAAAGCAGCCGTCCATCCGTTATGCCTAAAAGGGGTCCAAGTAGTAGCCTACTTGGACGACTGGCTGGTGTGGGCAGCATCCAGGACAGTATGCATGCAAGCTTCTAAGATAGGGATCCAGTTCCTGGAACATCTGGGATTCAAGATCAACATCCAAAAGTCTCATCTTTCTCCAGCTCAAAAATTTTGGTGGTTGGGAATCCACTGGAATTTGGAGTCACATCGACTTTCCATTCCTAGTAAGAAGAGGAAAGAAATAGCAGGATCTGTCAAGACACTATTGAAATCCAAACGGATATCAAGACGCGAACAGGAGAGACTGCTGGGCTCTCTACAGTTTGCTTCGATAACAGATCCAGTGCTAAGAGCACAACTTAAGGATGCAACAGGAGGCTGGAGAAAATATGCATCAAACGCGAAGAAATGGCACCTGTCCGCAGTTCACATTCAAGAATTCCGCAATGTGACGGCGGACGCTCTATCTAGGTTTACACCTATAGAGTCAGAATGGTCCCTTGACGCAGGATCGTTTTCCTTCATCTCGAGTCAAGTCCCATAGCTGCAGATAGGCCTCTTTGCGACGAAAGAGAACAAGAAAATAGTTCGTTACGTGTCCCCTTTCGAGGATCCGTTAGCGGAGGCAGTGGACGCTATGTCCCTGGGCTGGATCAGATGGTCCTGTATCTATCTGTTCCCTCCGCACACCGCCTTTTGAAGGTCCTCGATATGCTGAGATCCTTCAAAGGGAAAGCAGCAATAGTGGCCACAAGTGGCCAAATAGCGTGTGGTTCCCTCTGACATTGGAACTACGATTAAAATTCGTTCCGCCACTGGATCCATCCCTGTCTCAACGAGTACAGAAGTCGACTGTCTTCTCTCCATCACAGAAAACACGGAACCTACATCACATGATTTTCTCTCCTTAACGATGAGAAAAAGATTCGGTGTTTAAAAGATGGTTTAGACTTTTGGAGGAAACCAGAAGACATTATGAGGCTTCAGGGAAGAAATAGCTATCCTTTGTCAAAATGAAGAACCTGAAAGAAATCCCGACAGATTCCTATTTATCATTCTTCATTCTCCTTCATGAGCAAGGTTTAGCAGCCTACACAATTCTATTGTTCAAGCTTGCCTTGACTAATCAGATACCATATGCCTTACAGGTCGACCTTTTTAACGACGTTCTTAATGAACTAGCCTTTCAGCGCTTCCAAAGACCATTTGCTTGGTCATTAGATATGATTCCTCATTGTGTATAAATAATGAACAATGAGGAATGGGCTTAGAAGGTTTTGAATTTAATTCATATTTCTGTTTGTACTCGCCTTAGGGACCAGAGTTAGTGAATAGTGGCTCTCTCTACAGAGGAAGGCCACGTCCAGTTCTTGGAGGGAGAACTGATTCTATTTCCAGACCCAACGTTTCTTAGCAGGAGCAAGCTACCCACCAACAGGTGGGGTCCCTAGAGAATCTACCCTCTGGAGGAAGATGCATCTCTATGTCCAGTGGAGTGCCTAAAGGTCTATCTTCATAGAACTTCAGACTTTATGGGAGGACAGCTGTTCAGAAGAGAAACCCTGGGTTCAAAGTTATCTATAACTAAGGGCGAAATTCACCCATGTTATTCGCAGAACGGATCCAGACAGTACACCTGTTAGTCATGATCCGAGGAAAGTTGCGTCTTTTCGCCCACACTTATTTTATTAGAAATGTACTGAGCATTAAGATTAAAATATGGATATTTTTTCATGGTA
>NC_090742.1:57832553-57840053 GCF_036898095.1 Palaemon carinicauda | reverse complement strand
TGGCCTACGCTAGACCTTGTAGCCTAGTCGTTTGGCCCTAGTACTTTCCTGCATGATATTCAGATTTCCGAGTGTTTTAAAATTTTATTGAAGCTTTAGGCAGTTTTATACATTTAAGATTATGTTGATTTCTTCCAAGATAGATTACAAGTGAGTTCCGGTGATTTAGGTAATCAATTCTCTTGGCGCCTAGGCTAAGTTGTCTATGGGGCCTTAGTATACTTTCTCACACTCCCCGGTTGCTCTCTTCTCTTCGGAGAAGGTGTGCAATCCCTTTCCCTCTGTTTAAGCCTTGGGCTTAACCCTAGTGGTTTATCTGAATTGACTTTAGATACAACTATATTAGGGTGTTTCTGTTCCTTCCTGTTTCCAGTAAGTCTGGCTTCAGAGAGGGGGCAGAACATCAGAGTTCTTAGTCTGAGTCTGTTTATGTCTAGCTTGTGGTTGAGATTCCCTTGCTAGACTGACACAGAAATAGGAGGCTTAGCCTCCTTAGGTCACTTTCGAAGGATTCTGTACGAGATGATTCCTTCTTCTTGTGAGCTAGCAGACTAGTCCAGTGTTGCTGTTCTCGGTGTCGAGGATAAGATCCTTTTTTCTGGGAAAAGCAACGCCTTCCTTGCTTTGGTTCCGTGGGGATTGGCAAGTATTGCTGGCCTCCCTCCTCGGATCTCCCCTAGGCTAAGATGAGTTTTCTTGGCTACGAGTGATTCATTACTAGAGCAAGGTTGGCAGGACCCTCTTCTCCCTTTCCCCCTCTTTCCTTTGTGATGGCCTAGCCATTGCATTCCTGTCCGTCATTCTACATCTGTACCTAGCATAGGTTAGGATGTGGGGTTGTCTCAGTCCCTTGCCGGCCGGCAGTGCGTGCCGGCCGGCAAAGGTCTTCTGCTTAGAGTGCTCCCCGGACCTCTCTTGGTCCCTCATCCATGTTTGTCTGTAGAGCCAGATGGTATTGGTCAGGAAGCCTGAAGTTATATTCTCCCCTTCCTTATGTGCACCCTCTCGGGTTGCCGGGCTATGAGGTAGTACAGTCTCTTATCCCGGCATCCATTCTGTTGTCTTCTAGTGTTGTACCCTAGCCGGCTGCCGGCCTGAGTGGCCGGCAGCCGGGCAGTTGGAGTTCTCTGGTTCTTTTGCTGCCGGCCGGCATCGGTTGTATACCTTTGCAGGCCGGCTATTATCACGTCGCTACGATTGGTGGCCGGCAGCCGGGTGCTACCTTGTGTAGTTGCCGGCCGGCAGTCATTGCCGGCTGGCACATGCATTTGAACCAGCATTCTGCCGCCTTATAGCTCTTAAGTAATATACTTTAGAACTAGTTAAGATGTGTGCCGGCCGGCACATTACCTTCTATACTGTAGCCAGTATTTTTCAGTATAGTACATACTGTAGGGAGAAAACTATAGTATAGTATTTGTTACAACAATGTGTTTTCTAACACTTTTGTGTTATCTTGCACAGCCCTTTGGTGTAGCCTTACAGATAAAAAAGTGAGTTCTTTCTTGTCTACTATCCGGCATTTTAAAATCATCTTTTGGGTGTGAGCTACACCTGTTTCCTCTGGAAATTTTTCATTGGTTGCTCTAGGATAGATTAACCATACGATCTTATTATCTGAAAGGTTGCAGCAATTGACTGTGCGGGAAACACAAGTGTGTGTCTTTCCTTTCGATTTAATTATGCTAAGCTATGTATATCCAGTGATACGTAGTTCACTTGATACTCATGGAAATTTCTTCTCTTTACAGGAGGACCATCCGAAATGTGGAAGCGTTTTCTGCAACGTCCGCAGCAAGAACTTCTGTGGACATGATTTGTGTAGGAGGCACGCAGCATGCGCAGTCTCCAAAGGTGATCTCCGGTATTGGGACCCGCAGGTATGTACCGTGTGCACAAACCTGGTTGCTGAGGCTTTTGATTCCCCTAAGACGGCGGAGTCAAGGGATGCAGCAAGGGAGAAGCTTCGTACCTGAGTAAGGGGTTTTCACAAGAATACCTCTGGGCTCTATCTTCCAAGTGAGAAGATGAGGGCTTACCTTTTCCCCAGAGCGTCAGCTGAGGCAGTGATTCCCCAGCCTCAAGTGGAGATACCAGTAGTTCAGATCCCTGTGGATGCTGAAGTCGCGGTCGCCCTGCAGGACATCCAATTGGACGACAGGATGTCGGAGGTGTCCGAGCGTCTGGAAGATGACCTTCTGGCAGAAGACCAGGATGAAGAACAGGCTCCAGACAATGAAGAGGAAGAGGTCGACGAGGTGTCGGCTACTCCGGTTCAGGCCCCTGAACCTATTCCCTCAACATCGTCCGCTCTCCCAGAAGAGCTGGGAAAGACCCTTTCCTCCATCGTTGGAATGATCCAACAGATGCAGAGAGAGAATAATGATAAGGCGGCTGCAATGGAGCTGGAGATGCGGAGACTTGCAGCATCACGTGGGCCCCAGAAGAAGCTCAGCGTGAAAGACCTTCCCTTGTGCTCAGATGCTAACCCTTGGAGGTATGCTGAGCACATGCCTATGACGACCGGAAAAATCGTCATTTCGGAGAAGTTGGGCTCAGTTCCCCTTGAGGAGGTGGAATTCTGGCCCAGCAAGGGGTTGTATCCGGACTGTTATGTCCGTCTAAGGAAGGAACCAGCCTCAAAGGAGGAGACAGAGCCGAAGGAGGTCATAGTTCTGGACCATGCTAAGGCTCAAGCTTTGCTATCGTGCTCGATGAAAGAGAGGGGCTTCACAAACTCAAAGGTACCTGCTTTGAGTAAGAAGAACCCTTCCTTTGTGTCCTCTCCTGCTAGAGCCTTCCCCTTTATGCAGAAAGGGTTTGCGGCTGTGCTGAAAGCGGTCGAGGCTGGTAAGCCATGCCCCTCCTTGGAGGAGTGTAAACCTTTGTCTTTGGCCCTACCCATGGACCACAAGGACTGGAAGGACGTCCATCTTACCTTCTCAGTCGGGAAGTTGGAGGCTGATATTGCCAGACGTCAGTTCGGTAAGAACCTCCCCAAGCTGTCTGACTTTCTTTTGCGAAGGGAGCTCGAGACGAAAGAAAGACTGGCTGCCTCAATGTCTCTTCAAAACACTCTTGAGACAATGGCAAGTGACCCCAAGGTTCATGAGATGTTCATGGTAGTGGCTAAGACTCATCTGGCCACAGTGACGAAGGACCTTTATAGCTTCGTCAAAGCGAGGAGGGCTTGTAGGGAGTTCGTGTTCGCCTCGGCTGCGGTGAGGCACGAGCCAAGGAAACTAATCTCCTCCAACATTTGTGGCAAAGACCTCTTCCCTAGTGAAGCGGTCAGGGAGGTTGTAGATAAGGCTGCCACGGAGAATAGAAACCTTCTCCAGAAGTGGGGCCTATCTCTCAAGCGAAAGTCTTCCCCAGATGAGGGTCCCCAACCAAAGAGGAAGACTAAGAAGACTAGGCTACCCTCTCGGCCAGCCAAGCCATTCAGACAGCAGCAGCAACAGCAATTGCCTATGCCTACAGTGCCCCAGATGGTGGCACAAACCCCGACCACATTCCAGTGGGTACCCCAAGCCGTGTCGACGCAGTCTCCGGCATATAACCCAACGTTCGAAGGGCAGTCAACTACCTTTCGAGCGAAGCCTAGAGGAGCAGCCAGAGGCTCGTCTAGACGCCCCTCAAGGGGGAGGTCGATTCAGGGGTGGTCGCGGTCAGGGAGGCAAGACCTCAGGACAGCAGTCAAAGTGAGATGATACCGGTAGGAGGGAGACTTCAGAATTTTCGGGATCGGTGGACCTTCGATCCCTGGGCCCACAGCCTACTCAAGAATGGACTGGGTTGGAGCTGGTACAGCACTCCACCCCCGTGCCCTTGATTTTTCCAGCACTCCACTCCCGTTCTGGAGGAGTACATTCAAGAACTGTTGGAGAAAAAAGTGATCCGAAGGGTAAAGTCCATCAAATTCCAAGGGAGGCTGTTTTGTGTTCCCAAGAAGGACTAAGAAAAACTCAGAGTCATTCTGGACTTGTCGCCACTCAACAAATTCATAGTGAACTGCAAGTTCAAGATGCTAACACTGCAACACATAAGGACCTTACTGCCCAAGAGGGCATTTACTGTCTCCATAGATTTGTCAGACGCCTATTGGCACGTCCCAATCAATCGCCATCTCTCCCCCTACCTAGGGTTCAAGCTACATCGAAGACTATACGCCTTCAGAGCCATGCCATTCGGGCTAAACATAGCCCCAAGGATCTTCACGAAGCTGGCAAGCGTAGCTCTCAAACAATTACGCCTAAAGGGAATCCAGGTGGTAGCCTACCTGGACGACTGGCTGGTGTGGGCAGCATCCAAGACAAAATGTTTGCAAGCTTCCCTGCAGGTGATCCAGTTCCTAGAGTATCTAGGCTTCAAGATCAACAGAAAAAAGTCTCGACTTTCTCCATCTCAAAAGTTCCAGTGGTTGGGAATCCACTGGGACCTAGTGTCACACCGATTCTCCATCCCGACGAAGAAGAGGAAGGAGATAGCTGGTTCTGTCAAGAGACTTCTGGATTCCGAAAGGATATCAAGACGCGAACAGGAGAGAGTGCTGGGTTCTCTCCAGTTTGCTTCGGTAACAGACCCGGTGCTAAGAGCACAGCTAAAGGATGCAACCGGAGTTTGGAGAAGTTATGCATCAAACGCGCGAAGAGATCTGATAAGACCAGTTCCGCTTCGTCTACGTACACTTCTCAGGCCTTGGTCCCAAGTCAGGCAACTAAAGAAGTCGGTACTTCTTCAGCCACCTACCCCCTCGTTGACTATTCACACAGACGCCTCGAAGGAGGGGTGGGGAGGTCATTCTCATTGGAAGAAGGCCCAAGGGACTTGGTCCAATCTATTCAAGACATTTCACATAAACTTTCTGGAAGCTATGGCAGTACTCCTTACCTTGAAGAAAGTCTCCCCGCGTTGCTCGATCCACATAAAGTTGGTGCTGGACAGGGAGGTGATTGTGAGATGCTTGAATCGACAAGGATCGAGGTCACCACCACTCAACCAGGTGATGTTGGCCATCTTTCGACTGGCGGAAAAGAAGAAGTGGTACCTGTCGGCAGTTCACCTTCAAGGAGTCCGCAATGTGACAGCGGACGCTCTATCCAGGTTCACACCGATAGAGTCGGAATGGTCCCTAGACACAGGATCATTCTCCTTCATCTTGAGTCAAGTCCCAGAACTGCAGATAGACCTCTTTGCGACGAAAGACAACAAGAAGTTACCGCTTTACGTGTCCCCGTACGAGGACCCCTTGGCGGAAGCAGTGGATGCGATGTCCCTCGACTGGAACAGATGGTCCAGGATTTACCTGTTCCCTCCTCACAACCTTCTGTTGAGGGTCCTCAACAAACTGAGATCTTTCAAGGGAGTAGCGGCAATAGTGGCTCACAAGTGGCCGAACAGCGTGTGGTTCCCTCTGGCATTAGAACTACGGCTGAAGTTTCTACCGTTACCAGATCCAGTTCTGACCCAGCGAGTCCAGAAGTCGACTGTCTGCGCTTCATCACAGAAAACCCGGACCCTGCAGATCATGATTTTCTCTCCCTAGCGGTGAGAAAACGTTTCGGGATTTCGAAAGACAGTATAGACTTCCTAGAGGAATATAAGTGCAAATCTACTAGAAGGCAATATGAGTCATCTTGGAGGAAATGGGTGGCCTTTGTCATGGCGAAGAATCCGCAAGAGATCTCGACGGACTTCTGCTTATCTTTCTTCATCCACCTCCATGGTCAAGGGTTAGCAGCTAACACGATTTCAACGTGTAAATCTGCTTTGACAAGACCCATTTTATATGCCTTCCAGGTCGACCTCGCTAACGAGATTTTTAATAAAATTCCGAAAGCCTGTGCTAGGCTCAGACCTTCAGCACCTCCAAAGCCCATTTCATGGTCTTTAGATAAAGTTCTTCATTTCGCTTCACTGTTGAACAATGAGGAGTGTGCGTTAAAGGATTTGACCCAAAAAGTTATTTTCCTATTTGCAATCGCGTCCAGGGCCAGGGTTAGTGAAATTGTAGCCCTCTCGAGAGAGGAGGGTCGTGTTCAGTTCTTGGATGGGGGAGAACTGAACCTGTTTCTGGATCCTACGTTTCTCGCCAAGAACGAGTTACCCACCAACAGGTGGGGTCCCTGGAGAATCTGCCCTCTGAAAGAAGATGCATCTCTATGTCCAGTAGAATGCCTAAAGGTCTACTTTCGTAGAACTTCAGACTTCAGGGGTGGTCAACTATTCAGGGGAGAAACATCAGGCTCAAATTTATCACTGAAACAACTTAGGGCGAAAATCACATATTTTATTCGCAGAGCTGATCCTGACAGTACACCCGCAGGTCACGGTCCGAGGAAAGTTGCCTCATCCTTAAATTTCTTTAATTGTATGGATTTTGAACATCTTCGTTCATACACTGGCTGGAAGTCTTCCAGAGTATTCTTTCGTCACTATGCAAAGCAAGTGGAGCAACTAAAGAGGTCTGTGGTAGCAGTGGGTTGTGTCGTTAACCCTGCTGTTTAACTCTGCGAGGAACAGTGGATTTAACTGGGACGATTAATTCCGGGGTGAGTGTGTAGTTACAAACTGTTCTACAAACTAAGTGTGAGGGCACGGGGTTGCCCACGTTGACTGTTCCACTTTCAAAGGTGAACCTAGCATAAGTGCAGACATGTGTGCCGAGCGTTTCCAACGCTAATGTAACTGATTAGTAATACAGACTTTTACCATTTTGATACCTCGGTATATTAAAAGTGGCACTAATGTTTTTCTTTCAGATAAACAAGTTTCTGTTTACTATCATGCTTATGCTTATTTTTTGGTTATCCTCCTCTTATATATATATAATTGTTGTTTAACCTGTTTTATTTATTGTTTGTCAATAAACTAGTTCGTGTGAACCTTGCGTCTCCTTCACCTGTGTCAATTTATTGGAAATAATTTAGCATTACGTACTATGTATATTTATCTGGGATAATTCTGATAGATTGTTCATTTATGCAAGCATTTTTTGCATTGGTTTATGCTTTCCCTTGGCGGGAGGACTCCATGCCCTAAGGGGACGGTGGCGGATATGCAAGTTTCCTCCTACTCGGATATAAACCTTTGTCCAATCCAGTATTGAACGGAGAACTGGTCGATATTTCATATTGACGCAGTGGTTCTTTACAAACTATGCTTTACATGATATAGGGTGAGACCACTATATTGACTTGTCTGTTATTCATACATAGGTATATGTACTCTTCGAGACTTTTCCAGAGTCTAGTAGGACTCTTCCCTGTAGGGGGCAGGAAGCACTAACATGGTTTATGGTTAGTTGAAAAGATGTATGACGGTAACATCTTAGGTCTCTAGGTCTAGTTGGCCGGTAAATACCTTCGGGGAGTACGGCACGTTTTGAGAATCCACAGATACAGTAATGCTCTGGTATACTTCCATCAGGACGACATGGCTTGAGCCCAAAAAACGGATTTTGAGCGAAGCGAAAAACCTATTTTTGGGTGAGATGGC
>NC_090742.1:57822553-57827553 GCF_036898095.1 Palaemon carinicauda | reverse complement strand
GAGTAAGTCAAAGAACTCTGGCATCTTAAATATGCAAATTGCCGGGCGAATTAGGACGCAATTACATTCTAATAGACATTTATTTCTAATAAATGACTAAATCAAATAAAAAGTGAAACTAATGTAGCATGATAAAGGAATTATACATGCGACGGATACAAAAATTATTTTCCTTTTTAAAAGGGAAGAAATAATGAGTGCCACTCTCAGACTGAAAAAAAAAATTTAATAAATTTTTCCTTTATAATTTCTGTAAATTTTTATGCTATCGACACTGTGTACTAAGTACACACCGCACGAGTGTTATCCGTATAATTACACACCTAATATTTTGAACAGATTTAGTGTCACCATGGTAACACTCATTTAAAGGGTATCACACTGATAAATCGAAGGCAATTAACTTCTGAACCTTCTGAGATAGTACTGGGTTCAGTACTAGGGCCAGCCTCAGCCTCAGTTCCTTCACTAAAGGGAACCAGTTGCTCTTGGGCTACTTGGGAGCCAACAGAGCCACTCCTCCCTGGAAGGATCTCAGCTTGTTGAGGATCTTCAGCAGGAGATTGGATGGGACGAACAGGAATTCCTGAGTCCATCCCTCCCATACTAGAGACATGGTGTCTGTCCTCTCCACTAGAGGATCCTCGTATGGGGCTACATATTGAGGTAGTTTCTTGATGACGCTCGTGGCGAAGAGGTCGATTTGCAGGTCGGGGACTTGTTCCCATCTGGTAGAGAATAGGTCTGCGTCTGTGGACAATTCTAACTCTATTGGATTGAGCCCGAGTAGAGCATCCGCTGTCACATTGCAGATCGATTGTACATGAACTGCTGATAGGTGCCATCTTTTTAGGCAAGGGATGGCTAACATCACCTAAACTATATTAGATGCTCTCTAGCCTTGTCGGTTCCGACGTCTCATTATCGCTTCGATGTCCCAGATCAGCCTGAGGAGGTCTGATCTGCATGGAGAGAGTTTCCCCAACCACGACAGGGCTAACATGCCTTGGATAGAAATGACCGAATCCCTTGGATTTTCCTTTGATGGGAGTGAACACCCCATTCTTCCGACTAGGCATCCACTTGGATGATCTTCAATAGTCGGGGTAGTAGCAAGGGCACAGTCTTCAATAGGCTTTTGGCCTTTGACCATTGTTAGGGAAGCGATTAAGGAAAGACCGATATCGGTCCTTTTAGATCTCTTCGAGCATTTGATGCGTATCTTCTCCAGACTCTTAACGCATCTTTCAGCTGTACTCTTAGCACTGGGTCTGTCACTATTACAAACTGGAGAGAGTTCAGAACTCCTCCCTGTTAGCGTCTAGGAATCCTGACTAATTACCATAGTCTCTTGACCGACCCTGCGATCTCCTTTTACATCCCCAAGGGAAAGGAGAGCTGGTGTGACCACAGGTTTAAATGGTTTTTTAACCATTGAAGCCTTTGAGCTGGAGAGAATCAAGACTTCTTGAAGTTGATCTTTCATCCCCGATGTTCCAGGAACCGGATCACTTGCTTGGATGCTCATAGACTAGCCACTTCAGGTGCTGCCCACCCCAGGCTTTCGTCCAGGTACTTTGTTACCTGAACCAAGTCTAGGCTTGGTTTTTGCGTGACTGTGTCCACCAATCCCGTGAAGATACTTAGAACTGTGTTTAGTCCGACAAGTATCTTTCCTAGAACATAAGTTATCCTCTGTAACTTGAATCCTAGGTATGAGGAGAGGGGGCGACTAACTGGAAGCTTCCAATAGGCTTATTTCAGGTCTGACAAGACTTTGAACACCCCTTTTTGAAATAGGGTCCTTATGTTCAGAAGGATTAACATTCTGAACTCGCTGTTTTATTTGAACTTGCTGACTGACGACAAGTCCAAAATTACTCTTAGTTTTCTTGAGTCCTTCTTGTAAACACCAAACTGCCTTTTCTGGAATTCGTTGGACTACACTTTCCTTACCACCTGTATGCTCTAGAGCTCTAAGGTATACTCTTCCAGGACGGGGTTGGAGTGTAGGAAGAGTTAAGGAAATGATGGTGGAGGCATGTCTATTTTCCATCTTAGTCCCATCTTGATTTAGGCCTTGGACCCAAGGATCGAAGATCCAGCAATCATTGAAGGGACCTCCCTCCTACCAGAAGTGTCTCTTTGCTTCGCCTGATCACAAGGTTTACATCTTCGACTGCCTGCCTGTAGCACTGCGGTCATCAAAACTGTGGGATGTTGTTGAACAGCCCGAGGAAAATTTCTAGACTTTTCCGTCTTCCTTTTAGGTTGGGGACCCACATCCATGGAAGACTTTCTCTTTGAAAAGAGGCCCTACTTCTGGAGAAGTACTATGTTCTCCGTGGTGGCTTTCTTAATCACCTCTCTAACTACCTCGTTTGGAAAGAGGTCTCTACCCCAGATGTTGGAAGATATTAGCTTCCTGATTTCTTGTTCCACTGTTGCGGCAGTAAACACAAACTCCCTACTTGCTCTCCTAGCCTTCATATTGGCATAAAGGTCTTTTACTAAGGTGGCTATATGCATTTTGGCCAAGACCATGAGCATGTCTGGGGTACTTTGAGGGGCAGAACACAACTCTATGCAGTTCTGTAGGGATAGGGAGGCTGCAAGTCTCTCCTTTGTCTCTTGTTCCTTGCACAAAAGAAACTCAGTAAATTTAGGGAGATTCTCGCTAAACTGTCGTCTAGTGACATCCACGTCTAGTTTTCCTACTGAAAAGGTTAAGTGGACTTCCATCCAATCCTTCTCATGCATGGGAAAGGCTGGTGATAGATGCTTGCACTCCTCGAGTGCAGGACATGGTTTACCTGCCCCCACTGCCATGGCAACAGATTTAAATGTCTTCCAAGTAAAGGGGAATGATATTGAAGCAGGAGCAAGAAAAGTATGGTGTCTGTTACTTAGTGTGAACACTTTCGACACAGAGTAACCCGCCTTTCTCATGCTACTTGACAAGATAGCCTGTGCATTATCATGGTCGAGAATCATGACCTCCTTCAGTTCCGTTTCTTTTCCTGACGTTGGTTCATGCTTCAGTCAAATGAAGCAATTAGAAAAAGCGTCAAAGCTTGGCCAAAACAGGATTTCGTCTAAAGGAACAGCACCTTTCTTCTCCGAGATGTAGAGTTTGCCGTCTAAAATAGGCATAAGCTCCGCATACCTCCAGGGATTGGTTTTGGAGCATGTCGGAAGGTCTTGGTCTCTGGGTCATTTGTATGACCCTTGGGGAGCGACAAGTGGAGCTTCACCAAGCTCTATCTTGAATTTCGCGTTCTCCTTTTTGCCTTGTGTGCGAAAGTTTTCTATTAGACCCTTCATATGGGCCAGTAATTGGTAATTTTTGTGTAATAGAGGGGTAGAAGGTGAAGATGTCAATGTTAACGGCTCTAGAGCCGGCACTGACAGAAGCAATTCCGACATGACATTGTCCACCTCTTCCCGTGGGGGCTTCTTGCCCTCCGTCCCAAAGGTTATCTGGACGCAGGGAGGTGCGAATCGTGCCGGATGCACCACTATTTCCCTACTTGCTTTCGGAAATAGTAACCGACGCATCCTATCATTAGGTAGGTATGGTCCCGGAGAGATTTTCTGGAATCCTCTTACCCAGTTATGTAGTTTCTTTCAAGCTGCATCCCTAGACTCCATCGACTTGGGATTATCGAAACCCTTAGACATTAAGGTCTGACATACATTGCAAACTTTGGGGTTCCAATAATGCAGGGATTCAGAAATAATATTGCAGGGTGCATGAAACCTGCATGTATCATGACCGTAAAAGTACTTACTCTTGATATTGCAGAAGACTGCAACACATTTCATCTTGGGTTCATCCGGTAAAGAAAGGAAAGCAGAATGAGTATACAACTGATTATCTCACTGATAAGCAATATGTAAAAATCATCTTTTAACTAAATAGCTTAGGATAGTAAGCTAGAAAGGGATAGTCGGAGACACATCTTTGTGTATCCCATGCAAGCAAATGCAGTTTCCTCCCCTCAGTATTAACTATAAGGAGATTCCTTTATCAAGGCAACTCTAACGAAAGGGTTCTAACCCCTAGGGGTAGAAAAAGGTACAATGCCACTGCCCCTTTTATTATTTAACACTGTGAGGTAAGGATGACTGATTACTAATCAGAGTATTGAAGGAATTCTATTCTTTCAATATAGGAAAGGTCTCAGCAGAAGCCCGCAAAAGGGTACCCAAGATATGTTAGAAATTAACTACTGTATAATCATACTATAGTTTTCTGGTTGCAGTATATGCTATATTGCAAAATACCGACTACTGTATAATTATATATATTGTAGTTCAGCCAGTATGCTGCCATTATGGCTAGCATCTGACGCCACGGTCCATCCGGCATGGCGCCGACTGGACTAGGAAATATAAAAGACCTATATTTGTGTATCCTACCAAGCCCATTTGCTGTGACCTTCCCTTCCAATATTAAAATCATAGAGTTTCCTGATCAGGGAAACTCAGGATAAGGGTTCTAAACTTTTAAGGATAGAAGTGTACTACCACCAGCCCTTTAATTTATTTAATATTGTAGGGTAAAACGTAAACTGATTTCTAATCAGAATATTGAAGAAATTCTATTCTTTCAATATAGGATTGGTCTCAGCAAACATCTGGGCAAGGATACCCAATATATATTGGAAAATAACTACTAGTATAATATATACAATAGTTTTCTATCTGCAGCATATCCTATAATGCAAATATACTGACTACCTGTATAAACATATACTGCAATTCAGCCAGCATATAGCCGGCATAGCTAGTCCTTGCTGGCGCAGCCAGCATGCTAGCTAAAGAGAGACAGCATGGATTGAAGGCTGCCTTATTACTGTGTATGTATACACCAAACAAGGATGTAAATATCTAATTTACTGCCTTTCTCCAGAAGGAAAGTTCAAATGGAAGGGGAGAATGTAACATTCAGTCTTCCATCCAGCCACCAGTACCATCACCGGCAATTTCCGGCCGGA
>NC_090742.1:57815053-57817553 GCF_036898095.1 Palaemon carinicauda | reverse complement strand
GTGCATGTTTTTTTTTTTTAGTTAAAATGTCGTTCATCACCACGAGGACCATTTTACCGCGAGTGCCCCTTTTTCATTTTTTTTCATTTTTTTGCCAAGTCATTTTTCCGTAAGATATTGCCAAATAGTGTCGTAAAACTTTTGCTTGTTTAGTGTTGGAAAGTGTGTCTAGATGATCTGGCTACCCATGCATGACTTTGTTTTTGTCAGATACGACGTAGTTATTGGTATATTGGGTATTTAACTGCGGTTACCAATTTCTGTTTTTTTTTCAATATTTGTAAAAATTACTACGTAGTAAGGAATTGCCGTATATTATTCATTTTTTTTTCATGTTTATGTGTTAGAAAGTGTGCCTTGATGGTTGGGCTAACACGTGCATGTCTTTTTTTTTATCTGAGATGTCGTATATTAGAATGTCGGGCATTTTACCGCGAGTGTCCCTTTTTAATGTTTTTTAATTTTTTTGCCAAGTCATTTTTCCGTAAGATATTGCGAAATAGTGTCGTAAAACTTTTGCTTTTTTAATGTTGGAAAGTGTGTCTAGATGATCTGGCTACCCATGCGTGATTTTGTTTTTGTCAGATACGACGTAGTTATTGGTATATTGGGTATTTAACTGCGGTTGCCAATTTCTGTTTTTTTTTTCAATATTTGTAAAAATTTACTACGTAGTAAGGAATTGCCGTATATTATTGATTTTTTTTTTCATGTTTATGTGTTAGAAAGTGTGCCTTGATGGTTGGGCTAACACGTGCATGTCTTTTTTTTTTATCTGAGATGCCGTATATTAGAATGTTGGGCATTTTTCCGCGAGTGCCCCTTTTTATTTGTTTTGCATTTTTTTGCTTAGTCATGTTACCGTAAGGAATTGGCAAGTAGTGTCGCAAAACTTATATTTTTATAGTGTTGGAAAGTGTTTCTAGATGATCTGGCTACCCATGCCTATTTTTTTTTTAGCCAGATATGGCGTATATATAAGTATGTGTTCGATTTTCCTGTGATTGCCATTTTTTCGTTTTTTCCCATTTCTTTCAAAATTACTACGTACTAAGGAACTATCACAGAGTAATATTTCATTTATATGTTTATTTGTCGGAAAATATGCCTTGATGGTTTGCCTAGCACGTGGCTGAAATTTTTTTTTTCTGAAATGCCGTATATTAGAATGGCCATTTTTCCACGAGTGCCCCTTTTTATTTGTTTTGCATTTTTTTGCTTAGTCATGTTACCGTAAGGAATTGGCAAGTAGTGTCGCAAAACTTATATTTTTATAGTGTTGGAAAGTGTTTCTAGATCATCTGGCTACCCATGCCTATCTTTTTTTTAGCCAGATATGGCGTATATATAGGTATGTGTTCGATTTTCCGGTGATTGCCATTTTTTCGTTTTTTCCCAATTCTTTCAAAATTACTACGTACTAAGGAACTATCACAGAGTAATGATTCCTCTAGATGTTTATTTGTCGGAAAATTTTGTTTACTTTTTTTTTGATTGAATATCATCAAATTTTTTTAGCTAAAATATTGTTTTACATTTTTTTTTTCGATTTTATTTCCCTTCAAAAAAAATTTTTTGGGTCAGAATTTTAATTTTATAGTCGTAAAATAATCGACAATTATCCAGCAACCCACCATACAATTTTTATGCATATCCAATAATAATTAGATTAGTAAATAACACCTTGAAATTGACATACCCTTCCTACATTTCAAGTGGCAGATTAGGGAGTCTGAGTCAGTGTGGTTGGCGGCCATTTTGTGGACATATCCGAAGCGTAAGCTGCCCTATCTATATATATTCTTGTTCCCTATAGAATTTGTGATATTTTGGTATATTTGTACCTGCATAAATATCATATTATATATTAAATATATGTATTTTTTTACGAAATTTCCAAGTACTCAAAAAATTACCTTTAGATATGGCCCCTGATATAAATGTAATTTACAAAATAATGAAGATTTTTTTACATATTTCTATTTTAGGATAACATATGTTTATTCCCTAAAAAAATTAGCCACTTCCTATTTCATTTGGGTACCCAAAAAAATTCATGAAATTTGGACAATTTTTTTTGGCCAAAAAAAGTTACCCTTTTTTTCTCATTTCAGATCTTCACCTCCATGGGTATGACTTCATCCAAAATACATCAAGATGTGTCCTAAACATTCAAGAATCAATTCCTAAAAGGATTTGTGTATATATGTATAAACTTTTTTTTTATGAATTTTTATGTCAGGTCTTTTTTTTTCTACTTAATTTTTTAAAATATTTATAATAAATAGTTTTTCTGCAGATGAGTAGTATTTATCTTTACAGTTGTTTTAAGCATTCATTGAAGTTTTTTTTGGCAAAAGAAAAAAGGAGGTTACTGCAAAAACTGATTTTTCAAGAATTTTTTTTGGCGTCGGGGTCGTTCGCGTCCGAGTATACCCTTAAAGGGGTGTCCGAGGACCGTACCTATCCAGGGTTAAATAATGTGCTCTCAGCATACATT
>NC_090742.1:57783392-57805892 GCF_036898095.1 Palaemon carinicauda | reverse complement strand
ATAGAATTTACTACCACGGCAAAAAAAAAAAATTGTTATAGGCAAAATTATTTTATCTTAATTTTCAGTAGGTTATAGATCCAATGTAGTTTCCAGATGTTAAACAATTATATTATTACATATCAGGCCTTAAAATGCATTAAATCCACTCTTACGTTCGTTTATGCAGGACTTTTATATATAGTATTGGCATTTTGCATGGTATGTGATTATGACGTGTATGTATGACTTTGGTGTTGGGGTGAGGGGATAATTATTTGGATTGCTATACCTTTTGGTTTTACTACAGTCACAATACAGCTTGATTTTCTTCTCCTTTCTCTACAACTCATACATAATGTTGGGCATCTGCATGAAGGGGGCATATATTTAGGCCTGCATCATATGTTGTTTCTTCCCCATATTGGAGTAAATCTGGATTGGTGACTGCAGGATTGGGACTTGCAACCTCATCTTAGCCTGCAGATAAGTTTGTTTATTACACAAGATGAATGAAATTCTGTTCTTTTTTGGAGTTGGTGTACTGCTTCCAATGATATTCATTGAAAATAGAACAGTTATTCTTCTTTAATCCAGATACAAGGAATTGTATAGCATTGCTTGTCATTTGTGGTGAGAGTACTTCTACAACTAATTCTTCCATAGAGAGAGATCCATGGATGCTTTTAGACCAGACACTGTTGAACTCGCCTTGCTTGTTCTGTGGCAAACACTGAGGTCACGAATGGCTGGGAGGTAGGACACCATACCAATATCCAGTTGATTACCCAAAAGGTGAACTTGTATAATTTTCTTTGTCTCCCGTTACTAATCTTCACGGACAGCATTTATTATTGCCAGGTGCTTTTGCAACTAGGGTTGTAGCTTAGCAAGTAATAATAATAATAATAATAATAATAATAATAATAATAATAATAATAATAATAATAATAATAATAATAACAGATTGTATTCCAGAAACACTTTAGTAGAAGGTCCTTTGTAAACCTGTCATCTATATGCTGATCTGTCTCCAATTTAGCATTGATGACAATATAGCTGTGGGTATTACTTCAATAGCTACTTTTGAAATCTACACACACATGTTTGCTGTTAAAATCAATTGTGGCTGCCAAATTTATCTATCGATATTTTCAGATAATGACGCATATTGTCTTGTATACTTTAACAAATATTGATGTAAGCAGTTCCCATGATGATAAACATTAGAAGCAAACACATACCAGCTGTATCAAGAAAAAGAACATCTTGCCATAACTTCAGCCTTCATAATGTTTAAAGCATCTAAGGATAATGCCGCTCAGTTAGACTCTAATATATGATACAACACCCGGTTTCTGTCACCGCTACTCTCTCTTGCCCTGTCACAGATCAAACAATTTCTTTTTATGTCATTGCTACTGCAACTAGAATTATTCTTCATCTTCTTTGGGACACATAACTATCACTGTTTTCTCCCTTTTCAAACTCTATTTGAACAACTGTCTTACTATTAATTCTAATTGATCTCTTTGACCTCAGATTAACAGGTTCTTGGTTTTTTATGGTACTTGAATGCCTTACTGCACTTGTTTAATCTTGAGATGACGGAAAAATTATCGAGTTGTTACACTGTGAGAAGGATTTTGGCATGTCCATCACCAGTTCCAGAATAAATAACAATTTCAGTAGTAGGAGTAAAATATACAGTATATGGCCAACTGCCCTTGTAGGAGATCATGTTATACAAACAATTTATATAAAACTGGTAACTAAATAATAAAAATTAATATTATCGCAAAATTTACCAGTTAAATTTTTCATGTTCAATATTTCAATGAAAGCAAGGAGGCTCAAAAGTAGAATAAGATGTCATCAGAAAACAAAAATTAAACATCTATTGCAGTTCATAGTAGTCTACAATGAAAATTTTTGTAATGAGTAACCTGCTAAATTTGAATTTTGGCAATTATCTTAAAAACCATTGACTTTTGTAAATGAAAGTGTATTACTCCTCCCCCCCCCCTCCTACCATAATATGTCCATTCTGCACATATTGAGTGGTCAGGCAACCTCCTATGTCCAACAGTTATGAAGATGGAGTTGGGGCGGAAGGCAGTATATCGACCTAAAGATGCGTGGCCATTTCGGCTATTTCGCCGTCAATAGGAAATGTGTTACCAACAAATTATTGTTCCTGGACCATCAATCAGGGAGTTCCTAAAGAGTTTAGCTCTGGACATATATTTGCATACAAAACCAACAGGAGCTACTTTAGTAGAAGGGAACAGTCAATGTGTAACTTCGGTTTCAGAGGGTATCATTGAATATTCTGACCTGCGTTTGCAGACATTTTTTTTTTTTTTTTTTTTTTGAGGATTGTGCTAATATTGAAAAAGAAAATGATAAAGTTCATGCTAATATTGAATCACTCGAAGCTAGTATAGATAGAACATTAGGGAAAGACCAGTTAGCAAGACGTTAATATATTAGCTAAAACTTTTTTGTTTTTCTTACACAAGGAGAGTCATCATAATATCTTGAATGCATAGGTGCCAAACATTCTTTTTTAAAGATTCCAATAAAAAATTCAAGTGATAGATAAGTTGGTATGGACATTATTTCACTTGATATACTAAGGTTTTTTGATGTCCAATTTAGAAGCGGAAATTATTAATATTTTTTTTTTTTATTTTATCAAAGTAAATAACATTGAAATGTTCCCTGTGGTATTCTTAGGATATATTCTATGGAATTACATACCTGTAATTCCAGCAAAATGAATAGTATATTTGAAAGGAAGAGTTATCAAATGTGTGAATCCCCTTGGATAGATGGAGATGCCATTAATGAGGATTTAAGTACTCATAACAAATACCCACTGCAAACTCTACGACAGACTATATAGTGTAGGTAAATCTATTAAATATAATCCCATATTACTAAGTATTGCGATTCCCATCCTGAGTTTTTCATGTTTTTTTTTGTTTGTTTTTTTTTTCTTTTTTTTTTTGGGGGGGGGGGCGGGGGGGTTAACAGCGACTACTCCACTATCCTGTATACGGCGTCTAGTAACATAGAGACGAGAATAGAAGTCTATAATCATTTAAATAATAGTTTGATACTGAGAGGGTTCGATCGGCTAATACATAGCGAACTTTATACATATATACTTTTGCAGGCTGGGGAAATAATGCACGTAAAAGAGGTCACTAACGTTTCTATAATTAAGGTACCTAAGGATAGTTTTTTATAAGGATGCTAGAAAGGAGTTTATAGATTTGTTAAAATATTTTTTAGGTGTATTTTCTACACGAGATGAGCATAATAGGGAAACACTTATAATTGAGCGTAAAATAAGATCATTCATGTTCCTCCATATCGGTGTTCAGTTAATTTAAAGATATAATCAGCATTGAAGTTGGTATGACGGTAAATACAATCCTAATGAAAAACAATTGGCAGATTCTATACACCAATACTTTGTGTACCTGAGAAAAATTACATTTGACAAGTTTTTGTAGATTTTGGTCAAATTAATTAGGAAACACTTCCTGATAGATTCCCGATACCTTGTACCTAATCAGTTTTCATCAAATTCCTCTTGAATTAGAATAAACTAAGTATAATGCATTTTTCTCTCATAAGGAAACTTTGAATTCTTGCGCATGGTTTACGATGTTCGCTTACTACATTCACGAGACTGATCAATATTAATTGGTTCAGACTCTTTGCTGAACATTTACGTAAACTCAATTTTGTGATTGATTGAAAAGTTGCGTCAATTCAATTTGAAATTGAAAATAAGTAAACGTGATTTTGTCAAGAATGATTTAGTTTACTTAGGTTGTGTTGCTTCTAAACATGGATCCAATTTTCAACAAGGTAAGGTTGTTCACGCCATTAAAAATATTCTGGGCCCAACTTCGGCTAGGCGTTTTCAACAGTTTTTACGGATATCAGGTTAATGCAAAAACTTTGTATGTATTTATTTTGTTATAGCATCTCCTCTAACTGATGTATTAAAGAGAAGCTTTGGTTTTGCTTAGGGTCTTGAAGAGTCTTGAAGAGGATATCGCTTTTCAAATTTTGGTAAATAACCTTCTTAATCTCCAATCCTCAGGTACCCTTATTTTAGTAAAAATATTTAGATAGCAACAGATTATTCAATTATGAAGTTGGAGGAATCTTTTTACAGTGGAAGGACGATAAGATTGTTCCGCACGTGTTTCATACATGATCATACACTGTAATGGTCTTGTTTTGTTTTTGTTTTCTCACCCTCTCCCGCACTGATAATAGAAAACCTGTTTAAGATTGCCATCGCATGCTTCAGATTGTTAGATTTTTTTTTTTTTTTTTTTTGGGGGGGGGACAATCTTGCTGGTAACTGCTTGTATATTAGCTCGTTTTCTGATGAACAAACTTCCTTAGCATTCACCTCGCCTCTCTGTTAGGACCTAACAGCCAACACAAACATTATGAAGCATATAACATTTTATTTTTTATACAGACAGCAACTGTAAATATTTTATGTTATAAGCTCATCATTTATTGCTATGCAATAATTATACTGAATGATCACAAAACGTTGATATACTAATTCAAAGGTTTTGCTTTGAGTAGGTTGGCCAGGGCACCAGCCACCCGTTGAGATAATGTCGCTAAAGTCAATTGGGTCCTTTTTCTGGACAGAAAGTACTACATTAGATCCCTCTCTCTGGTTACGTCTAATTTTGTCTTTGCTTACACATACACCGAATAGTCTGTCTTATTCATTTCACATTCTTCTCTGTCCTCTTACACCTGACAACACTGAAATCACCAAACAATCCCTATTTTCTCAAGAGGTTAACTATTGCACTGTAATTGTTCAGTGGCTACTTTCTCGTGGTAGGGGGAGAAGAGAAACCTTAGCTATGGTAAGCAGCTCTTCTAGAAGAAGGAAACTCCAAAATTAAACCATTGTTCTCAAGTGTTAGGTAATGCCACACCCTTCCACTGTCTTGGAGTACACTCGGGCGCGCTGTTCTAACTTATTTCTCTTTGACAGGTTTTTTTTTTCTTTCATTTTTCAGTTTTTATTGTTTATATATGAAAGATCTATTCTAATGTTGTTACTGTTATTAAAACAATATATTTTGATTGTTTATTACTTTGCTTGGATTTATCTATTTTCTTGTTTCTTTTCCTTCATGGGCTATTTTTCCATATTAAAGCCCTTGGGTTTATAACATCCTGCTTTTCAAACTAGGATTATAGCTTAGCTTGTAATAATAATAATAATAATAATAATAATAATAGCACTTTATAATTTGAGATTTTTTTAGCTCGGATGAAACCATCGAAGAGTATAGTCAGTTTCATCATAGCTGGCTACTGAACCGAACCACGGTTTGAAAGCTCGTCACTGATTGGATGTTATGATTGGTATAAAGATCCTCAGGTAATAGCTTCACTTCAACTCACATTTTAAAATTTATCTTAGGCAAAGTGAATATTTTTTTCACAGAAATTATAGTATTTCATTATTAATTGGTCTGGTACCAAAGAACCAAGTAGATACGACGCGAAATACTTAAACTACGAAGAACAAAATAAAAACTTCTATTGATGAGTAACAGAATATTTTGATGACGATGGGTGATCCTGTGCAGGCGGGAAGCCTGCAGCATTGACAAAATGATTCCAAAATTTGCGTCGATGTCGCGGTACATAGTAAAATATTTTACCTTTTTTTCCTTGCATTATTTTTTTAGCTTCATGACATTCAGGAGGATTTTTTCTACAAAATCCACCTATTTTTATTTACGTTTGCATAACATTTGTAGGTAAAAACAGCACATAATAAAGTTGTATAAAACTTTTTTCAGTGATTTTTTCATTTCAACTCATATTTTTTCGTATATTTTTTTTTTTAAGATATGGATATTTTTTTCAAGGTAATACTCATCATCTACATTTAGTCTGTGTATGACCAAAGAAGCAGGTAGATATACGCAAACTAAGTGAGGTATAAAGCAAAAATGAACATCATGTATCGCGAATATAATATGCAATGTTTTGCTTCGTTGTCGATCAGCGGGGGGGGGGGGGGGGGGGGGTGAGGAGGGGGATGAGGTCTGAACCGACAGGAAATCAGCGACAAGCTTTCCAACCATGGTTCGGCTTCAGTTGCCCGCTAGGATGAAGCAGACTTTAGTAGATATAATAGTTATTACACTAATAATGATAACGTCGATAAGAAATATATTATACCAGGGGATGGATTGGAGAATCAGCAAGATTTATCACATATAAGATATAGCCTACAAGTCTGAATGCTATGGCCTTGATAATTTTCCCACAAAAATATACCTAGATATAAAAGAAGATTGCAGGAGGAGAAGTTCCTGTGGCAATGATACCTACTGTGGGTTTTTAATAAATACAGATCGTCCTTACATGTGGCTACACATGCCTAAATTAAATGCGAATGAAGGTGTCGCCACTATGTGATGTACGAAAAGCCAAGAAGTACGAGTATGTTCTATTGGGAATCTTTATATATTAATAATAATATGTATTTGGAATTGTGTGGATTATATATATCGTTATGGGTAATGTAAATAGGAAATTAATTTTTACCCAAATCTCAAGTGCAGTTCAAAAGAATACAGGTAGAGAAGTCAACACGAATTTCTGAAACCTAAATGAGTAGGTAAATATTTTAGTTATCGTTGACGCGAATGCATTATGTTGTGTGACACCATATTTCCAAATTTCTTTTTAAATACTTATACTGTATAGACATGACATAAATCCAGTAGTTTACCATCCATGATTATAAATGATGGTAGAAAGTTCATCGCAAAATTATACATATATTTGTGTTACTGTGGAAGCCAATGATCCAAATTGGAATTCAGCCATTCCTGCCAGTCTTAACTGACCGGTCGACTGAGGAAACCAGATTTAAGTGGTTTGTTCGGGCTGGTTTGAAAGTGTATGGGTGTATTTTTAAGTGAAGGCAGATCGGAAAGGCAATGAGATGAACTGAAGCAAATGTCGAAAATCTAGCCATCTGTGCTCGTGAACTGACGCCCAGTTTGCACGTATATGGGGGTGCCTGCAGTCCTGCGGAATCCTAACCCAGAGCAACACCAACCGTTGTATTGTCAATATAATTATTTGAAGCTCTCCGTCGCTGATGCAACGGCCGTGTCCTGAGAGAATAATATATTTTGATCTGAATTTATCGTTATAAACAAGGAATACGTATTCCTTGGGAAAATAAAGGATAAGGATTATTTAGACAAATATGAAATAGCCGATAAAGATATCAAAATAATAATTCATTTGCATTGAAATATACAATGTTCCCATAATTCAGAACATAAACAGGATAAGGATAGGACTAAAGTATACAACGATAAGCACAAAAACTTTTTCAGAGGGAGCAAATTTTCTTTTGAGACGTTTCAACATTATAAATGTACCTATTTTGTGCACTTGGCATTACAAATAAAAAACAAGCTCACTAAATTAATGTATTTTTTAGCTAAATATTGACAGATTTGGAATAGACCCATCGTCACCGTTTATTTGTTTATTGTGTATTAATATATATATGTATATACATATATATATATATATATATATATATATATATATATATATATGTATATATACATATATATATATATATATATATATATATATATATATATATGTATATATATATATATATATATATACATATATATATATATATATATATATATATATATATATATATGTATATATATACATATATATATATATATACATATATATATATATATACATATATATATATATATATATATATATATACATATATATATATATATATATATATATATATATATATATATATGTATATATATATACATACATATATATATATATATATATATATATATATATATATGCGTGTGTGTGTGTCAAATTTTATACGCACTACTCACGTCAGTAATACTTCATTATATACCAGAATTTAGTGTATCATGACCTGTTGCTATGTCACAAAACCATCTGTATTGAAATTAATAAGTACACAAATACCCATATATATACTGTATATATATATATATATATATATATATATATATATATATATATATATATATATATATATATATATTTATATATATATATATATATATATATATATATATATATATATATATATATATATATAAATATATTTATATATATATACATATATATATATATATATATATATGTGTGTGTGTGTGTGTGTGTGTGTGTGCATGTGTGTGTGTGTAATCTTTTGTTCTTATTCCTCATGTTAGTACTGCTTCATAATATACTATAATTTAGTGGATCAAGTTGTCTTGCCACAGAAACATTGTTTACACCATTTAGTTTGGTGTTTATATATATATATATATATATATATATATATATATATATTTTTTTTATTTATTTTTTTTTTTTTTTGCACGTTAGCTCAGTACCCTGGCATGGCAGATGTTAGGGAGGAAGAGATGTTGCCATGGCGCAGGCTGAGTGTCAACTGGGGTTAGACGGATGGCAGAACTGAATATTGTGTGGGCGTTCTCGATGTTCGGCAGGACTGTCAGTTCAGTGACCAGGCAGATAAAACTGAGCATGTACAGACAATAAAAACATCATACCACCAATCAGGGAAGATGTTTCCGCATTTAGCGTTATATGGCATGCAGGAGAGAACGGCCTTTGACACACTTATATTTTCGAGTATTATAAGTTGTTCCAAAGAAATTAGCAAAAAGAAGTAATGGCTTGTTCTGATATAAACACTAGCAATGAAAACCGTTTTTTATTCAGTTGGTGATAAAGTTTATCTAGAAGTTAACGGTAGAAAGGGTATGAGCCACAGATTGCAAAGTAAATCTGATGGTCCAATTCAGGTGACAGACCAAGACTACGATTAAACTGTGGATGGTTTCATTGCCCAGATTTCTGACATCATCGAAAAAAAACCAAATATGTTTATCGGATTATAAAGTTTATCTAAATGTAATAAAGGAATGCCAAGAGCAAAAATTTCTTTGATAGTGTTATTTTTCCTAAAGATACCATAGTTTCATTATAATGAATGAATGAATGATTTGAAGTTCTCTTGCATCTTGACATCGAAGGTCATTGACGCCGATATCGATTATTGTAAATAAAGATTAAAAGAATATTCAATTAGAACCAGAAAAGTAGATGAGTTACACAATTTAAATAGCCTTAAGAAGACCTGCTTCTGATATAAATTTAAAAATGCCACTAGCATTGTACAACACATCATGTCCAAGGATCTTGGCAAGGATGAACCTGCCATCCTCACCCCTAACCTCAAACAGATATTTCTTTCTGTGCCATAAGTGGGGCATTCAGTCAACAAATGCCTCACTGTCAAGGGTATCAAACAGTCGTCGTAATATGGTTAGTGTTGGCCAGCCAGCAGAAATTCGTGTGTCATTTGAGTGTGACCAATACGGAGACGACAAAGAGTAGTCTCCCATTTTCGGGGCATTCAATTATACCTTCAAGGGGATAAAACAATCGCAATTTCTCTCCTTTTATATCCGGTTAAATTATCCCAATGCTGCTGCCAGCTGTTATAAATAGAATTCTTAATTGCTGGTAAAAAGTCCTTACAAAGAATGGAATACCTTCTTGGTACCAACTCGGCTGCAGCACTCTGCCGGAACCCAGCAAAATCGAACTGTTATACCTTTTAGGTTAATAATTAAAAGCCTCTCTAAAATCTTTAAAACTAAAGAGTTACTTGAATTAAAACATTCTGAAGATTGAGGGACACTTCTTGAATCGCTATAAATGGTAAAATTGCTCTCCTCTTTTAACGCTATTTTCTCAATAGCGGTTAGTATGACATATAATTCAGCAGTAAATATGGTAGATATTGGTGGGAATGCACCTCTACAGTTAAAAGAATACTATATACTTCAAATCCAACGCCAGCATCAGATTTGGAGCCATCGGTATATATAAAAGTTGATTCTCTATGTTCTTCAACACATTCCATAAAGAGACCTAGCTTCTAATTCAGTCATGTTTTTTTTTTTTTTTTTTCTTTCTTTTTTTAACACCAATAAAATATTTACAAAAAGATATCTCTGGTAATTTCCACGGAGGGTTTGATGATATCTTAAATGGAAGCACCGTACCTCTAATTATATCAAGACTGTTTAATAATTGTTTTACCCAAACGCCAAAAGGTTGAGATTCTAGGTGCAACTCAAAGTATGTTGAGTGCCTTACAAGGCTTGCAGTCTTAAAGGCTAAAGAGTTGGGGAGTCTTTGTAACCTGAACCAATACTGAATAATGGAAGACATCCGGTAATGGTCTAGAGGTAGCTCTCCAGCATCAACAGGGAGACTTGAGATTGGCGAGGTTCTAAACGCTCCTGTGGACAATCTAATACCAAGAAACCTGATTCCAGTGCCTTGCAACTGATTCTAAACTCTTTTTCACTCAGCATGAATGGGATTCTTCACAGCCCTTGCTATTTATTTACATCATTAGAGTACGACGGACACCTGGTCTACTTCAATAGGTGATAGGCTCTTAAGCTGTGGGTCAGTGCTCAATCAATGCTGACCGCGTCATCACCAAGAGGATAAGTCCTCAAATAGTTTAATTACGGAGATAGCCATCACAGATTTCTTCACCGTTTAACTAGTAATAAGTGTTTATGGTGAATCCTTAATACTTATAGTATTATCAATTCTTACACATATTATATAGAGAAGGGTATTCGTATGTGTTCATAATCATTTTTTTAATATACATTTTCAGTGTCGCTCTAAGATTAATCACATCTGTTTTTACGAATTTTGAAAGTTACAATTTTGTGTAATTTTTTATTTTGAGTACGATATATGTTACATTTTATATTTTATATATTGTGTATTATTTTTGTTTCCATATTACAATGTTTTCTTATCTTTCATGGTTAATCATGGTTGTAGATATTGTGTAAATTTCAGTTGCAACATATAAAAGAAGAGATAGAGATGACATCCTTGTAACATCAAACTTTAATGGATGTTGGGGTGTACCCAATATTGCTATGAAAATAGGAAAAGATCCCTCCTCGGAATCTGTGCACTTTTGTCTTACCATGCACCCCAGAAAATAGTCCTCATTAGCACTGGTCTTTCTATTATCATAGTATGGTGTAGTTTTGAATAACTACTATATATCACCAGATCCTTTAACAAGGTATGACTACTGAATGACCAGGAACTGCCAAATTCCCTCTCCTAGTGGTGTTGAACAGCTTGCCATTTGAGCATCTTCAGAATAACTATCTCTTGGTTTGTTATGCAATATTACTAAGAGTCATAAAATGAATTTATTCCTGAAAATGTGTTTATTATATATTTGGAATTGTTTATTGAACTTTTGACGGCATTACGTTCAAAAACCATTGGAAACACAAGACATACGTTGAGTTGGGCATTTCTACCATCTCTTGAAGTACTGATCCTATTCATTAAATTATATCTCATGGCTAAGTTGTACATATTCATTCATTTTACAGTTTGTTTCAAGCTATGATGAAAGGCCGTTTCATTTCTTTTAATAACATGCACATTGAGTGCTCTTGTCAGACGTACAATTTCAAAGCTCTATCTCATTTAGAAATGGGTGAAAATAATTTTTCACTGTAATTACTCGCATTAAAAAGTATAAAAAGGGAGGAAATATAACTTACTTAGCATTATGATATCGCTTATTATAAATAAGTTAGGGGACCAGGAACCATAAATAAGGGGATCACGTACCATAAAAGTACCCCTTGCCAGAAACACAATGTAACTACTTATAATGCTTTATATTATGTTTTAATGATTTTTTTCCACAATCTTTTTCGTCCTATATCTCAAAAGTAAGCTTTCCTATAATTGTTGCACTTCAAAACCCATCTTCTTAATTATTTATTGTCCAATTTCTTTCATTTAAAAACTGTGAATTTCTCGTTAAATTTTGCTTCAACCGTACCATAGGAGACTTTTGTTGAATATATACTGTGTGTGTATTCTTTTCCGTTTGTAGAGCTCATATAAAATCAGTAACTTATTTTTTATGTTAAAAATATATAAGGTAAATTTTGTAGAGAATTTATCTGTGATTGATTTTTTCAATTTTGTAAAAGAAAAAAAAACTGTGGGAGCCTTTAGGTTTTAACCGAAGTCTTTTTTTTTTATTTCATATCGGAAAATTATTGGTAAAGAAATTTGATGGGGGTGAGAAATTTTGTTGAAACTTATTGAGGAAACTTTTCAAACGATGTACTATAGAATGCATACCCTACCATTTTGATTTGAAAAGAAAAAGAAAATAAATAAAGAAGAGTTATTTTTCCAGTCGCCCTCATTAAGGATATACATTGATGATATAATCAAGTTGTTTTTCAGTGTTCTAGCTTCTTTGGATTGAGTTTTTACATTCTTACTACAAACAGTTTCTATAGCTAGTTTATGAGTTTTCCTTTCACCTCTTAATGAAAATCTTATCTTTAATATCCGTGAAAGAAATATGAGCAATACAATGCAGGTATACTCTCTTATATTATATAAAGCACATAACTCAACATTCCCGCATTTCAAATGTCATGTTTGATACAGTATATGGGAGTATAGATGACTTAGACATTAACTTTACTTACTTTTTACCAATTATTGATCATACAAACTGGCTCTCCTACCTTGATATATGTCTTAACCCTAGGGCGGTGCCATTCCACAATCATGAATTGCAATTGCCCTTTTCTCTCTCTACTTTTAAGAAGTTTAGTCAATTATCAGGAAAATATTTTCTTTAGGTGTAAACAGCTAAGTTAAAACGTTTCTTGCTTCATCATTTCATTTCTATTATTACTGCTATTTTTCCTATTATATGAGAGGATCAGAAGGTGTTTTGCTTTATGTTGTATACTGGCTCAACCTTGTTGTTCTGTATATAGGAAATCATTGGAGATAACTGCTGCCTCAGTAGTGTTAATTTTACAATTGAGGTTTTCTATTGTTCATATTTTTCCTCTTTCGTCAGTACTGTATTCTGAGAGTAACTATGTAGTAACTGTGCTATGTTAGACATTGGTATGGGAAAGCAAAATGCGTAGAAAAAATGTATAATTTTACTAAAGGAAACTTGTCAGGATCAGTACAATAGAATATGGCTGCTACATGTTACAAGAGGGCACCAAGTATCTCCTCTCATCATCAGACAAATTCTGGCTCAGGGGATTGTGAGCAGAGTCCATAAATATGCTCTGGTTGGCTCCTCACATCGGCCGCTGGGTGCTGATTGGTTTTCATGGGCAGAGTCTATACCTGGTCTGGGAATTAACTGCTCTCCCATTGGCTGAGGCGCTCGCTGGGAGAGGCTTCGTCACAGTTACGTTATATTCCGCTTACAATCATCGGAGATGGATGGAATCCGGGTTTGGCCAACATGCTAACTTACCTGGCCTCGGGCTCAGGCCAACTGTTCAGCCACTCAGAGTCTGGGCCTGGGGAGTCTGGAGCTGCTTGCTGATTGGCTAAGGAGCCTGCCAGGAGAGTCGGTCGTATTCGCAGGCAAGCTGCCAGGGTACTCATCGCCTTTGCCATTGGCGTTGTTACTAGGCTGATTAGAGGTGTTCCTTCAGCAGGAGGGAAGGAGGAACTTCTCCTGGGTCATGTTCAGGTTAAGTTTCTCTTCTTGGATGAGTAGGCCATCCAGGTTTCTAAGCTGCATGCCATCCGGGGCACTGCCAATGATCTTAGTATTCCTTGGTATGTCCTCTTGAACCCAGTTATTGTTGTGAGTGAGGAGCTAGTGGGTCTTGGTAGTGGTAGGACAATCTTTTGGGGAGTCTCATCGGTTTCATTCCAAACTAATGGTCAGAACATCCATCCACAGACAGGCCATTGATAGGAATAAATAACATTGGATCTCTTCAGAAAGTCCTGCAAGGGAGGGGCCGGTTGTTTCTCATAATGACGGATCTGGTCTTCATGGTCTTCTAGTAAATGACAAAGTTGATGCTAGAGTCTTCTTGAACAGGGATAAGAGGGTTCTTGATAAGTTCACTCATGGCCTTCTCATCCTGTTGATACTGGTTGTGCATGATGCCTTTGTAGTATAAGCATATACTAGAAGACATGCTCTCACTGCTGGGCTTGATCTTGTACCAGTTGTCCATTGCGCATTTAACCTCTTCATTAACCTGCCTATTGGAGTAGCCAGTCCTAATGTTCCATCGTGAATCTGAGAGAACTGCGCTCCTCAAGGGTCCTATGAAGTTCATCAATACATTTAGTAGAAATGGCTCTCACAAAGGTGTCATCAATTTAGCACACGTATATATCAGGTCAATCTACACATGCTAAAACCTGCTCCTCAATGACATCCATGTAGAAGTCCACAAAAAGATGTCCAGAAGGGACCCCATTGCTATACCATCCTTCTGAATGTATGTATGTCGACAGTTAAGGAAAAAGGGGTCCTATTTTGTATAGATTTTCGGGAAGGATGCAGAGGGTAGGCTCTGGGATGTTGAGTGCAGGGGTCGAGTCATCTTTGTAGACTCAGTCCTAGATAAGCTGGATGGTCTCATCTACAAGGACATTCATGAATGGAAATTCTATGTTGAGAGAAGCAATAACACCTTCACTGGAAAATACTTTGATTGTTGTCAGGAGCTCCATTAAAGAGGCCATGCTGTAATGGTTGGGAATATAGAGGGTCAGAAGAGTATTAAGACGTTTGGTCAGTTGGTAGGTTGGCGCTGGGCACTTGATGTTGATAGGGCAAAGGGGGTTTCTAGGCATATGGTCTTGATATTTCCGTAAAGGCAACCAAGGCCAAAGTCACCAGTGATAGTCTTGAAGTGTATGGCATTGGAAGCGGCGTTGATGGTCCAATTAGCCTCCCATTTGATGTCCTCTATAAGGTTGGCAGTAAGCTGTACAGAGGGGACCCCAATGCTATAGCATCCTTCTGAATGTATGTATGTCGACGGTTAAGGAAAAAGGGGTCCTATTTTGTACAGATTTTCGGGAAGGATGCAGTGGGTAGGCTCTGGGATGTTGAGTGCAGGGGTCGAGTCATCTTTATAGACTCAGTCCTAGATAAGCTGGATGGTCTCATCTACAAGGACGTTCAGGAATAGAAATTCTATGTTGAGAGAAGCAATAACACCTTCACTGGAAAATACTTTGATTATTGTCAGGAGCTCCATTAAAGAGGCCATGCTGTAATGGTTGGGAATATAGAGGGTCAAAAGCGTATTAAGACGTATGGTTAGTTGGTAGGTTGGCGCTGGGCACTTGATGTTGATAGGGCAGAGGGGGTTTCTAGGCATATGGTCTTGATATTCCCGTAAAGGCAACCAAGGCCAAAGTCACCAGTGATAGTCTTGAAGTGTATGGCATAGGAGTTGGCGTTGATGACAGTAGCCTCCCATTTGATGTCCCCTATAATGTTGGCAGTAAATCTCTAGAATTCTGAGGTGTTAACCAAGATGATGGTAAGTTTCTCATGATAGCACTTATTCTTAATTAGGATAAAGGCTGTAGTCTTGTTGGCTCTTTGGACAGTAACATCAGCTTCATCCTTAAGCTCCTTGGCAGCAATCCTTATGGCCCTGGAAACAATACCATTAGTGTACTGTTCAAGGTCTGTGAGAGCCTTAGACAGCAGGAGTGATTGTTTAGGTTAGATCTCTCTTGTTGGATGAGTAAGGCCTCTAGGATCCTAAGCTTCCTGCTGTTCATGGCACTGCTAAAGATCTTTACATTCCTTATTAAAAGAAGACTTGTTATGATCAGTACAATATATCATCATCAGGTAAATTTTGTCTAAGGGGTGGTGAGGAGGGTCCTTATATAAGTCGGGGTTGGCTCATCACATGAACCGCTGGTCAGTGATTGGTTTTGTGGGCGGAGTCCGTATATTGTCTAAGAAGGAACTACTCTCCCATTGGCTGAGGCGCTTGCCAGGATAGGCTTCATCGCAGTCAGGCTGATATTCCGCTCAGAATTGACCAAATTGGGAGGAGTCAGGGTTTGTGTAGGCCTGGCCAAGGCTCCTGGAGTGGCGCTTTGATTGCCCAACATGAGTGGGGTCTCGGAGTCAGGCAAGCTGTTCAGCGCCTCTGAGTCTGTGTCTGTGGAGTCCAGAGCTGCTTGCTGATTGGTTGAGGCACTCGCTGGGAGAGTCTCCATTGCAAGAAAGCTACCAGGCTGCTCATTGCCGTCCCTATTGTTGTTGTTACGAGGTTGATTGGTTGTGTTCCTATGGCAATAGGGGAGGAGAAACATCTCTTGGATTGTGTTCAGGTTAGGTCTCTGTTATTAGAGGAGCAAGGCCTCCAGGATCCTGAGCCTCCAGCCGTCTGGGGCACTGCCAATGATCTTTGCATTTCTTATGATGTCCTCTCAAATCACGTTCTTATGACGGTTCGTAGGCAATAGTGGGATTCACATATCATCAATCGGGCTTGTTACATGAGATTTTATAATCGAAACGAATAATGAAAAGGATGATGATACCCTGAGTTTTTCTTCATAAGTTAAAACTATAAAGTAGGTTAAATTGGGATCACTACTTCTTTATTGTATTTCAGATTCTGAGAATA
Source organism: Palaemon carinicauda (assembly GCF_036898095.1). Classification (NCBI taxonomy): domain Eukaryota; kingdom Metazoa; phylum Arthropoda; class Malacostraca; order Decapoda; family Palaemonidae; genus Palaemon; species Palaemon carinicauda. The sequence goes on along the minus strand of NC_090742.1, from coordinate 57,789,243 downwards.
GAATAACTTTCTCGAATAACTGACTTCCTCCGTAATCAAAACTGGTACTAGATTTTCTAAAGTGACATATCGTATATATCTATTCTTCCTAAAACAGAACAGAAATCTGATTTTTCCATCAAAATGTTCAACTAGATTTTTCATGAAACTATTACTTAGATAATCTCCAAAGCTATGTTAATCAAGAATATCATTAATTTCATGTTTTGGTCCAGAGCAACTCCTTACATTAAACTACTTTATTGTTAAATTAGTTAGCGCAGGAAAGGTTTAAATTTAACTGACATTCATAATATAAATGCTTGAAAACAAAATTGTGCTTCCCTGATGTCCTAATGATAATTCTTAATTTCTCCATAATAAAAAAATATAGAGATCCTTTTTTATGTGGCTCTAGGTGGCATGTGCTAATCACCTTTACCAAGAAAGTGGACCTTTTAATATCTTATTCCACATATCAAAATATCACTTCATATTTGTTTTTTCGGTAGTCCTAAACATAATATAAAAAAACTAGACGATTCTGTTAATGGAAATATAGGGCACTGGGCCTGGTTATCCGTTATCATATAACTAATGTTTTTACTCAGTATACAATGGTATTTTGTTGTTAGGAAATATATGTTAATCTTATAAATGTTATACAAACCTCTCAGCTTTTAAAATCTAAAACTATAGCTCACCTAGAGGCATTTTTCCTATTTTCATCAGAACGAGATTGCACTAAATAATTCATATTTATTTATTTATTTATTTTATTTTTATTTTTTTTTTATGAAACAGGATATATGAAACGACAAGGCCATAATTTAATGCCACACAGTAGATTTCTTCAGTAAAAGGTTAATTTTTAATACAAGAAATAACTTACAATCAAATATCAAAGGTATACGATAATGAGATTTGCAGTCTAAAAAAAAAAATTACATAAGAACCAATTAATTGCAATATAATGAACAAGAACGTTCAATGAAATCGGTGATGTTACCAACAATATTTGCCTCTGTTGTCACGAGATTTTCAGACAAATAATGAACATTCATGGTTTACGGGAGATTAATCTATAATTTAAAGTTAAAACTATTTATTACGTTTCCTAACTTTCAAAATAACTAACGTTTATTAATCCTTTTTCTGATTTGATTTTTTCATCAAGGAATTTTTCTAATGAAAATGGCCTAGGCGATACATATATTTTCAATTAAGAAAACTCTCAATATAACGTCATGGTCCACTTAGATATTTATATGGAATTAATAGGATGCTACCGTACTTCTTGGTGTGTTTTCTAAGAAACCGATATATTCTACTGCTATCACATATTTTGTAAGCACCATTCTTTCCGGAATATATTACAGCTGTTCCAGAATGATAACTATTACCAATCACAAAGAAAATATCACCTTCTTATTAGTCAAGAACGCAAACATGAGGGATTGACCAATGAATCATCTAGTATATGGTGGCTTACCCGATAAGCCCCTGCATTACTAAACCATTATCAACAGGGGTAAAGCAGAACTGGGAAAGAGTTTCACACATGAAGCGATAGCGGTAGCCTGTAGATGTATGATAAAAGGTTTCCTAATATCTAGTGTTATTTTTTTTTCTTTTTCTTAAGATCAAAGCAGCTGCCCGCAAAAAAATTATAAGGACCATTCAAGCGTGTTCTGAGTCTCTGAAAAAATATTTTGTGGTTAGGTAAGTAACAGGAAAATAACTCAACTTAGGCCTGTCTGAGTTGGGGTGATTCATAATAGAAGTGATAGACCAGGAATATGACCTTATGAAAATGCGGTCCTGTAGAAAATGTAGTCTTGAAATAGATTATGACCGAATTATTGATGAAAGTAAAAATTGAAGAAAAAAAAAACGAAACAAGAAAGAGATAGTTTAGATATGTAGACCAAGTACCATACCGGAAGTAGATTAGGTTGAGCTCAAATTTTAAAAAGGTAACAATGATAAGAGATATTGCTATTTTGAAATGTATTCACAAAAGTCATGTTCAGAGCAGCCCCAACAATGCAAGAGATTAGGTAGGATAAGATAGGAAAAATGACATTATAGTGCATAAAATATAAGGTGCATAAATAAAATGTACGTTAATTACTATCAGATGTCATTCATAATTCTTTGTACTACACATAATGTATATGCATGATTTTCTATATCGCTCCAGTATATTTCTAATTCATATTTGTAGTATTCCATAGTATTTATAGTATTTATAGTATTCTACACCTTTATTATGAAAACCTATGAATAATTTTTATTATCTGCCTTTGGAATCAGCACAAAATGTGTATAAATATGCCTCAATAAGATCAAAGAAAACTATCAGATAACACCTAAAATATCTAAGAGAGAAAAGATGAAAAAGAAAGATAAGATCCAGGACATATGAAATGAAATTAGCAGAACTATCCAAAATAAAAACAATAAAAACCCAACGCATTCGTAAACACAATCAGACTAAACTTGACGCAACGCTAACTGAAGAAAGAAACATTAATTTGTTGAAATGAAGACTTAGATCAGAACGCCAATAAATATTCTATATTTACTTAAAAGAACGAAAAAGAAAATATTATCAACAAAACTGCAGAGGATTTCTATACAATGCTACACAAAAGTAATAAACTCGTAAGAAATAGCTTTTCCAATAGAGATAAGGAAAAGCCTGAGCTGGTGTAAAACGTAACAGTAGAAGTACGAAAAGAGGCAAATCACCAGAAGATGGCCTAACAACCGATTAGTTAATAGATGAAGGAGATTTCATGACAGTAAAACTCACTAAAATTTACACAAAATGTCTGAAAATGCTCCATAAATACAGCTTGGAAAAAACATTATTATTATATTAATAAAAACCAGGAAGATAGAAAATACCTGAAAATATAATGTAAAACAATTTTACCCCCCGTAATATATACTAGCCAAACTCGGGACGGATATTGTTTATGGAATCGGCACTGTCCCTCATTGATGGCGCTCACTATCATGCTGTTCACTGTAATGTTGCTACATATAACATCATATCTAAGAAGGCTACATGATAGCTATGTCTTTGGATATGTGAATTATTCTACGAATGATTTACTCCACCGCCAAAAATAATCATTCACCCCATACCAAAATAAACGTTCGTTCTGGCTTTTCTAAGGCAGATATCAACATGTAAATTGGTATGGAAAAAGTACATATTCGTCCCAGAAATCCCTGAGAATTTCATTTAGAAATGAGGAGTATTCTACGAGTAATTCACGCTGGTATCGGCCTCCAGAGGATATAGAAAAAAGGCTGATGTGACTTTTCTATGGCATGTATCAATACGAAAAATATTATGAATGTGGTTCACGTAATACCCATCAAACTCTGTGAAAACCATTTGGATATATGTAAAACTCTAGGTGTAGTATGCTCCTCCTCACTGATTTTTTAGTTAAAATTCGTCACCTACTAACAAAAGGGACAGCCAGGGCAGGCCCATAGCAGGTATGATAATGAAAATTTACAGAAAGAAAGCTTATATATATCTAAATAATCCCTTAAAATTTAATTTAAATATATTGATTGGTATAGGTGCTATTGACCCCGCCGCCAAAAATATCAGCTGAATTATTCTAGGAATAATTTACTCCACCGCCAGCAATAACCATTCAACTCATACCTAGATAAACGTCTTCTGTAGCTTTCTTATGGCAGATATCAATATGAAAATTTGTATGGACAAAGTAAATATCCATCCCATAAATCCCTAAAAATTTCATTTACATATGTAAAGTATTCTACGAGTAATTTACGGCGCCGCTGAAAATCAGCCTCTCGTGGTTATCGAAAAATGGCTACTGTGACTTATCTATGGCAAGTATCACATAACACCCACCGAAACCCTGTGGAAATCATTTGGATATCTGTAAAACTCTTGTAGTAGTTTGCTCCTCGTCACTGATTTTTTAGCTAAAAGTCGTCACCTACGAACAAAATTGACAGCAAGGGCATGCCTATAGCAGGAATGAACATGAAAATTGGCAAAACCAAAACTTTTCTATATATATATATATATATATATATATATATATATATATATATATATATATATATATATATATATATATATATATATATATTTATATATATATATATATATATATATATATAGGCTATATATATATCTATCTATCTATCTATCATATATATATATATATATATATATATATATATATATATATATATATATATATATATATATATATATATATATATATATATATATATATATATATATATATATATATATATATATGTATATATATATATATATATATATATATATATATATATATATATATATATATATATATATATATATATATACAGTGGAACCTCTACATCCGAACGTATCTACATCCGAATTTTCCAACATCCGAAGTAAAATTCGAGCAAATTTTTGACTCTACACCCGAATTTTATTTCGACACACGAAGTAGCAATTTTCGTCGTACCGGTTGTATCCGAATTTTTCGACACGCGAAGTACAATTCGAACACGTTCCGACTCTACACCCGAATGTTTTTTTCGACACCCGAAGTAAACAATACTCGTACGCGTAGTCGGTGCTCATAGCGCCTGAAGTGTTTTTTATTTCCGCCGATAGAAGGCTGCACATCGACCTCGGAGGGAAGCTCAATTAGCGCAGCTTGGGTCAGTCCTCTGTTCTCGTCGGCTTCTTGCGGTTGTGCTCTGTGCGTTCTGATATTAACTGTGATTTAATCGTGATATTTACGTGCATCCATTAACGATAATTTACGTAAATCATGGGTCCAAAAAGGCTTAGTTTTTCCAGTGGTAGTGGTAGTGGTGAGAAAAGGAAGAAGGAAATGCTTTCTATAGAAATTAAGCAGGAAATTATTGAAAAACATGAGCGTGGCATCCGCGTGAGTGAACTTGCTAAACAGTATGGCCGTAATATGTCGACGATCTCGACAATCCTTAAACAGAAGGAAGCTATTAAAGCAGTGAAACCTTCTAAGGGGATCACTATAATTTCCAAACGCCGTACCCCTATCATAGAAGAGATGGAACCAATTCTACTAGTGTGGATTAAGGATAGAGAGATCGTTGGCGACACCATCACCGAAACCGTTATCTTCGAGAAGGCGCACGCCATCTTTACGGACTTGAAGGAGGAGAGCTCTGGGGGTGATGCTGGGGAGAGTTCAACCGAGCCTTCCTCAGATGATTTCAAGGCATCTCGTGGCTGGTTCAAGAAATTTAAGAAACGGTCCGGGATTCATTCAGTTGTTCGCCACGGAGAGGCTGCTAGTGCGGACACAAAGGCTGCAGCTGACTTTGTTAAGAACTTCGAAAATATCGTAAAGGAAGAAGGCTACGTAGAGCAGCAGGTGTTCAATTGTGATGAAACCGGGCTGTTTTGGAAGAAGATGCCGAGTCGAACCTACATCACTGCCGAAGAGAAGAAATTGCCTGGGCATAAGCCAATGAAGGATCGGTTGACTCTTGCTCTATGTGCCAACGCTAGCGGGGACTTTAAAGTCAAGCCCTTGCTTGTTTACCATTCGGAGAACCCTAGGGCCTTTAAAGCACACAACGTCGATAAGGATCAGCTTCATGTTTTCTGGCGATCCAACTCGAAGGCCTGGGTTACTAGGCAATTCTTTGTGTAATGGGTAAAGCAAGTTTTCGGTCCTTCTGTGAAGAAGTATCTTCATGAGCAGAAATTGCCTTTAAAGTGCCTGCTATGCCTTGACAATGCACCCGCTCACCCCCCCCCCCCCCCGGACTTGAAGATGATATCTTCGATGAATTCAAGTTCATAAAGGTGCTG
>NC_090742.1:57770892-57778392 GCF_036898095.1 Palaemon carinicauda | reverse complement strand
AAATAATACATTTTAAAAACAATAACAGTATTAAAATAAATATTTCGTAGATAAACCATAAAAACTTTAACAAAACAAGAGGAAGATATATAACATAGAATAGTGTGCCCAAGTGTACCTTCAAGTAAGAGAACTCTAACCCAAGACGGTGGAAGACAATGGTTCAGAGGCTATGACACTACCCAAGACTAGAGAACAATGATTTGATTTTGGAGTGTCCTTCTCATAGAAGAGCTGATTACCATAGCTAAAGAGTCTCTTCTACCCTCACCAAAAAGAGAGTAGCCGCTGGAAAATTACAGAGCAATAGTTAACCTCTTAGGAGAAGAATAATTTTGCGGTAATTTCAGTGTTGTCAAGTGTATGAGGACAGAGGAGAATATGTAAAGAATATGGAAGACTATTCGGTGTATGTGTAGGCTAAGGGAAACTGGGCCGTAACCTGAGATAAGGATCCAATGTAGTACTGCCTGACCAGTCAAAAGACCCAATGACTATCTAGCGGTAGTATCTCAACCAGTATATATATATATATATATATATATATATATATATATATATATATATATATATATATATATATATATTATTATTATTATTATTATCATCATTACTGTAATCTTAATAACAACAATAAAAATAGAGTCAATAATAATAATAATAATAATAATAATAATAATAATAATAATAATAATAATAATATTGCATAAAAAACAAACAAGAGTTCCAGAGATTAACATCCAAATGAGGGATAGGACATTTAACAGACTGCATGTTGTTATCCAATAAATCATAATGAGTGCCTGCAGTTCAAGATCAGAAAGAACAATATTCAAAACATGGGAGAATGAAAGATTTAAGGTATTTTCTTAGCATAGATTGATCATCATATATCTTAAAGACGTTCTGGGTGTGCCAGCTTTAGGTGCAATTAAAAAGAAATACCATATATGTTCTCAGAAATCAAGAATCACACCTAAAATTTTAAATAAGTTGCAAATGGTTGAAAAACCATAGTGGATGCAAAAATCTAGATGTTGAGCAGCCACTATCCTCGTCCTACTTTAACTTTTATCAGGCTTCAGCTTCTTGCCCCGCCCATAATCTGCGGTATACAGAAGTTTTGCCAAAAGATGTTGAAACACTTTAGATTATAGAATTCATGAACATTTTTGCGATAATTAGCATGGCTAGTGTAGATGTACCAGAAACATGTATAATAAGTATAGTAATATTATTAATTTTCTAACAAAATCAATAATGTGTTGAATGGTTGAATGAAAATCTCACAAAGGATTTCAGTATTAAGGATATATTTAAATAAGAATCGATATAGATATTTCGAGATTTATCTAGTTCGATCGAATGCAAGGGAAGTTTATAACAACATGGTGGACCGGGAAGTCTGGTTAAACTCTCTGGTATGAGACTAATACCTCACCAGGTAAATCCTGAAATGCTTAGGTTCCGATTCTTTAAGAGAATCTTGTGGCGTGATTTGATCCCAGTATGTAAAAATAAATTAATTTATATTTGAGCACGAAATTGTGTTGATTTTTATCCATATTGACTTATTAGGGGTAATTCGAATTAAAAGCTATCAATTGTGTCACCTAGTGGGCAGGGTAAAACTCTCTGGTATTAGACTGCTTTGCCAGGTAAATCCTGAAATGTAGATAGCACTTAGGTTCCGATTTCTTATTGAGGCTCTGGTGGCATGACTGGAAGCGACCTGGCCTTTCATTTAAAGGGGCTAGGGTTCAATCCTTGTATAAGATATATATATATATATATATATGTATATATATATATATATATATATATATATATATAGAGAGAGAGAGAGAGAGAGAGAGAGAGAGAGAGAGAGAGAGAGAGAGAGAGATATATATATACAGTATATATATATATATATATATATATATATATATATATATATATATATATATATATATATATATACATATTTATTCATATATGCAACAACAACAAATTCAACCGTTTCTAGTCCACTGCACAACAAAGGTCGTTATTCATCTCTGGTGTTTGGACATCAGCAAAAACCTTTCACCCCGTTAAGTTATACCATATCATCAACAGATATATAGTAAGCACACACATATCTATCTATCTATCTATCTATCTATCTATCTATATATATATATATATATAATATATATATATATATTTATATATATATATATATATATATATATATATATATATATATAAATATATATATATATATATGTGTGTGTGTGCATGTATATATGTATATATATATATATATATATATATATATATATATATATATATATATATATATATATATATATATACATATATATATATATATATAGTAGCTGTGTAGTTGCTACCTGAAACCTCTTCCACACAGATATCTTAATTTGAGCTAGTAGGTATATCGACAGCGTTAGCAGTTTCTTAGTGATGGCCTATTCAAGCATCAGCTAGAGCTTCCATGATTGGTTTACCAAGGGAAAAGAAATTAACATTTGCTCCGATTATTTTTGTTTTTCACAATGAATTTCATAGAAGAATTTAGGAGACCTTTCCTAGGGTGTTCACATACAAATTTAGTTTAAATCTAACAAAGAAAAAATACCTTGGAAGTGGGCAGGACCTATTATAAATATGCAAACGTCTGCGTTCAGATTCTGACCCTTTTATTCAAAACGGATATTTGGACCTTGATATCCAAGGTATGGTAACACAAAAATATATCTTATTCCTGCACCACGATTTTTTAAACACTGTGCAGCGGCATTTTTGTTTCCACAAGACTTTACTAATCATCCTCATCATCACCTCCTACGCCTATTGACGCAATGGGCCTGGTTAGATTTTGCCCGTCGTCTCTATCTTGGGCTTTTAATTCATTACTTCTCCATTCATCATCTCCTACTTCGCGCTTCATAGTCCTCAGCCATGTAGGCTTGGGTCTTCCAACTTTTCTATTGCCTTGTGGAGCCCAGCTGAACTTTTGGTGAACTAATCCCTTTTGGGGAGTGCGAAGAGCGTGCCAAACCATCTCCATCTACCCCTCACTATGATCTCGTCCACATATGGCATGCGAGTAATCTCTCTTATTTGTCTCGTTGCTAATCCTGTCCTGCCATTTAACTCCCAATATTCTTCTGAGGGTTTTTTCTGCAATCTACTAAATCTATTGGAGAATGTTTCATCGTCATACAACGAATCGTGTCCCTAGACTAACAATGATCTCACTAAACTGACTTTTATGTGTAATTTCAGGCGATTTGATTTCCGAATATTACTGAACTTACCCATTGTCTGATTTGCATTTTTTAACTTTTCACTAAACTCTAATTCTAAAGACCCTGTATTGGAGATCATAGTTCATAAATACTTGAATGATTCTACCTTATTACTCCTTTCTCTTTCCAATAATATTTCATCCTCCATTGCATACTCCGTTCTCATCATCTCTGTCTTTCTTCTATTTATCTCCAGCCCAACCTCCTGTGATATTTCATTCATTCTGGTAAACTAGTATTGCAAATCCTGTGGTGTTCTACTAAAAAGGACAGCATCATCAGCGTACTCTAGGTCTGCTAAATTCCTATCACCAATCCAGTCCAATCCTTGTCCACCATCTCTGACTGTCCTATGCATTACAAAATCCATGAGGAGGATATACAACATAGGTGACGACACATTCCCTTGCAGTACCCCGCTGTTCCCTGGAAATTCATTTGATAAGGCTCCATTAACATTAAATTTGCACTTTCTATGCTCATGAACAGACTTAATAAAATTTACATATTTAAGAGGAATTCCATAATGACGCATAACTCCACATAATTGGCCGGTGCCCACCGTCAAAGGGTTTTCCATAGTCCACAATGCCATCAAAGGGTGATTTCTCTATTCTACGCATTGCTGTAAAATATGTCTCGAAATGAAAATTTGGTCAGTGCAACTTCTGCCTTTTCTAAATCCTGTTTGTTCATATCTCAGCTTTTCATCAATCTTTCTCTCCAGTCTCTTTAGAATAAGCATACTATATATTTTCATAACAACTGACGTAAGTGTTATGAAATCAGTCAGGTCTCCTTTATTTTGCTATTTTCACAAACACTTCTAACTCCCATTCATCAGGTTTCGCCTTTTCATGAAACATTCTACAAAATAATCTTATAAGTAGTATGGGAGTCAGTTCACTTTCGGCCAGTATCATCTCGGCAGTTATTCCATCATATCCTGGGGCTTTCATTCTCTTTAGTTTTTGAGGAGAGATCCGACTTCAAGCACACTGAATTCCTTCTTGGGCACATTTGGTTGAAATACCTGAAGCTGATGAAGACATTACTAATACATGAACATATCAAGAAATATCTATCGTTTCTAAACACACAAAACTCTACATTCCTTAAAGAATTTCTTTATCATAAAATTTCGATAAATATTCAAACAACTGTAATCATGATTGTTTTTTAAGTAGTATAGATGGATTGTGCATAAATTACATATTCGATGAAACTCGTAACAAAATAATCACGACTCTCATCAGGGTTATTGTCATAAACGCCAATCATTTAGTAACACTAGTCCCCGATAGATAATTGAGAAAGCTAAACAAATTAAGTAAGGACTAATTTCCTATTTCTTTCTTCTCGAAGTCAAATAAATTTTTGCTCTAGCTTACTGTTTCTTAAGGCAGCCAGATGCCGTTTGTAATTCAACAGAAAGAAGGGCCGTTTTCTGAGGATAAGTGGAGGAAGAATATGACATAAAATATTTTAAACTATTAACATTTCTTTACAGCACAGGTATGTATTTTGACATATATCAGTGGCTGTTCTGATATCATAGTTATTGTGAGCTGTACAATCAAATAAAATGTGTGATAAATATGAGCGGTGACTTCCGCTGAATTATTGTATTAATTATAATCTCATATATTGGCATGATAATAACTTTAATGAGGTAATTATAAGCATTTCGTGAATTAAAAATTTCTAAAACAAACTAAGAATTTGGGAAATAAATATTTGAATAGTTCGCAAGGGGTGATGTGTTTTTGTGTGTTGCATTTCAATGCTATCTACAATTGCATCGTTGTTGGCTCTTTTATCTCTCGGGAGATGGTGTGACAGCCCACAGCGATGGCGGAAACTTGGCCGCCTCAGAAACAATTTTCTACAAGTGGATTTCTTCATTGTTCTCTACGCAGTACCAAATCTGTAAATATATATATATATATATATATATATATATATATATATATATATATATATATATATATATATAATTTCATGATACTTCTTCAGTCCTCTGAAGAAGTATCACGAAACTAGTCAGGACTTAAGCGAATATTTCGTATTTTCATTTTCCCTGTGGTTCTTCTGCATCTGAGCATCACGTTTTCCTGTGATTTTTACGCATATATATATATATATATATATATATATATATATATATATATATATATAAATATATATATATATATATATATATATATATATATATATATATATATATATATATATATATACACACACACACACACACACACACACACATATATATATATATATATGTGTGTGTGTGTGTATATATATATATATATATATATATATATATATATATATATATATATATATATATATATATATATATATATATATATATATATATATATGCGTAAAAATCACAGGAAAACGTGATGCTCAGATGCAGAAGAACCACAGGGAAAATGAAAATACGAAATATTCGCTTAAGTCCTGACTAGTTTCGTGATACTTCTTCAGAGGACTGAAGAAGTATCATGAAACTAGTCAGGACTTAAGCGTATATTTCGTATTTTCATTTTCCCTGTGGTTCTTCTGCATATATATATATATATATATATATATATATATATATATATATATATATATATATATATATATATATATATATATATATATATATACTAAAATTCTTAGCCATTGATCTATGGAAAACAGGGAAATAAAATGAAATTTGAAACATAAGTACTAGAGTAACATTGGTAATGGTTGGGGGTTTTCAACCGACGCTTTGAATTTTTTTCTTTTATTATATTAAATTGAAAGGGCTTTCTTATAGGTTCAGTTGGGGTTAATAAAAGAATAATTATCAATAGATAGCATATAGTAATCAATTACAACATCCTCCACTTAACTACGTGGCGTTGTACTTTTCGAACAATTGTTCTGTAAAATATTGTAATTGAACACCATGCAACATCTCATCTAACACCGCATTTCTCCAATTTTCTATAGAATAATAAAAAATCATGCAGTGAAACTATACAAAGAAAAGACATAACTCATTATTAATGGCTTAGTATTCATCTTTCGAGGACGATGATAATAATTCAGAGCTCCCGAACACAATAAACCAACTCCTAAAACGAGACCGTTCGAAATGAGTTTTAAACTTATTCTTAATTATATAGGACACCGAAGCTTTGTAATAAAGGTTAAGGTTTGAGTACACTAAAATTAGAATGTTGCAGATAAACGAATTTCTATATTTTAATATACTTTATGAACTATTGACGTCAATCCTCTATCCCAAAGTACAACTCTTGCAGACGACGCACAAATGACGCATCCATATCTGCTCATGTCATCACTTTTTTTATTTCGGCAATTAAACTGATTTCATCAAAACATAAACTTATTCATATTATATTACAAATTAAATGCATTCCTAAGAAAGGTCTTTAAAAGCAAGATATTGAAATGGTTTGATCAATATTATTGGACTCTCATGGTTTGATAACGACAGTGCTGAGTCACTTATTGGTCTTATTCATGGAAATTTTGTTAACCATTACTGTAGTTCATGTTTACGTTTACTGTTAATTACAGCAAAGATTTTATTCATATTCACCAAACGATCATTGAAAGCAACGAAACGGTTTAAAACTAAAGGAATTCCTTATTTTGACATATTGTATACTGTATATATATATATATATATATATATATATATATATATATATATATATATATATATATATATATATCACAATGATGGACAGCCGTAACATTAAAACAATATCTCGCAAATTTCATAGAATCCTCAAGATTGTAACACACGCTTTGAGCAATATCGTAATTATAACAGGTATTCTCGTACACATTTTGCATGCTATTCTTAATATGTAGCTGTTACTGTATCAAAAAAAAAGAAGAAGAAAACCTAATTTTCAATGTCTACATTCTATTTGTGAAAATAATGACCATTGCTCTAATCTAACTATTGCAAATCTAATGGTTTGGGTGCAGTATTAATGATCTGATGTGTGTAGTTCCTCGCTGTAAGGTTTCCCTTGTGTTCTAGTTCCACTAAAAGAAAGTTTTTATAAAGGGCAAAAACAATTCATGAAGTCTGAATCTCATCTTTTTTATCCTCTTAACATCTATTATGTTACAAGAGCGTTTTTTATGCTACCACAAATTTCGACTTATCCGAGGATGAGGT
>NC_090742.1:57763392-57765892 GCF_036898095.1 Palaemon carinicauda | reverse complement strand
TAACTCCCATATTATCTAAAGTTTTTGAACGTCTTCTGGCAAAACGTCTTAATAGGTTTGCTGAAGGTAATCATCTATTCCCTAGTTTGCAATTTGGTTTTTGGAAAGGCCTTGGAGCATGTGATGCCCTTCTTACAATCTCCAATGCAGTACAGAAATCCCTTGATTGTGGTCGGGAAGTTCGTATGATTGGCCTGGATTTTAGTGCTGCCTTTGACCGTGTTAATCATGAGGCCCTTGTTTTCAAACTGAAACAGTTGGGAGTGGGTGGTTCGTTTCTTAACATTATTATTGATTTTTTAAGTAGTAGATCTCAAAGAGTTGTTGTTGATGGGCACCATAGTGAGTATAGGAATGTGATATCCGGTGTTCCACAGGGTAGTGTTCTTGGCCCATTACTTTTCATACTATATACACATGACATGTGGTTTGGCCTAGAAAATAAGCTTGTTGCATATGCAGATGATGCTACTCTCTTTGCATCAATTCCATCCCCTGAATGTAGATCTGGGGTTGGTGAATCCCTTAATAGAGATTTAGCTAAAATTAGTGCATGGTGCAAATTATGGGGTATGAAGTTGAATCCTAACAAAACTCAAAGCATGATTGTAAGTAGGTCAAGGACGGTGGCTCCTCAACATCCGGATCTCAGTATTGATAATGTATCTTTAAATTTATATGACTCTTTCAAAATTTTAGGCGTGATTCTTGACAGCAAATTTACTTTTGAGAAACATATAAGGTCTGTGTCTTCTTCAATTGCACAAAAAATTGGCTTATTGAGAAAGTCTTTTAAGATATTCGGTGATCAATCTATTCTGAAGAAGTGTTTTAATTCTTTTATTCTACCTTGTTTTGAGTATTGTTCTCCTGTCTGGTCTTCAGCTGCTGATTCTCATCTTAATTTGTTGGACAGAAACTTACGGTCTATTAAATTTCTTATTCCTGATCTAGATATTAATCTCTGGCACCGTCGATCAATTAGTTCATTATGCATGTTGCATAAGATTTTTCATAACTCTGACCATCCTTTACATTCAGATCTCCCTGAACAATTCTATCCTGTTCGTAATACTAGGCAGGCAGTTAATTCTAATAGCCAGGCCTTCTCCATCATAAGACTCAATACTACGCAGTACTCTAGAAGTTTTATTCCAGCTGTTACCAAGTTGTGGAATGATCTTCCTAATCGGGTTGTTGAATCAGTAGAACTTCAAAAGTTCAAAGTTGGAGCAAATGCTTTTTTGTTGACCAGACGGACATGAGTCTTTTTATAGTTTATATATGACATTTTTGTTGTTGACGTGTTAATAGTTTATATATGATATATCTCTTTTGACATTACTTTTTTTAGAATGATTTATTGTTAATTTGTTCTCTTCAGTTATTTATTTCCTTATTTCCTTTCCTCACTGGGCTATTTTTCCCTATTGGAGCCCCTGGGCTTATAGCATCTTGCTTTTCCAATTAGGGTTGTAGCTTGGATAGTAATAATAATATATATATATATATATATATATATATATATATATATATATATATATATATATATATATATATATATATATATACCCTCGTCATCATCAGCCGTAGCTAGTCCGGTGCAAAACGAAGGGTTCAGACATGTCCTACTCAGATCTGTTTATGGTCTTTCTCTGACATACTATACTTGCAAATTTTCTTAGTTCGTTACTCCTTCGTCATCTCTTCCTTCCCCTACCTCTTTTCCAATCGTTAGGGACCCATTCAGTTATTCTTAAAGTCCATCTAGTATCTGTCATTCTCATTATATGTCCAGTCAGTGTCAATTTCTTTTTCTTACATGTTAGAATATCCTTTACTTTAGTTTCATTTTCTTCCATGTTGCTTTTTTTTCTATTTCTTAGTGGTATTTCCATCATTATTCTTTCCATGGCTTTTTGGGTTGTAACTAGCTTATGTTCCAAGAATTTACTTAGGCCACAAGTTCCTAAGTATAAGTTGATACTAGAAGGACCATATGGTTAAATACATTTCCTTTTAGAGAAAGCGGCATTCATTTTTCATAAAATAATTTTGTTTACCAATGCCTCTCCATCACATGCTCATAATTTTTTTAATTTTTGGTCTCGTTTCCTGGGGCAACACTGTTGTCCTAAGTATGAGTATATATATATATATATATATATATATATATATATATATATATATATATATATATATATATATATATATATACAGATATAGATATATAGTATTTATATAAATATATACAATATATATATATATATATATATATATATATATATACAGTATTTATATAAATATATACAATACATATATATATATATATATATATATATATATATATATATATATGTTATATTTATGTATATATATAAATATATACATATATATATATATATATATATATACATCATATATATATATATATATATATATATATATATATATGTCATATATAAATTCCCGCGTTCGATTCCCTGGCCAACCAGAAGCC
>NC_090742.1:57748392-57753392 GCF_036898095.1 Palaemon carinicauda | reverse complement strand
ATAAGAATATTGAAGTCAGTATTATATGGCATTTACATTGAATATTATTTTTTAACTGGCCCTTTATAGTTAGGTTAAAGTGAAGTGCATTAAAAATTTTGTTTAAACGTTCTGTAACCTTGGGTAAACCAAAAGACGTAAGTGTAACAGTTACATATATGTAAGATTCATTTTGGTTTATTCATTAGTGTGTTAAAGTGAACTCTCTTCATTGATTCCCAAAATTTAATATTTTTATGAATTAATTTCAAGTGAAACAAGCGTTTGTATTATTTTCTGAAGTGTTTTGTCATAAGTCACAGGTCTAGTTCTGATTTAAATTTTGAGTGACTTATTTTTGGTGTTATTTTTTATAGAATATATATTTTTTTTGTAAAAGTGTGTATTATTTCTATCACAAATATTTTTTTCAGTGCGTTGCTCGCTTTCCTGGATTAAGAACCATAGTAAGAGGTTGGTTTTAGAATAGTTAACGTTAAAGTAAAACAATCACCCAGTTTAGTTTTGATTGTACGTAAGGAGACCTTTGGATATTCGTCGTTAATATATATTACTGTCTATGAATTGCATAATATTCTCAGAGCTCGGAGTATTTCTAGTATGTATCAGACTTACGTAAAATAAAAGAGCGGAATTTTAGAGCTCGGGAATTCATGTAATTCGCTAGTCGTAATATATATATATATATATATATATATATATATATATATATATATATATATATATATATATATATATATATATATATATATATATATTTGGTGTGCCCAGACCTAGGGATCTAGCAAGTCCGTTTAAAATATTGGTGAGTACAGGACTGTGTTTTCATTAAAGGTTTGACCAGTTTAGTGTTGATAGGATGCTGTGTATTGTTAGGTTGTATCAGAGAGGTATAAATTTTTGTAAAGTACAAGATGGCACAGTCGTATGGACGGGAGATTTTGGAAAACCCAATTGTTTAGGAATTGTCAGAAGCTAATGAAACTAAAGCTCAGTGGCTTTCTATTTTAATGGCAAGTGATGGCCATGCAGCGAGTGGAAAGATTAAAGCTCAAATCAAGTGTCTGGCCACAGAGTCATTGATAAACTCAGGGAAGCTGCCAGAAGATATTGTAGCACCTCATAAACTTTTAGAGAAGGCTGAAAGAGAATCCGTGGGGAAGCAAATATCAAGTGACCTAAGAACTGAAAGAATGAAAGCAGAAAGGAATGTAGAGGTTGAGATTTGACGAATTGCAGCGGAAGAGAATTTGATTATGTTGAAGATGATGGCAGAACGGGAAGAAAGAGAGCGTGAAAAGGCAAGCACAATTGCAAGACGAGAAGAAAAAGATAGCGAAGGGGAAGAAAAGAGAGAGAAGAGGCAAGAGAAAATGCAAGACATGCAAGGGAAATGGAAGCAAGACGGGGAAGAAAGAGCGAGAGAAGAAGCAAGACATTCAAGGGAATTGGAACTGATGAATGCTCATGCAGCGATGTCGTCAACTCAAACAGGTGTGACCATTCTTTGCACAATCCCATGTTTAATGTGACGAATGCACAGAAATTCACATAATAAGATCCCAATGAATTTTTCAATCATATTGAAGCAGTGGCGTCGATGATGGGATGGCCAAAAGATATATGGCCTGTGTTATTAGAGTGTCCTTATTTGAAAAGGATGCAGTACATATCTTGCCTTGTCTCAGAAACAGAAGAAGAAGTATCAAGAAGTTAAGAGGAGCGTGCTGCAAGTATATCAGATGACCCCTGAATATTATAATGAAAGTTTCTGGAGTTTGCGGAAGGACAAGAAAATGACTTTACTGGATTACGCTTATGAGGTACGACGATGATTTAAGAAATATATAGAGGTTATCAAAGTGAGAGAGATGGCTGAATTAGAAGAACTGATAGTGCTAGAACAATATTTATGAGGATTCATGAACATATTTGAACGTACTTGAGAAAGAGAGAGGTGAAGAAACTTGATAGAGCAGCTATTCTGAGTGAAGATTATGTTATCAGTCGTTAACCCTCCTCGGGTATATAGTTTCAACCGTCGTTCTGACTAAATGTTAAGTCTTCCCAGAACTATGGACACCAGTTCAGTAACAATTATGGGAACAAGTTGAGTAGTTACAGTGGAAGTACCACTGGTACTATTCCTAAGCAGAATGTGACAGTACCACAACAGAAATAGTTGAATCGTCATCCTTCATGTGTTGTGAAAAACATGCAGAAAATTAATATTGTCTCTTATAAGAGTGGCAAAAAAGGCCATATCCTTAAGGAATGTTGGTTGAACCAACTGAAAGCAGTTGCTCAAATGGATAATGATAATTCAACTTCACAGAATATGAAGAGTAGGAATGAAACAGGAATGGTCGACGAGGAAGATAAACTAGCTAATGTTTACATGACGAACAGGACAACCCCGAAGTGCGTGGATGCCTTTATTATTATTATTATTATTATTATTATTATTATTATTATTATTATTAATGGCTAAGCTACAACCCTAGTTGGAAAAACAGGATGCTATAAGCCCAGGGACCCCAACAGGGAAAATAGCCCAGTGAGGAAAGGAAACAAGGAAAATGAAATATTTCAAGACCAGTAACAATATCAAAATAAATATTTCCTTAATAAACTATAAATACTTTAACAAAACAAGAGGAAAAGAAATTAGAAAGAATAGTGTGCCCGAGTGTACCCTCAGGCAAGAGAACTCTAACCGAAGACAGTGGAAGACCATGGTACAGAGGCTATGACACTACCCAAGACTAGAGAACAATGGTTTGATTTTGGAGTGTCCTTCGCCTAGAAGAGCTGCTTATCATAGCTAAAGAGACTCTTCTACCCTTACCAAGAGGACAGTAGCCACTGTACAATTACAGTGCAATAGTTAACCCCTTGGGTGAAGAAGAATTGTTTAATAACCACAGAGTTGCCAGTTGTATGAGGACAGAGGAGGATATGTAAAGAATAGGCCAGACTATTCGGTTTATGTGTAGGCGAAGGGAAAGAACCATAACCATAGAAAAGGATTCAATGTAGTACTGTCTGGCCAGTCAAAGGACCCTATAACTCTCTAGTGGTAGTATCTCAACGGCCGGCTGGTGCCCTGACCAACCGTATATTTATGAAGGCATGCTAGCTACTCTGGAAGAGAGTGAGCAGATCCCGGTCAGGGTATTGCGCGACACAGGATCTAATCATAGCATGGTGACATGAGGTGTACACCCGTTGGTGGAACAGTCTCTCACAGGAGATTCGGTCATTTTGAAGGGAATAGGAAGAGAGGAAGCTACTCCTATTTGCTGTTTGAAACTGTCATGCAAATTCGTGACAGGTAATTTTGATTTTACAGTAAAGGATTCGTTGGCTGTCGAAGGAGTGGAAGTCCTGCTGGGAAATGAGGTTGGTGGAGTGCCGTTTGTGCCTTTTCCCATTGTAACTGAAAAAACACTGAAGTATAGTCCTATGACTGAAATCGAGAAGGACTACCCGTATCTTTTCCCCAGTTGTGTGATGACTAGGAGTAGGAGGAAGAAAGTAGCTGCAAAAGAGGACAGAGAAACCGAAGGAACGATAAACTTAGAAGATTTATTTACATAAGAAGAGGTTTCCTGTGATGGTACACAAGAGGAGAGCTCCCGAGAGAGAGAGCCTGAGAGAAGAGGAATAACATACAAATGAACAGGTAGATAAGGAAGCACTGGATTTGGAAGAAATAGAAAACTCAGCAGTAAAAGTAGGACAAGTGAGTCGGAAAAGGCTAATAGTATTGCAACGAAAGGATGCGAAGCTAGCAGAGTTATTGTACCGTGTGGTGGAGACACAGGAGCTGCAGTCTCCCACCTTTTATTACTTTGAGGATGGATTGCTTATGAGAAAGCATAGACCCGTCGATATTCCTGTATAGGCCGAATAGAGATATACCGTCAGATATTGATTTCCGCACCGTTGAGAAGACAGGTGATCACCGGAGCACATGAGACGGGCATATGGGAATAAGGAAGACGACGGAGAAGATTATGTGACACTTTTTTGGCTTGGTATGCATAAGGATGGGAGCCAGTTTGTCGTGCATATCTCGTTTGTCATAGGGCTGGAAAGCCTAACGAGTACATCGAGAAGGCTCCCTTACACCCTATTGAAGTGCAAGGAGAACCCTTCAGCAAGGTCATGATTGACATTATGGAACCGTTACCAAGGACGAAGAAAGGCCATGAATATGTGTTACCCTTGATATGTCCAGTGACGAGATACCCAGAAGCCATATCCGTCCGAAACATCAGGGCCAAAGTATTCGCTGAGAAGTTACTAGACTTTTTTACTAAGTTTGGCATACCGGAAATCGTTCACCAAGGCACAAGTTTCACGTCAAAATTGTTTCCAGATGTGATGAGACCATTAGATGTGAGACAACAACTGTCTACTGCCTATCACCCAGAGACCCAAGGTGCATTAGAGACATTTCATCAAACTCTAAAGAGTATGTTAACAAAGTACTGCAACAAAATCAGAAATGAATGGGAAATTGGACTACCGCTGATGTTATTTGAGGTACACAATGCTTATCCAGAAAGCATGGGATAAAGCCCGAATTAAATGGTGTTCGGACGAGAAGTAAGAGGACCGATTAAGATGTTGGCAGAAAAAAAGGAAAGATTGAAAGGAAATGGATGGAGAATATGTCAAAAATTGGAGGAAAAGGATCAGTGAGATAAGAAAAATTCTCTCAAAAACCTGAAAACGAGCAAAGAAAAGACTAGGAAAAGATTTAGTATGACAATTAAGAACAGACAGTTTGCGGTAGGACAATAGGTGTTGATTTACTCACCGATAAGGAAATTCCCACTCACCAACAAGATCCAAGAACCATTTCTGATTTTGGAGAAGATCAGTGACCAGACTTACATTATCGAAGTACAAGGAAAAGGCATAGTTAAAGGAAGCCACGTGGTAACTTATTGAGGCCGATACTGCAAGCACCGAATTTCAACAAGAAATTT
>NC_090742.1:57720892-57743392 GCF_036898095.1 Palaemon carinicauda | reverse complement strand
AAGTATAGGAATTTGATATCTGGTGTTCTTCAATGTAGTGATCTTGGCCCATTACTTTTCATACTTTTCACACAAGAGATGTGGTTTGGCATAAAAAACAAACTTGTTGTATATGCAGATGATGCTACTCTCTTTGCATCAATTCCATCTCATGAATGTAGGTATGGGGTTGCTGAATCCTGTGATAGAGATCTAGCTATAATTAGTGCATGGTGCAAATAATGTGACATGAATTTGAATCCTAACAAATCTCAAAGTATGATTGAAAGTAGGTCGAGGACAATTGCTCTTCAACTTCCGGATCTCTGCATTGATGATGATTTTCTAACTATGTATGACTCTTGAAATTTTAGGTGTGATTCTCGACAACAAATTTACTTTCGAGAAACACATTAGGTCTGTGTCCTCTTCATTTGCACTAGAAAAAAATTTGCTTATTGAGAAAGTCCTGTAAGATTTTCGGTGATCAATCTATTCTGAGGAAATGTTTTAACTCTTTCATTCTACCTTTTTCGAGTATTGTTCTCCTATCTGGTCTTCAGCTGCTGAATCTTATCTTAATTTGTTGGACAGGAACTTCTGGTTAATTAAATTTCTTATTCCTCATCTAGATATTAATCTCTGGCACCTTCATTCAATTATTTCGTTATGCATGTTGCATAACATTTTTCATAATTCTGACCATCCTTTACAGTTAGATCTTCCTGGACAGTACCGCCCTGTTCATTATACTAGGTGTGCATTTGATTTTGATAACCAGGTGTTCTTCAACACGAGGATCAATACTGTACAGTATTATAAAAGTTTTATTCGAGCTATGACCAAGTTGTAGAATGATCTTCCTAATCTGGTAGCTGAGTCAGTACAACTTCAAATGATGATTGTAGAGGCACTTATTCGGAGAAGCAGGAGGCAAATCATCTTTGGAAGGGTAACAGATCAGATTTGACCTGGAATAACTATACTCAGCTTAGAGTTTTTGCTCAGAGTTTATGCTTCAACTGAAAATGAATACAATTTAACCATAAAAGAAACCCTTTCTGGTAGAACCCAGGAGCAAAATGGTGGTGTACCCTTAAATTGGCACTCTTTGGTGTAGGTGCAACAGTTCCTCCTCTACTCAAACCAGAGGACTCGGTTACTCCTTGTCCAAAGGAAAAGGCAATCCTTTTGGCATATGTGTTTGACAGCAAGCAGAGTAAGGATAAACTCAAACTTCCTCATTCCTGTTTTCGGTAGGACAACAGGTATTTGTTTTCTTGCCGATAAGGAGATTCCCACTCACCAAGAAGTTTCAAGGACCATTCAAGATTTTGGAGAAGATTAGTGATCTTACCTACATTAGCGAAACCCCTGGAAGAAGGAAAAGTCAAAGGAAAATACACGTTAACCAACTGAAACCCTACTTAAGCGAAATAAGACCTAAGCTTCACAGGTGTGTATGGCGCAACTAAGACGGATATGAGGTAGGGGCGGTAAGTAAGGTGAATAATTCATGTATCATCCGGATCTTGGAAAAGAATTTAACTCATTTGAACCATGAGTAATAAGAGTAATTAAGCTGACTAAAAAGAAGTTCCAATGAAATTGTCTCAGACGTCCCGAAACGAACCAACCTGACGAAGAATGAGATACACCTCAAAACAATAGAAAGACCATTCAAACAACACACTTATTGACTGTCTCCGTTCCACCGAGAAGTCATGAGAAAAGAAGTGGACTATTTGTTACAAAACGGATTAGCCAGACAAATTTCTAGCCCTTACAGTTCGCCAGGCTTGTTCGTGAAAAAAACAGACGGATCTTTCAGGATGTGTACGAACTACCAAAAGTTGAATTCGATCAGTGGTGCCGATACTTATTCATTGCTGCTCATCAACCAACTACTTGGTGATGTTGGACAAGCGAGGTTCGTCTACAAGATTGTCTTGTTAAAAGGCTATTATCAAATCCCTTTGGACGACAAAGCAAAATTATTATCAGCTTTTATAACCCCGTTTGGGTTATATCAATACATCATGTCATTTGGTCTAATGAACGCCCCTGCTATTTTTCAAGGTGTGATGGGTAACCTTCTAGGATCGATATAAGGAATAGTAGTATATCTCAACGATATTGTGGTATATTTATTGACCTAGGAAGAACATCTCTGAATGCTAAAGAAGGTATTTAAAAAGCTGCGAGGAGCATGCCTGACGATTATCCTGGAGAAAAGCGAATTGGGAAAGGCAACGGTTCGGTACTTGGGGTTTGAAGTAGGAAGAGGACTAATTGGACCGATAGCCGCTATCATCAAATGAATAAGCAAAGCATCAACCCCCAAAAACAAAGAAACCATTACAAAATTTTTTAGGGATGGCAGGATTCTACCGACTTTTCAGCTGTCGTCGCTCACTTGATGTATTTGACTAGCCCCATGAAAAAAATTATATGGACTAGCGAATGTCAGGAATCCTTCGATAGAATAAAGGCCATAATAACTTCGAAACCAATCCTGTGAGCACTTGATTTGAACAAGAAATTCATTATCCAAGTGGATGCGCCGGATAATGGGATTGGAGGTTTCTTATTACAAGAAGACGAGGAAGGAATTCTTAACCCTGTTTGTTTTATGTCGTCGAAGCTGAAGAAACATCAGCAAGCCTACTGAACAGTTGAAAAGGAACTGCTAGCAGTAGTAGCAGCAATAAACAAGTTTGTGATTCGACCACAAAATGAAGAGATTACTGTGTATTCGGAACATAATCCTTTAACTTCTGTTAATAAGATGAAAAATAACAATCAAAGGTTATCTAGGTATTGTATTAATGTAAAATATTTATCAGGTACAGATAACATGGTTGCAGATTATTTATCTCTGGCTGAATCGCTGGATCCAGGGCCCGAACAAATATTATTTTTGGGGGGAACTATGTTATAAAGCTGGTCTAGCGTAGAGTAAATAATGTATTCAAGTATTTTATATATGTATTTCATTTGTGTATTTATGGTGAATAGCCAGCTCCTTAAGTTAGTTCCTCTCTTGTAGGTATAATTTTGGTATGCAAATTAAATAAGACTTTCGTAGTTAATTCATTTGTATTCTTCATTCAAGTCAGTATACGTAAATTTACGCTATTTTTAAGAAATAACTTTTCCTTTCATATGTTTTGTTATATGTTTTTCTATATGATTCATACGAGATATGAACAAGGGATTGCAGACGTGCTTATTTGAAGACGTAGGAGGCCTATCATCTTTGAAGGGGTAATAGATCACATTTGACCTGGAATAACTATACTCTGCTTTTTTATATTTTTGTAAGGTATTGCGTCATGTTTCTGAGAAAATACGCAATTCTTATATTAGCCACGTGTTTTGGAAGACTTTTGGAAACCCCAGTGTTAGATTTTATCTTTTTTTTTATATCTGAGAACGGTAGGTGGGTGCAGCAGCTGTGAGAGAAAGCTGCCGGAAAGCAGTGTTCCTCCCCTAAATTTTTATCTAGTTGATAACTCTGGCATTACCAAGTGACGGCCCCAAGCCATGAGAATAATCTATTAGAATATTCTAGCTGTAACTAAGTCATATATATATATATATATATATATATATATATATATATATATATATATATATATATATATATATGTGTGTGTGTGTGTGTGTGTGTGTGTGTGCCCCTAGGGATACGTGGAACAGAAGAGAAACAGGCCTCCTGAGAAAAAGCCAAAAGTACATCCTCTCTCTTTCAAAGTGCTGCCTATATTGTGTCCTCTCCAAACGGATTTTGTGTCCCAGCGTATGTTATGTGCAGGGTGTTAAACATTGCTGTAAAAATTCCCAGGAATTTAAAATTTATTGTATTGTGGTGAATGTTGGTATTATGTAAATCTTTGTAACTGGCCCCGGAAGATTTATGTACAAACCTGAATTATATTTGTATCGTAATCAGGTTAACTATTTTCCTCGGTTGTAAAGACTAATTAATTGTGTAAAAGTTAATTTCCAGTGATACAAGTGATTGTATAATTTTCATAAATATTATTTCTTTTCTCTTAGTCTAAGGTTTTATTCAGGTCTAATATTTCAAGTCAAGTGAGTATATAATTTTCAGAGCGTAAAATTTTTGTCTTAATTTAAATTTTGCTCAGACTTATTATTTTGATTGATTTTTTTTATGTAAATTCTTTGAAAGTGTTGTAATTTTTATAGAATATATTTATATTTGTAAAGAGTGCATTATTTCAATCACCAGTGTTCATTTCAGTACTCACTCGTACCCCTGTTAAAGAATCGTAGTAAGAGGTTGTTTGAATACAATAGATCGTAATAATTTTTACCCAGTTTTGTTTTGAGAGTACTTAAGAGACCTTTGGATTTATTTTAATATATTGCTGTCTGGGAGTTGTATAGTCTTCTCCGAGTTTGGTTCTTTTCAAGTGTAACATATTTAATGTAAAAACAAAAAGGTTAGTTTGGAACTCGAGAGGTTGTGTAGCTTGCCAGCCGTAATATATGGAATATTATATTTTGTTTCCCAGACCTCGGGACTATATTTAACACATTTAATGTAAAAACAAGAAGGGTAGTTCGGAACTTAAAAGTTGCGTAGCTTGCCCTCCGTAATATATATATGATATATTTTGGTCCTTATATATATATATATATATATATATATATATATATATATATATATATATATATATATATATAGTGGAAATTATTGGAGTGTCGTACCTAAACAATTCCTTCCATCAACAGCTACATTATATTATTTCGATATTAGTATTGTTCAAGTCACCGATGGAAGGAAAGGTTGTTTTAATTATATGGTTCAATATTGCAAAACATTCATAAAAAAAGCACCATACATGAGTTTTACCACCCTTAAGGTCATTCACACAAATTTTTTGAGGTTACTGTAGTTGATAAAGTAATATTTGAGCACATTTATGCATATACAAATTTTGTTTAGCTTGATTATGCAATGTTTTTCAATAATAATTATTGTATTTTGCTTCCAAAAGATCATCGTTATTTTTCAAGTGATTGACTGGCTGCTAAAAACTTTTATCAGCTTTTAGATATTCATAGATTGCAACATTTCGTAATACACGATGATATTTTATTATTAAATACTTCCTAAGTCAATCAGATTAGTGGGAATGTCCCAGCTCCGTCTTTAGACTCCAAGCCACATAGCCTTATTCATCTATTTACTTAAATTCCCTTTTCGGCGAGCTTTCTCGTCTCATCGCCCGTGATCGTGGCAAGAACGATTACCATTGGCTTTTGAACTAAAATGTTAAACATATGCAGTAAAATCTCTGCTACATTGCTAATTCAATCTTTATCACAAGAGCTTTACTTCGCTTGATAATTATCGAGGCCGCAAGGCAAAATTGGCGATAGATATCACAAAGTATAGATAAGGAGGTTATTTTGTTGGATTTAAATCCTTATCCCAGTAATGGGTGATTTTGGGAAAAAAAAATATCGAATATGAGAATATAATGAAATTTTTTTATTAAATTTGAAAGAAAAATTTAATGGAAAAAAGTGATAGCAAACTCGTCAACAATAAGCTTTTTGTTTTGTTTGTTATGGTGCTAAAGTGTTTTCCTACTGCTATCCTCCCGGAATACAATTCAGTTCAAAATTGTGAACCTAAATGTGATAGAAACTATATCAACGGTCCAGAAGTTAATATTTTCAAGTTTCCTGAAAATGAAGAAGGGAAAAATAAATGGCTTCAGAATATCAAAAGAGAAGATTTTAGACCTGCCGCCAATCATTGGGTAAGTAGATCTCTCTCTCTCTCTCTCTCTCTCTCTCTCTCTCTCTCTCTCATATATAAATATATATATATATATATATATATATATATATATATATATATATATATATATATATATGTGTGTGTATATATATATATATATATATATATATATATATATATATATATATATATATATATATATATATATATATATATATATATATACTGTATATATATATATATATATATATATATATATATATATATATATATATGCGCATATATATGTATATATATATGAATATATATGCATATATATATATATATATATATATATGCGTATATATATATATATATATATATATATATATATATATATATATATGTGTGTGTGTGTGTGTATATAAATTTATATATATATATATATATATATATATATATATATATATATATATATATATATGTGTGTGTATATATATATATATATATATGCGTATATATATATATATATATATATATATATATATATATATATATATATATATATATATATATACATATATATATATATATTTATATATTTATATATATATGTATAGTGTCCAGATGTGCATTGTTGTAGCTGTACTCCTTCCCCGATTTCTGAGACGCGTCGGGGTCGAGCGCGACCGAGTTTACCCTTCTAAGGTAATTTGCATAATTATCAAAGTTATTACGTATTATGAAATTGTCGTAGAATGGTGCAACTTGTATAGGTTATCAGTTGTGGAAAGTCTTGGTGGATTGTTTGGCTACCATGTGCATGATTTTTTTTTAGTTAAAATGTCGTTCAACACCACGAGGACCATTTTACCGCGAGTGCCCCTTTTTCATTTTTTTTTTTCATTTTTTTGCCAAGTCATTTTTCCGTAAGATATTGCCAAATAGTGTCGTAAAACTTTTGCTTTTTTAGTGTTAGAAAGTGTGTCTAGATGATCTGGCTACCCATGCGTGACTTTGTTTTTGTCAGATACGACGTAGTTATTGGTATATTGGGTATTTAACTGCGGTTGCCAATTTCTGTTTTTTTTTTCAATATTTGTAAAAATTTACTACTTAGTAAGGAATTGCCGTATATTATTGATTTTTTTTTCATGATTATGTGTTAGAAAGTGTGCCTTGATGGTTGGGCTAACACGAGCATGTCTTTTTTTTTATCTGAGATGCCGTATATTAAAATGTTGGGCATTTTACCGCGAGTTTCTCTTTTTATTTGTTTTGCATTTTTTTGCCAAGTCATTTTTTCGTAAGATATTGACAAATAGTGTCGTAAAACTTTTGCTTTTTTAGTGTTGGAAAGTGTGTCTAGATGATCTGGCTACCCATGCGTGACTTTGTTTTTGTCAGATACGACGTAGTTATTGGTATATTGGGTATTTAACTGCGGTTGCCAATTTGTGTTTTTTTTTCAATATTTGTAAAAATTTACTACGTAGTAAGGAATTGCCGTATATTATTGATTTTTTTTCATGTTTATGTGTTAGAAAGTGTGCCTTGATGGCTGGGCTAACACGTGCATGTCTTTTTTTTTCATCTGAGATGCCGTATATTAGAATGTTGGGCATTTTTCCGCGAGTTTCTCTTTTTATTTGTTTTGCATTTTTTTGCTTAGTCATGTTACCGTAAGGAATTGGCAAGTAGTGTCGCAAAACTTATATTTTTATAGTGTTAGAAAGTGTTTCTAGATGATCTGGCTACCCATGCCTATCTTTTTTTTTTTTTTAGCCAGATATGGCATATATATAGGTATGTGTTCGATTTTCCTGTGATTGCCATATTTTCGTTTTTTTCCCATTTCTTTCAAAATTACTACGTACTAGGAACTATCACAGAGTAATGATTCATTTAGATGTTTATTTGTCGGAAAATGTGCCTTGATGGTTTGCCTAGCACGTGGCTGAAATTTTTTTTTCTGAAATGCGTATAATAAAATGTTGGCCATTTTTCTGCGAGTGCCCCTTTTTATTTGTTTTTCATTTTTTTACTTAGTCATGTTACCATAAGGAATTGGCAAGAAGTGTCGCAAAACTTACATTTTTATAGTCTTGGAAAGTGTTTCTAGATGATCTGGCTACCCATGCCTATCTTTTTTTTTAGCCAGATATGGCGTATATATAGGTATGTGTTCGATTTTCCTGTGATTGCCATTTTTTCGTTTTTTCCCATATCTTTCAAAATTACTACGTACTAAGGAACTATCACAGAGTAATGATTCATTTATATGTTTATTTGTCGGAAAATGTGCCTTGATGGTTTGCCTAGCACGTGGCTGAAATTTTTTTTTTCTGAAATGCCGTATATTAGAATGGCCATTTTTCTGCTAGTGCCCCTTTTTATTTGTTTTGCATTTTTTTGCTTAGTTATGTTACCGTAAGGAATTGGCAAGTAGTGTCGCAAAACTTATAATTTTATAGTCTTGGAAAGTGTTTCTAGATGATCTGGCTACCCATGCCTATCTTTTATTTTAGCCTGATATGGCGTATATATAGGTATGTGTTCGATTTTCCTGTGATTGCCATTTTTTCGTTTTTCCCATTTCTTTCAAAATTACTACGTACTAAGGAACTATCACAGAGTAATGATTCATTTATATGTTTATTTGTCGGAAAATGTGCCTTGATGGTTTGCCTAGTACGTGGCTGAAATTTTTTTTTTTTCTGAAATGCCGTATATTAGAATGTTGGGCATTTTTCCGCGAGTGCCCCTTTTTATTTGTTTTGCATTTTTTTGCTTAGTCATGTTACCGTAAGGAATTGGCAAGTAGTGTCGCAAAACTTGTATTTTTATAGTGTTGGAAAGTGTTTCTAGATGATCTGGCTACCCATGCCTATCTTTATTTTTAGCCAGATATGGCGTATATATAGGTATGTGTTCGATTTTCCTGCGATTGCCACTTTTTCGTTTTTTCCCATTTCTTTCAAAATTACTACGTACTAAGGAACAATCACAGAGTAATGATTCCTCTAGATGTTTATTGGTCGGAAAATTTTGTTTACTTCTTCTTTGATTTAATATCATCAAATTTTTTTAGCTAAAATATTATATTGTTTTACATTTTTTTTTTCGATTTTATTTCCCTTCAAAAAATTTTTTTTGGGTCAGAATTTTAATTTTATAGTCGTAAAATAATCGACAATTATCCAGCAACCCACCATACAATTTTTATGCATATCCAAGAATAATTAGATTAGTAAATAACACCTTGAAATTGACATACCCTTCCTACATTTCAAGTGGCAGATTAGGGAGTCTGAGTCAGTGTGGTTGGCGGCCATTTTGTGGACATATCCGAAGCGTAAGTTACCCTATCTATATATATTCTTGTTCCTTATAGAAATTGTGATATTTTGGTATATTTTTACCTGCATAAATATCATATTATATATTAAATATATGTATTTCTTTACGAAATTTCTAAGTACTCAAAAAATTACCTTTAGATATGGCCCCTGATATAAATGTAATTTACAAAATAATGAAGATTTTTTTACATATTTCTATTTTAGGATAACATATGTTTATTCCCTAAAAAAATTAGCCACTTCCTATTTCATTTGGGTACCCCAAAAAATTCATGAAATTTGGACAAATTTTTTTGGCCAAAAAAAGTTACCCTTTTTTTCTCATTTCAGATCTTCACCTCCCTGGGTCTGACTTCATCCAAAATACATCAAGATGTGTTCTAAACATTCAAGAATATATTCCTAAAAGGATTTGTGTATATATGTATAAACTTTTTTTTTATGAATTTTTATGTTTTGTCTTTTTTTTCTACTTAATTTTTTAAAATATTTATAATAAATAGTTTTTCTGCAGATGAGTAGTATTTATCTTTACATTTGTTTTAAGCATTCTTTGAAGTTTTTTTTGGGCAAAAGAAAAAAGGAGGTTACTGCAAAAACTGATTTTTCAAGAATTTTTTTTGGCGTCGGGGTCGCTCGCGTCCGAGTATACCTTTAAAGGGGTGTCCGAGGAGCGTACCTATCCAGGGTTAATACCCGAGCTCTGAGACAGTTATATAACTCCCAAACAGCAATATATGAAAACACTGAATATCTAAATGTCTCTTAAGTACACTCAAATAAAACTGGGTAATTATCATTAAGAACTATTTAAAACCACATGTTACCTTTATTCTTCAACAATATACGAGCAAATAATAAAATAAACACTGGTGATTAAAATAATACACTCTTTACAAAATTAAATATATTCTATAAAAATTACAACACTTTGAAAGAATTTACATAAAAAAAATAATCACTTGAAATATTAAGTGTGAACAAAACTTAGATTACGACAAAATTGCTACGCTCTGAAAATTATATAATCACTTGACTTGAAATTAAATCTGAATAAAAACTTAGTCTAAGGCAAAAGAAATAATTACACTCCAATTTGTAAACTCTTCAAGAACTTACGTAAAGTAACTGATAAACTTCCTAACTTCACGTATATTCATATATATCACTGGGCTAGTTACCAAGATTTACACAATGCCAAAACTCACCACAACACAGTAAATTTAAAATTCCCTTTAACGTCTTTCCTAACGTTTCACCACATTACACACGATATATGTCATATTTAAACTTAATCGCTTTGGAAATGTCAAACTATAGGCCCCTGGAGAAAGATATGGATTAACTTTGGCTCTTTCACAGAAGGGATGTTTCTCTTCTGCTCTTAGGCAGCCCAGCGGTACCTATATATGAATTAGCTATTTCCAGAATATTCTAGGTCCGAGATCTGGAAGCTTCGTGGTTGACCTAGGGCCAATGATTACTCTCTCAGATGCGTACTGATGCTACAGCAAGACGATTCTCTCTCTCAGCTAGCTCCCTCCACCTTTGCCCTCAAAATAAAAAAAAAAATGATAAAATCTAACCGTTGGGGTTTTCGAAGGCCTTCTTAAACACGTGGGAAATATAAAAATTTTGTATTTTCTCACAAACATGAGGCAATACCTCATAAAAGTATAAAAAAGATTTACATAAACCCTTGTTCATATTTCGTATGGATCATATAGCCCTCTCAAACGGATTACGTAATACTTTGTAACAAATTATGTGAAATAAAAAAGGTAATTCTTAGAAAATACGTAAATTTACATATACTGTCTTGAATGAAGAACACAATGAAATTAACAACGAAAGTCTTACGTAATTGCCATACAAACCTAATATCTACATGAGAGGTATTCATTCTAAGAGCTGGCTTTTCACTTCTTCAATGCACTTAACAAAACATAGATAAAATAATTGATTAATTTATTTACACTATAC
The DNA here is from genome assembly GCF_036898095.1 of Palaemon carinicauda. Taxonomy (NCBI): domain Eukaryota; kingdom Metazoa; phylum Arthropoda; class Malacostraca; order Decapoda; family Palaemonidae; genus Palaemon; species Palaemon carinicauda. The sequence continues at coordinate 57,732,307 of NC_090742.1, read as the reverse complement.
TGGACCAGCTTCGTAAAATAGCCATATATATATATATATATATATATATATATATATATATATATATATATATATATATATATATATATATATATATAATCTTCAAAGAAGATTATTTATTCTTGACCTGAATTCATCTATTCATCCCTAAATAAATCATCTGAAACCATGTTGTCTTTAACTGAAATAATCTTTACATAAATACATTACAGTTGCAAACATAATGACCACCTAGTTAATCTTTAAATATTATTTTTCATCTTATTAACAAAAGTTAAAAAATTATTATCTAAATACAATGTAATCTCTTTATTTTGTGGTCGATTCAAATAGAACTCAAACTTGTTTATCGCTGTGACTAACGCTAGCAGTTCCTTTTCAACTGTTGAGTAGGCTCACTGATTTTTCTTCAGCTTCGACGACAAAACAAAAAGAATAAAGAATTCCTTTCTCGTCTTCTTACAATAAGACAGCTCCAATCCCATTATCCGATGTATCCACTTGGATAAGGAATTTTTTGTTTTAATTAGGCGCTCGCAGTATCGCCTTCGAAGTTAATATGGCCTTGGTCGTGTTGAAGGATTCCCGGCACTCGCTGGTCCATACTAATTTTTTCTTTGGCTAGTTAAATTCGTCAAGGGAGTGACTACAGCCAAAAAGTTTGTGCAATAACGTTGGTTGAATCCTGCCATTCCTAAAAAAAACGTTGTAACTGATTCGTTGTTGTGGGGGTGATGCTTTCCTTATTCCTTCAACGTTAGCAGCTACCGGGGTGATTAGTCCTCTTCCTACTTCAAACCCCAAGTACCAAACCGTTGCCTTTCCAAATTCGCACTTCTAAAGGGTATTCGTCAATTATGCTCCTCACAGCTTTTGAAATACCCTCTTCAAGATTCGGAGATGTTCTTCCAAGGTCGATGAATATACCATAATATCGTAGGGATATACAACTACTGCTTCTATTGATCCTAGAAGGCCATCCATCACATGTTGAAAAGTATATGGGGCATTCATTAGACGAAATGGCATGAGGGTTTATTGAAATAACTCAAACGGAGTTTAAAAGCTGATAAAAATTTTGTTGTTGTCGTCGAAAGGAATTTGATAATAGCCTTTTAACAAGTTGATCTTGGAGACGAACCTCACTTGTCCGATAGTGCCAAGTAGGTGGTAGATGAGCGACAATGGATAATTATCGGCCACCCTAAGCGAATTCCACTTTTGGTAGTCTCTACACATCCTATTAGATCTGTCCGGTTTTTTCACAAGCAAGCATGGAGAACTGTAGGGGCTAGATCTTTGTTTGGCTGATCCGTTTCATAACAAATAGTCAACTTCTATTCTAATGACTTCTCAGAGATACGGCGACAGTCGATAAGCGCATTGTTTGAATGGTGTTTCCGTTGTTTTGAGATGTATCTCATGCTTCGTCAGGGAAGTTCGTTTCGGAACGTCCAAGAAAATTTTAGGGAAACTTTTAATTAATCAGCTTAATTCCTCTTGTTATACTTTCCTTTAACTTTTCCTTAATCCTGGGGTTTCGATGATATAGGTCAGGTCAGTGATCTTTTCCGTAATCTTGTATGGTCCTTGAAAGTTGTTAGTGAGAGGGAATCTCCTTCTCGGCAAGAAAACCAATACATGTCCTAGCAAAAACTGGCGGTCATTGCTTTTCATATCGAACCTTTTCTTCATTTTTCCTGATCTCGCTGATCCTTTTCCTAAAATTCTTGACATATTTTCCATCTGTTTTCTCTCAGTCCTTACTTCATTCTGTTAACATTTTAATAAGTTCTCGTACATCTCGTCAAAATACCATTTCATTCATGCTACATCCCATGCTTTCTTGATAGACATTATGTACCTAAAACAACATCAACGGTATTCCGATGTCCCATTCATTCCCCGTTTTGCTGCAAAACATTGTTAACAAACTTTTCAGCATTTGATGAAACCTCTCTTCTGCACCTTGGTTCTCCGGATGATAAGGAGTTAATAGTTGTTGTTTCACATCCAACAGATTCAATACGTCATTAAACAGTTTTGATGTGAAATGTGTTCTTCTGTCACTTTGAACGATTTCTGGAATACCAAACTTAGTGAAAAAGTCTAGTAACTTCTCGACAATTATTTTGGCACTGATGTTCTTGACAGGTATGGCTTCTGGGTATCTCGTCACTGGATACAACAAGGTTACATATATTCGTAACTCTCTTTCGTCCTTGTTAAAGGTCTCACAATGTCAATCATTACCTTGCTGAATGGTTCTACTCGCACTTCTATCGGGTGTAAGGGATCTTTCTTAATGTACTCATTTGGCTTTCCAGCCATCTGGCACACATGACATGCATGGCAAAACAGGCTCACGTCCTTATGCATGCTAGGCCAGAAAAAGTGTTTCATAATTTTCTCGTTGTCTACCTAATCCCCATATGTCCCGTTTTGTGTGCTACAGCGATCACCTGTCTTCTCAATGGAGCAGAAATCAATATCTGACAGTAAATCCACCTTTCGTCATTCCCAGGGATATCAGTGTGTCAATGCTCCCTCATAAGCAACCCATCCCAAAGATATTAACAGGTCCGAGACTGCTGTGCTTCCATCTTGTCCACCACACGGTACAATAACTCTGTTAACATTGCATCCTTCCATTGCAATCCTATCATTCATTTCTTACTCACTTGTTCTACTTCTAATGCTAAGTTTTCTATTTCATCCAGGTCTATTTCTTCTTTGCCTTCTTGTCCGCTCGTCTGTCGTTCCTCTTCACTCAGGCTTACTCGGGAGTTCTCTGCTTGCGTACTATCAATGGAATCCTCTTAATCGGAAAACAAATCTTCAAATTCATCGCTCCTTCGATTTCTTTTTCTTCTTCAGCAGCCACTTTCTTCGTTATACTCCCAGTCATCACACAACTAGGAAACAGATATGGGTAGTCCTTCTCGACCTCAGTTGTAGCAATATACTTCAATGGTTTCTCCGTTACAATGGGACACAGACCAAACGGCGCTCCACCAACCTCATTACCCAGCAGGACGTCTGCTCTTTTGACAACTAATAAATCCTGTAACGCAAAATCAAAATTACCTTTCATCAACTCGCATGGCAGTTTCAAACGGCAAATAGGAGTAACCTCTTCACCTTCTATTCCTTCCTCGTATATCTACATTATGGTTGCAACCCGTGACGCGCTATATCTTACCCGGAGTTTGCTCACTCCCGTCTATTGCTGCTAACATAAAACAGACAATATTAACCTTCTGCATGTCTTTCACGATACTTGAAGCAGAATGATATGACTATTGTTGTTGTGGTATTATCACATTCTGCTTAAGAACAGAACCAGTGCTACTTCCGCTGTAACTATTGAACTTGTTCACATAGTTATTACTGAACTAGTTTTCATGGTTCGGCGAATACTTGACACTTGGTCGGAATGACGGTTGAAACTTCATAATGGAGGTGGGTTTACAACTGATAATACTACAATTTTCACTCAGCAAGTGGCTTTATCAAGTTTCTTCACCTCTCTCTCAAGTACGTTCGAAAGTGTTTAGGAATTCCTAGTAGATATTGTTTTAGTACTATCAATTCTTCTAAACCAGCTATTTCCTTCGCTTTAACAGCATCTGTCCATATCTGAAAACATCGTCGTACCATATAAGCATAATCCAAGAAAGTCATATCCTCGTCCTTCCTCAAAGTTCGGAACATTTAATTAGGATATTCAGGGGTCATTTGATACACTTGCAGCATGTTCCTCTTCACATGCTCCTGAGATAAGGACATGTAAGCACTGTGTCCTTTCCCAAATAGTATACTCTGCAATAACACTGACCATTTATCTTCGGGCCATTGTTTCGTCAATGAAACCATTTTAAAAGGATCCAAGAAGTCATCAGGAGCCTCTTGGAATTAGCCTCTGGGCATTTGTCACATGAAACACGGGATCATGCATAGCAGGGGTCACCTCTGTCTGCATTGCCGACTTTGCACAAGCATTCAACTGCTCCAACTCCCTTGCATATCTTGCTTCTTCCATCTCTTTTTCTTCCTATCTCCTCTCATTTTCTTCCTCTCTTCTCTAAGTTTCTTCTCGTCATCTGATTTCCCTTGCTTCCATTTCCCTTGCATGTATTGAGATCTCTCTGGCATCATCTCTTTCTTCTTTTTCTCGTCTGGTTTCCTTTTCCTTCCTTCTTGCTATCATCTTCAACTTAATAAAATTCTCCTCTGCTACAATTCGCCAAATCTAAACCTCTACATCACTTTCTGCATTCTTGCCTTCAGTTTGTGGGTCAACTGGTCCTTGTTTCTGTACAAATTCTTCTTCAGCCTCCTCCAGCAGTTGAGGAGCTGCTACAATATCTTGTTCCAAAAATTTCCCCGAGTTTATTAATGCTTCAAAGGCTGGACACTTGATTTGGGCTTTAATTATTCCACTCGTTGCATGGCCACCACATGCCATCAAAATAGAAAGCCACTGAGCTTTAGTTACATTAGCTTCTGACAATTCCTGAACATTTGGGTTATTCAAAAACTCCTGGATATTAAAGTGGGCTATCTTGTCCTTTTACAAATAAAAAAAAAAGAAATTTCTCCAAAGAATTATATAACCGAAAAATACACAAAATCTTATCAGCACTGTACTGTTCAAACCTTTAATCAAAACACAGCCCTGTTATCACCAAAATTTAAAAGAGACTTGCTCAATCACAAGGGTCTGGGGACCAAAAATATATACTATAGTCCTGTGGTCTTGAAACCAGACAATCTCTCAAATTCCAAACTAACCTTCCTGTTTTTACATTAAAACTGTTACAATTAAATTATTATTACCCGAGCTTTGAGATGGTTATATAACTCCTAGACAGCATTATATAAAAACACTGAATATCCAAAGGTCTCTTAAGTAGACTCAATCAAACCTGGGTAATGGTTATTAAGAGCTATTTAAAACCACCTCTTTAACAAGATACGAGCAAATACTGAAATAAACACTGGTGATTGAAATAATACACTCCTTACAAAAATAAGTGAATTCTATTAAAATGACAATATTTGAAAATAAATAAATAAATAAATAAATCACTCAAAATATCAAGTCTGAACAAAACTTAGATTAAGACAAAAATATTACACTCGGAAAATTATGCAATCACCTGGCTTGAAATTAAATCTAATTAAAATCTTAGACTAAGACAAAAGAAATAATTGCACTCTAATAATTAAACTCTTAAAGAACTTACATAAAGTACCCGATAAACTTACTAACTTCACATATTTTCATAAATATTTCTGAACCAGTTACCAAGATTTACACAATGCCAACACTCACCACAACACAATGAATTTAAAATCATCTTTAACATCTTTCGTAATGTTTCACCCCATTACACATGATATAAGTCGTCATTAAACTTCATCACTTTGGAGAGGAAACACTATAGGGCCCTGGGGAGAGAGAGGGACTAACTTTGGCTCTTTTACTGCTGCAATGCAGCCCTGGGGCACCTATATATGAATTAGCTACTTCAAAAATATTCTAGGTCCGAGATCAGGAAGTTTGGTGGCTGGCCTATATAAGGGTAAGGAAGATGTGCATGAGTGTTGTAATTCAAGGGGTATTAGTTTGTTGAGTGTAGTTGGAAAAGTGTATGGTAGAGTACTGATTAATAGGATTAAGGATAAAACAGAGAGTGCAATCTTAGAAGTACAGGGTGGTTTTAGAAGAGGTAGGGGTTGTATGAATCAGATTTTTACAGTTAGGCAAATATGCGAGAAATATTTAACAAAAGGTAAGGAGGTGTATGTTGCATTTATGGATCTGGAGAAAGCATATGATAGAGTTGATAGGGAAGCAATGTGGAATGTGATGAGGTTTTATATATATATATATATATATATATATATATATATATATATATATACAGTATATATATATATATATATATATATATATATATATATATATATATTCATACATATGTATATATATATATGAATAAATTTATATATATATATATACATATATATATATATATATATATATATATATATATATATATATATATATATATTTATATATATATATATATATGTATATAAATATATTACTTATCAGTCACAAAACTGCACGTGACAGATATCAAAGTGTAAAATCCACAGGAAACAGGAAAGGAAAAGACCAAGTACCAAGCGCTTTCGTGTATTATGTACACTTCTTCAGGGTACCCTGAAGAAGTGTACATAATACACGAAAGCGCTTGATACCTGGTCTTTTCTTTTCCTGTTTCCTGTGGACTTTACACTTATATATATATATATATATATATATATATATATATATATATATATATATATATATATATATATATATATATATATATATATATATATATATATATATATATATATATATATATATATATATATATATATATATATATATATATATATATATATATATATATATATATATATATACATATATATATATATATATATATATATATATATATATATATATATATATATATATGTATATATATATAAACAATTGTATTACATCGTAGGATTTGTATTATATACAATCATAGAAACTTTTATTTCTTCTTGATAAAAAAAAAACATTGCTAAAATGCGTGAAAAGAGTTAGAGACTGAGATATCATTTCAAACAAATCACCTTCAAGATATGATCAGAGCCTAAAGTTGGTGAAGCTTCTTATTGCTATGATAGATGGTTTTGGATTTAGCCTTATATATTTCTCTGTCATTGATGTCTTCACTTCTAATATAAGAATGTTTGACAGTGAGTGTCCGAAGTGGTTAAGTATCTGCTCTAGCTGAGTACTTCTTGTCAGAGGCCTCACAGTCAGAATAAAGGTAATATGCTTGGGTTTCTTCACTCTTGCACCTGAGATACAGTGCAGTAGATCAGGGGTCATTGACATGACATTATATATCAGGCATGTTAATATTGTTCTTTATCAGATCTTCCACTGTTGGTCCCCATAGGATTTAGTTCATGACATTCATCAATTCTGCTCTGATAGTTTGTGTTCATTTAAACACTTGGTTCACCTTGTAGTGTTCATCCGTCACAGATACAGGGGGTAGTTCATATTCACTCTTGGCCGCTGCTGAAGACAGTTTCCACCGCATGGCCGAGTATACATTCTCTGAGAAAACAATCTCAGGCTCGGGTCTATGTATAAGTCCTATATGTCTGTCATCTTCATAACATCTAGATCATTAATGACCTCCTCATGTAGAACACTTCTCAAACACCCAGACCACCTACTAGCTCATAGCTCTGCTTGCTGTATCTTTCGACGATGTCCTCCACTGTCCCTGCCTATTGCATATAAAAATGCCCTTACCTGGTTTCAGTGTGCCATGGGTTCAGTTCTATATGAAAGTCATGATCCACTCAAGGAATAACGCATATTATATTTTAGGTACGATCCCTGACAACACATTCCCAGAAATCTCGGACTGGCTTTGTGAACAAATGGACGCCTCCATGCAAAATATGCATTGAAATCAAACCTCCTGGAAGAGTCATCATCGTTGGCGAACACAAATTTACCTAAGATTTTTCCGCTCTCTTAACAGCTTTGGGGTATCAAAGTGCATTAATGAACCTCAAGTAAATGAGCAATATTGGTTTCCTTCAGCCTGTGGCAACTGATTTTCCCCATTAAGGGAACCTAATTCATAACAATTGGGTACAACACCTACCGGAACCTGGGAGAGCAACCCATCCTAATTTTGACACCCTACCCATGAAGGACCTAATGATGAAAGTAAACAACCTCATGGATGGCCAGTTTCCCACTGTTAAGAACTCCATTAACAACTCCCCACCTGAGGAAGGTGACAACCACACATCGCTGACTGAAGCTGAGGTGAATGCTGTAAGACATCAACTCCCTCCTCACGACATACAGGGTCAGCAATGTAGCCACCGACCACCCATCCTACTCTGCCTCATGCCTTCACCCCAACCAACACCCTCAACAGCTACTGAGTGAGGCCCCTTGGCTTCAGTTGTGCTACTACCACTCTAGATTTAAAGCTACTGTCACCTACTTTGATACTACTACTAGAGAGCTATTGGTTTCTTTGATTGGTCAGACGGTACGGCATTGGATCCTGGTTAGGGCTCACTTTTACTTAGCCAACACATACACCGAATAGTCTGGTCTATTCTTTCTACATTCTCTTCTATCTTCATACAATTGACAACACTAAGATTACCAAGCAATTCTTCTTTGCTCAAGGGGTTAACTAGGCACTGAAATTGTTCAGTGGCTACTTTCCTATGGCAAGAGTAGAAGAGACTCTTCAACTATGGTAAGCAGTTCTTGTAGAAAAACACTCCAAAATCAAACCATTGTTCTCTATTCTTGGGTAGTGCCATAGTCTCTGTGCCATGGTCTTGCACTGTCCTGGGATATAGTTCTATTGTTTTAGATTACACTCAGATGCACTGTTCTATCTTATTTCTCTTTGTCTGTTTTTCAAAGTTTTTATTACTGAACTTTACTTACACTACGGGCTGCTTTTCTGGTTCCATACAAGACCTCCAAAGTCAATTTATCATGTTCGTTCGAAAGTATTTAACATTTTACGCCCGCCTATTGCTCGATTATTGTCAAATCCACACTATCGAAGCAGTTACAGAACGATAAAGTTTTCAGTTTCTTCTTTAAAACCTTAATATCTTTAGTCTTTCGAATGTCTAGTGGGAGTTTGTTGTCTAATCTCCGGGCCGCATATTTAAAGGTTCCAAAGCCTGTAGTAGAAATACATCTAGGTTCCAATAATTTGAGACCATCTGTAATTATTCTCGTGTCAACAAGATTTGTTGGCTTCACAATATGTAGCAATTCTCGTAGGCATTTTGGACGTCCGGTTCTGATAACTTGAAGGGTTATTGTGTATATTTTAAACTCACTTCACTCTTTAATAGGCAGCCAGTGTAAATAAATTCGTAAATGAGTGATCCTTTCTCGGTGTGGGACACCTTTAATCAGTCTTGCTCCCATGTTTATTATGTTTTGTAATTTCGTAAGTTACATTTTTGGCAAATTTTAGTAGATGCAGTTACAGTATTCAATCATGGTAATAACGTAGATTATCACAAGTTTCTTTACAGCAAGTTCATCCAGATACTTCTTTATAAAAGCAATGTTTCTAAGATGATAACCAGGCTTTTTTACTACATTATTTACTTGACCATTGAAAGAGAAATTACAGTCAGGAGATACTCCTAGATTACAAACTTTTCTAGATATCAGGGCAGAGTTGTTATTTATGCTTATTTGAATATCAACTATGTTTTTTTACGCGGTTTTTCTTTCCAACCACCATAAACGTAGTATTATTTCAATTTGATTTTAAATGTTTGATTGTCATCCATTCCCTAACACTATCAACAATTCGGCTTACAGTTCCAGTATTGTCGTCTATATCATTTATGGAGAAGTGAAATTGTGCATCATCTGTAAATAGTTTGAAGTTCACTCCATGCCATTGCACTATTTTCGACTGACCAATAGTATAGATATAGTATAAGATTGGATCCAGTACACTCCCCTGAGGTACCCATCTGTTTAAAGGTTTATATGTTGAATAAGAGTTTCCAATTTGGAAACAGTAATTTCTGTCAACCAATTAGTCTTTTGGGTATTCAAAAGCTTGATCTTTAATACCAATGGGCCATAGATCACTTGGTAGCAGTTCATGCGCAACTGTATCAAAAGAAGCACTAAGATCAAGTAATATTAAAGTAGCACATTTGTTTTCATCCATCATTTCCAGCATATAATTTACAACAAAACAGATAACTCTCTTTGTTGAGTAAAATTTTCTCTAAGCAGACTGATTGTCTAGCAAAGATTCTATTTCTTCTAAGTGACTAATTTTACTGTAGTTTACATATGAAAGGTCTATTTAAATGTTGTTACTATTCTTATATTATTTTATTTTAATTATTTATCACTTCTCTTGTAGTTTATCGATTTTCTTATTTCCTTTCCTCGCTGGGCTATTTTTCCCTGTTGGACCCTTTGGCTTATATCATCCTGTTTTTCAACTTAGGTTTTAGCTAATAATAATAATAATAATAATAATAATAATAATAATAATAATAATAATAATGCTGGATATCAATAGCAAAAATCGTGTAACCTGTGACAGTGGCTTCACTATTAAATAATCTCTTCTTTCACCATGTTTCAGGATTTAATATGGATATTTTGGTAGATAATGTTACCTGCCATTCCCTTTTGCCTTCATTCCAAGACCACTGTTGTGTGCTTGGTGGCTACCAACGGACCTGCTATCCCCACCCACAGTTACAAGGTGCTGACACTCTTCTTTTAGAGTCCCCATTGTTACACTGCCTCTGTCTAATACAGATTTCCGTGACCATTTTCACCTCTTGGTTGATGTCACGCATCAATGCTTAATAAATGCCAGCTCTAACTCATCTTTGCCTTTATCACCTGCTCCTTCCGACCTCGATATCCTCATCAACACGATCTTGGATGCCTACGCTCACCTCCTTACTTTTTACTCTGACATCTTCCATCCAGAACTATGCCAGATCCCTATGGATCTCCCAAAGCATGGTATCTGATATCACGTCGAGATGGCGGGGCTCTCAGTTTTTGCAAGATTCAAACAAATGCACCCAGACCATTTGGCAGCTGGTAAATGCAAGAAAACCAAGGGATGGGGAGAAGACGATGGATTAATGAACTAAGAAAATTTACGGGTATAGACTAGCATACTAAGACCTTAAACAGACATGAGTGGAACGACATGTTTGAAGCCTTAGTCCTGCAATGCACTAAATATAAGTGATAATGAACATGTTTCATTTATATATATATCACTCACTCACTAAATCCCGTCCGGAATTCTCCGGGGTGGGTCCTGCATCTGATATCGCCATTCTCTCCAGAGACTCCTATCCAATGCCATCTGTGCCAACTGCTGAAATGTCTCGCCTCTATTTGCTTTCTTGAAGGTTTTCACCCATGTATCTCTTGGTCGTCCTCTCGGTCTATTTCCGACCACTTGACCATGAAGCACTATCTTTGGCCATCTGTCCTGTTCCATCCTCTGTACATGCCCAAACCATCTCCTCTGAATATCTTCCACTCTAATCAGAATTGTGTCCTCATCACCACCCATTTCTCTCACTCTCTCGTTCGTAACTCTGTCCTCCCATCTTACACCACAGATTCTTCTCAGACATTTCATTTCAAAGGCTAATAACTTTTTCTCTTCTATCTTCTTCAGTATCCAGCATTCAGCACCGTATATCGCTGTGAGGATTACTATTGCTCTTAATAGCCTAATTTTCAACTTAATGGATATATTTCTATCTTTCCAGATT
>NC_090742.1:57703392-57713392 GCF_036898095.1 Palaemon carinicauda | reverse complement strand
CTGTATGAGAAGCAGCGTGGGCTCTCTCGAGTTACGTTGGTGTGGCCTGTTTAGATGTGGGAATTTAAGGAGTGTGGTTTCATTCCTGGATGCTAATTTCCAGGTGTATCTTCGTATCGGTGGTTGAAGAAGAACCTCTCACTCAAGAAATTGTTTTCGAATACTCTCTATTCGATCGGAGATCCCTAGAACTGCTTGTTTGAATGTCAGCTAAGTTTTGTTTTATTATATTTAATAATTATTATTCCATGAATATTACCTGAGCTCTTAGATACCGGTTGTATCTGCATGTGTTTGTTATTTGAGTGTTGTTTCGTGTGTAATTCTCCTCCTCATAATTAAACCATTTTTAAATGTGTTGTGGTTGTTCATGATATGGACATCGTAACATATTTGGGGGCCATGTCCGGGATCGTTGAACTTCAATTTGAGCAAAACAGGTTTAAATGAGCAGTTTATTTTATTGTTGTAGGTTTGAGTCAGGTCATTTAGTTGTTTTATAGCCATTGTAACCAATCATATCTGAGTCTGAAACAGAGTATTTAGAAAGTGACTTTGACGTAAAGGAATTTCTGTCGTCCTTACCGGGGGTTGCAGCTTTTCAAAGTCTGCGTAAACGAGAACTTGTGTTAATTGCTAATTATCTAGACAGGTTTTACTATGGATATGAAAAAAGATGATTTGATAAAGGGTTTGATAGGACACTTAGGTATTGTAGATGAGAAGGCAGAAGTTTCAAGGGTAAAAGAAAGTGATAGCATAGAAGCTTTGAAACTTAGAATAAAGCTGAAGGAGTTAGACATAGCTGCTGAACGTGAAAGAGTACCTGCTGAATGTTTAAGAGCGGAAGAAAGGGAGAGAGAGAGAGGAAACTTGAACGTGAAAGAGCGGAAGAAAGGGAGAGAGAGAGGAAACTCGAGAGTGAAAGAATGGAACACGAAATAAAGTTAAAGGAAATTAAGGTAAAACACAGACAAGGAAGTGGAGATTTTGATGTAGCTAAATACATGAAGATGGTTCCACCTTTTGATGAAAATGAAGTAACTAATTATTTTATAACTTTTGAAAAAGTAGCGAAAGGAATGGGCTGGCCTAAGACCTCATGGTCTATATTATTACAATGGGCATTGAAAGATATGGCTCAAGAGGTATTTCCTAGCTTGTCTGAGGAGACTTGCGGTAATTATGACGAATTGAAAAAGTGTAGTCTCAAAGCCTATGAATTAGTGCCAGAGGCTTACAGGTTGAAATTTCGTAGGCTTTTTTAAAACAGGAGATCAGACTTACGTAGATTTTGCTCGTATAAAAGCTAAATTGCTTGACGATTGGTTGAGATCTAAAGAAATCTGTGATTTTAAAGGGTTTAAACAACTAATATAGTTAGAAGAGTTTAAGAATTGTTTACCTAAGGATTTGAAGGTACACTTAGAGGAGCTTCGGGTTGAGAGCTTAGAGAAAGCTGCCATTTTGGCTGACGAGTACTCACTGACGCACAAAGTTTTTGAAGGGAAAAATTTGGTTAGGGGTAGAAGCAGCAAAAGAGGGTTTTCAGAAATTGAAAAATGGTAAAAGTAAAACTGAAAACGCAAGTGATTTGGATAAAAGTGTTGTAGCTCCAGTATTGAAAGGTAATAGTTTGCCTAGTGGGCAGTGGATGCCAATTAAGTGTTTTAACTGTGGTAAACTGGGACATAGAAAGGCCGACTGTTGGTCCTTAAGGGACGGCAATAGAGAGCACAAACCAGTTGCTTTGGTAAGCAGGGTAAGTGCTGATAGAGAGATTATTGCATTAAGTGAGGGTGAGAAAAGCTCTGGACTCTCTGATTTGGAGAGATGTAAGTCATTTGTGTCTTATGGTAGTGTAGCTACAGAAAGTGGTAAGTGGTTATCCTTAGAGATACAGGGGCCCTACAGTCATTGATTTCGAAAAGGGCATTGCCTGAAGGTTTCGAGTATGAGGGTAAGGAAAAGGTATTGATTAAGTGTTTTCCAAAAGAGATAATCTCTTGTCCGTACGAGACTGTGGTTCTGGAGTCTGATTATGCAACGGGTCCGGTTAGGGTTGCCGTTGTGGAAGAAATTCCTCTAGGAGTTTATTTAATATTGGCCAATGATATTGGTGGTAATAGGGTTTTAAGTAACCCATGGTTACCTAGCTATCCTCAGTTTTGTGCAAGCACGGAGAGCTTGGAAGGAGAATTTCCTGGTATTTTTCCAGTGTGTGCTATCACACGGTTAATGCAGAAAGTGGAAGCTATTAGGGATTCTAGAATTTACTTCTCGAAGTGTTTTCTGGGAAAATTTGGTGATTGTTCTGAACAAGGTAAGGTTTTAGCTGTATCTAGAGAGAAATTTATAAAGGATCAAGAAAATGACCTAGAGCTAGCAGAGATAAGGTAATTGAGAACCTTCCAGTTGGGTGTTATGTCGAAAATGGATTATTGATGAGAAAATTTAGAGCCTCTAAGGTTGCTGCCGATGAAGAATGGGAAGTTAATTATCAAATAGTCGTTCCTCCTAATTACAGACCCTCTATTTTCCATTTAGCACATCAGAATCCATTTAGTGGCCATTTCGGAGGTAATAAAACTTTTTGCAAATTAACTAAACACTTTTACTGGCCTGGGATTCATTTTGATGTTAAAGAATTTTGTAAGACATGCCATGTTTTTCAAATGATCGGAAAACCGAACCAAAAGTTGACTAAAGCTCCCCTTGAACCCATACCAGCCATCAAAGAACCATTCCATAGGGTAATAGTGGACATTGTTGGCCCATTGCCAAAGTCAAAAGGTGGAAATCAGTATATACTTACAATCATGGACAGATCCACTAGGTATCCTGAGGCCATTCCGTTGTGGAATGTCTGCTCTAAGAATATTGTAAATGGGATGTTACAATTTTTCACTCGGTTTGGATTGCCTAAAGAGGTTCAGTCGGACCAGGGTTCAAATTTCTAGAGCAACATATTCACAGGCAATGCAGGAACTAGGAATCAGGCAGGTAACTTCATCAGCGTACCATCCTCAGAGCGAAGGGGCTGTAGAAAGGTATCATCAAACCTTGAAAACTATGTTGAATTTTTTTTTTTTTTTTTGAGAACTAAAGCGATTGGGATAAAGGTCTGCCCTTCCTTCTGTTTGCCTCCAGAGAAATCTCCAATGAGTCGTTAGGGTTTTCCCCTTTAGAGTTAGTATTTTGTCATCAGGTTAGAGGACCTTTAAAATTGATTAAAGATCAGTGGATTAATAATGTTGAAGATTGTAATTTGTTGGACTATGTATCCGATTCCAGGGAAAGAAAAAGGAAAACCTGGGACATAGCAAGAGATAAATTTATGGAAGCTTAGCAGAAGATGAAAAAAATACTAAGATTTAGGAGCTAAAAAAGGTAACTACAAACCAGGAGATGAGGTATTGGTATTCCTTCCAGTAGCAGGTCAGCCATTACACGCTAAGTTTTCTGGGCCTTACATAATAGAAAAGAAGGTAGGAAATACGGATTATGTTGTTCTTACTCCAGATAGGAGAAGGAAAAAGAGGGTGTGCCATGTTAATATGTTAAAGCCATATTTTTCAAGGGTGCCAAAGCCAGTCTTGTTGAATATAAAGTCATATAATAATAGTAATCAAGAAAAACTTAAACTTGAGACTGAGGTTGAAGACTGGCCTATTTCAAATTCGGATGCTTTAAGGAATTTGAAGAATAAATTGGTTCATCTTGATGAAAGTCGAGGTCAGGAGTTGAGCGATTTATTCTACGATTATAAAGATGTATTTTCAGATGTTCCGGGCAGGACCTGCTCATTACAACATGATGTTGATGTTGGTAATTCAAATCCTATTAAACAGCACCCATATCGTTTAAATCCACAAAAGGCACAGATTGTTGAACGGGAAGTAAAATATATGCTCGATCATAAATTAATTGAACATAATAGCAGCCAGTGGAGTTCCCCTGTAGTACTTGTAAAAAAAAATGATGGTCAATACCGTTTATGTTTTGATTACAGGAAAGTAAATGCAGTCACCAGGACAGATTCATTCCCAATTCCTAGGGTGGATGACTGTATTGATCGCATTGGAAAGGCCAGATTTATCAGCAAGTTTGACATGTTGAAGGGTTATTGGCAGGAACAATAATCAGAGATTAACAAGATGGAGTCTATTTTTACAACCCTACGATTTGAACATCCTACATATCAAAGGAAAGGAGAACGTCATTCCGGATGCATTATCAAGGATGTGACTTGATAAATAAGAGCTTGGTCCATTTATTCAAATGTCTTTATTATTGAACATAAAACATATTAAGAATAAATGATGAACAATGTATATAACTCAATGTTTATAACCCTCTATCTCCCCCCAAGTTTTTAAACGGCCTTTTAAAATGTCTCTCGTGGAGGTCGGTTTAAAACTGATGTCAAAACATTGGGTGGCAATTAAATGTCCAAATTATAGGTTCATGAACACTAAACTCCTGTTAGCATGTGAAGGAACGGAAACTTGAAACACAATTATTGTCATGTGTTGATCATGATGACACTATAGCTAGTTCATCTCGAAATCACAGTGCCATGCTGGCGGTCGACGGGTACGACTGGACTTGCGTTGCTCCAAATTTGGCATGGCAGGAGTTAACTGCGATGGAGAGTTTGTGCTATCATTGGGAGGCGGAATCTTTGCTTGATGATTCGCAGTGTTACCGAGGTCGTTGGGATAGCATTCCGGAGCAGCAACATCAAAATGAATGTTAGGGGTAGTACCACTTGGTAACGGCAAAGTGGTCAATGGAAGAGTACCATGTGTGTCCGGATTTTGGGTTGTCGGAATGGTGTCCTTCGCAATGGTCTCAGACGTTTTAGTGGTCGAAGGATTGGCAATAGATACAATCTGATTCCGATTATAGTCATCTCCAATTGTACGGACTTCTGGAATACTCCTGACAGGCGCGTATTGTCTCAAAAACTTCCGGTTCCTAAGCGTGACCCTACCAGAGCCATCAACTCTGACGACGTATTGGTCGAATTGGCGGACTTCTTTGATAACACCGGTTTTGTCCCATTTCAGGGGGTGATTTCCTGTTTGATTTTGGATGCGAACCCGGTCACCTACGGACAGTGGGGGTAGTCTCTCAGTGTGCTCTGATAAGCGCTTTCCCTGTTTAAGGTGTCGATGTCTTAGGGCCTCCTCTCTTGCATCGAGTGTTTCCTTCCACGTGTCGTGGGGACGGTACCTGCCGGGCGGGACAGGTATGAAGTCTCTGATGGGATGACCAAATTCACATATTGCAGGAGATAACTTGGTATCTCTGTCAGGTGTGTTCCTGTATTGGAGCATCGCACGTTGGAATTCATCAGTGTTGAGATCACCGTTACTGCCCGTGTTGTCCGGTATAAGACGCTTGACAGTTTTGACGCTTATTTCGGCTCTGCAATTACTATGTGGGAAGGCCACAGAGGAAAGGCGGTGATGGACTCCCCAGTCCTTTAAAAACTGCCTAGTTGCCGTCGCTGTAAATTCAGGTCCACCATCAGATGTCAATTCATCCGGAATCCCAAATGTCACAAATGTTCGGCGTAGTGAAGTTATAAGACCCTCTGCACCGTTCGAAGATCGTTCAAATATGGGCCAATTCGAGTATCGATCAACTATAACTAAATATCCAACTCCTCGGTAGTGAAAGTAATCTGCACGAACACACTGGAACGGGTAGTCTGGAGATATAATGGGTGTAGGCGGAGCACTAGGATTCGAAGGCGCGATGCGATTGCAGTGGTTGCATCCAGCTCGAAGTGCTGTTATAGCGGGTGTTATCCCTGGCCAAAACACAGATGACTCTGCTCGCGATACCATAGAGGTAATTCCTTGATGTGCTGAATGAAGAGATGTGAGAATTTCCTGACGAAGGGCTGGAGGAATAACTATACGCTCCTTGTATAGTATCACACCATCAACAGTGTAGAGATGCTCGCGGAATTGAAAATACTCTCGGAGATGTACAGGAAACTCTTGGCGAGACTCTGGTACTCCGCATTCTATAAGGCTGAGCAGTTCATGCATGTTATCTTCACTACTTGTGGCAGTGCGAACTCTGTCCCAGGTGACTGCTCTCACGTTAAGTGAGTCAAGTGAGCATACTGCTGATGCCGTGATACAAGTATCAATATCATTGTCAGTGGAAACAGAATATGCTGATGGCAATTTGTGTAGGGGAACATTTCTCACGGAAGGTACACTGTCAACTGATGCAATGTCATCTTGAAGCGATAGCTTTTCAGATTTTCCAGTTGGGTGGCGCGATACTCCATCTGCAGCGAGATGCTTGACCCCTGGGATATGAATCATGCGAAATCGATAGCGGAGGGACTTTTCCTTCAAGTTTCTGAGACGTGAATTTGATATGTCCTCCAAAGATCTGTCACCAAATATTTTCAACAGGGGTTTATGGTCAACTGCAACCACAAGATCTTCACAGCCAAGAACAAAGTATCTTGCCTTATCAAGAGCATCGACGACTGCCAACGCTTCACCTTCAACTGGTGCATATCGAGACTCAGCTGCATGTGTGAACCTACTTCCAACCAGTGTGATCTTCCAACCAGTGCGACAACAAAACGGTCGGTAGTCTGGACAGTCGCAATGTTTCTGGAACAGCCAGAATCCAACTCCTGATTTTGACCAATCGGTGGCGAGACAGGTAGGATTTGTTTTGTCAAAGATTCGCACGCCTTCTTCAATTTCGTTGATAATGGCAGTTTTAGACTCCTCAAAGAGTGCATTAATATTGTCATTCCAGGTGAATGGTGTTCCTGGTTTCAATAACTGTCTGAATGGTAGCATTTTGTCGGTCATGCTGAAAGCATACGATACTTGGTTTACTAAACCAAACCAAGATCTGACATCGGTGATATTTCTTGGGGTTGGAAAGTCCATAATTGCACTAAGATATCTTGCACATGGGCGAACTGTGTCTGGGGTTATTTCGAATCCAGCAAATTCAGCTGTGTCTTCTGCAAAACGAAATTTGTCAGGGTTGAGTGTTATGCCGTGTCTTCCACATATGTCGAGCCATTGTACAGCTTGGAAAAAACTCTCCTCTATTGAGTCAGACCAAAGAAGAACATCGTCGACACATTTAGTTTTGTTGGGTATCTCGGCAACTATTTCATCATACCCTCGAGTATATCCATCACCAGAAGCAATATACCCTTGAGGGGCTGTTTTATAACGATAGCGTCCCCAAGGAGTGATAAACGTAGTTAAGTGACGGTCAGATTCTTGAATCGGTACACTGTGGTATCCGTTCCAGGCATCAAAGACGGTTTTCTTTTTTCCTTGTGGTACTGACCTTGCTTGGTGAAATGGAGAAGGCGTATGATGCGTTTCTCTCTTAGCGTGCACATTGAGAGGCTGAAAATCAACTGTTCGTCGAGGTGTGCCATTTTTCTTAGCACATACAACCATCCGATGGCACCAAGTTACTGGTTCTCCGATTGGGACAGGTTCAAGGACACCAAGGCGGACGTCCTGGTGAAGTCCAGCTTTAACTTCCTCTTACCAGTGTAACGGCACTGGCACTGGTGTGTGACGAGCAACAGGATCAGCATTCGGATCGATCATCAGCTTCATTGGGGGTCCATCCATTAGTGGTAACGGTTGGTGGTCACATACGTTGAATGTACTTGATTCGTAGTACTTCAAGAGGTAGTCCTTTAGTTTAGACCGGTTGGACTCGGTTGCACTGAACGGTAATTCTGTAGGCGGCGGAGGTGGTAGTTGACGTTTTGGGCAGTCACACTGATTGGCTAGTCCACTAACGCTTCCTACTCCATTGTTGGTGGCATCCGGAGTTTCCGATTGTGTGTCATAGATTTCACCAATAGTCGGAAAACTATCCGATATCATGCCAAGGGCGATGCAGGCTTCCCTACTGATGAAGAGCTTATCCGAGTTGTCGGTGACATATGTCATTTGTCTAGTCTCAACAAGGTTCCCCTGCTCATCTGTTCCTGATATACAAAGGATTGTGGCACCGAGGATTGTAATGCCTCTGTTATTTGCAGCGTGCATTTTCATAGTTACAGGAATGAGGTCACTTTGCCTGAGGCCAAGTTTGTGGATGACCTTGATACCTGCGAGACAGCTTTGGCATCCAGTGTCTGCCATTGCAGATATACGAACAGCATGTGTACCAGCTTGAAGGTGGAAACCAAAGGCTTCGTAATCCTTAGGTGACGTTCTGATTGTCAGATTTATGAAAGGTTGAGATTTGGAAGGTCTCTTTATCCAAGTATCAGATAAGTTGTCATACAGATGGTGGTCCAAAGCCAATGTCTTGTTGGTGTGTCGTTTAGAGATTGATGATACGCTGCCCAAGGTGTTGAACACCGCATTCTCGTAGTCATTGGCATTGTGAGCACTGGGTTTCACTTTTGGTTTACCCTTACTACGGCAAACACTCTCGAAGTGATTTTCTCGGTTGCAGTGTTCACATCTATGACCGTAAGCTAGACATTCTGATTTTCTTGCACGTGCAGGAGTGTTTTTACCATGTCCTTTCTTGCCACAGTATGAGCAAACTTCGTTTTTATCTTTGACAGCGGTTTGTTTTGCCTTTCTGTATGAACTACTGGCTGCTGCTTGGACCTCATGAGAGTCTAATAGTCGGGAGGCAAATCGTTTACCAGATTCTTTAGCTTCGACAAACTGTGCAACTTCTTCCAATGACATGTCCTGATTCTTATCACCAAGTAGATCTAATTGTATTTCAGGGTCACATATGCTGCATGCTAATACGTCTCTCACTATTGTGTCAGTATAATTTACATCAACATTGCATCCTGGACATTTTATCAGGAATTTGCAAACACTAGCCTGTCCTATAAGTCGTGCGCAGAAACGTCGTACAGGCTCATCACGGTCTTGACGCATGTTGTGTAGAGTCACTCGAGCTACCATGGTGTTTTCCTCTCGAACTGCCAGTTTTTTTATTGCTCCCATCACTTCTACTTCAGTCTTGTTAGTAAGACTGCCACCAGCTGATCGTGTTAAGTCTTTTCGAAGTTATTCTTCGCAGCATTCTAGAAGCTGTACCACACGATCACGGCCCTCAATTTTAGTTGCGTCTACATAGTCAGACCATCGTGATTGAAAATATGCCCATTCTTCACTTGTTCCCGCTGTCGATATAGTGGGTCTTTTATTTCTTTCTACTTTGGCAGCTTGTCCAGGAGCATGTGTGGTGTAGTGAGCAGTTATGAGTGCAGCTACGATGGCAGCCTCAAGGTCGTCAGTGACGTAATCACAGCCTGGTATTGGACATCCTACTGCTGGCATTTTGATTAGTTCTTAGGATTTAGTCATTCACAATATCTGTTATCCTGAATCCATCTCTGGCCGTGGTCATAAATAAGAGCTTGGTCCATTTATTCAAATGTCTTTATTATTGAACATAAAACATATTAAGAATAAATGATGAACAATGTATATAACTCAATGTTTATAACCCTCTACTTGATATATTTTTGACCTGATTTTTGTTGGATGCAAAATATATATTACTTATATATTTTTTCCTTTTTAGGGGGGAGGTGTAATATAAATAAATAACTCTGTTTTGAATAGTTCGGGAAAGAGATTGACTAGACAATTGTTCAAATGCCAGTTAACTACTTGTTCCCCATTTGTTGGCAGAAACGAAGGTTTCGGAGGTCACGTCACAGCAACGAGAATTATAGTCGGCAGTGAGAAGGTGTATGTCTTTAAGGAAGGTCACTGATTCGTTTGGAAGATACGTTGTTGGATCCGGTGTTTCACCGTTGAGTTTGGAGCAATCAATTCCGTTCCCATCTGATGGTTGTGGCTGTATGAGAAGCAGCGTGGGCCCTCTCGAGTTTCAGGTGTGTGGCTTCATTCCTGGATTGTAATTTCCAGGTGTATCTTCGTATCGGTGACTGAAGAACCTCTCACTCAAGAAATTGTTTTCGAATACTCTA
>NC_090742.1:57693392-57695892 GCF_036898095.1 Palaemon carinicauda | reverse complement strand
TAAAAAAAGGAGACCCGATTGATTGCAAGAATTACAGAGGCATCACACGTCATTTATCATTTTAAAGAGACTAGAGAGAAAGATTGGTGAAAAGCCTAGAGAAGACCAAGCATGATTCAGAAAAGATAGAAGTTGTGCTGTCCAAATTTTCATTTTAAGACAGGTTGTACAGCAATGCGTGGCATAGAGAAATCCACTTTTAATGGCATTTGTTGTCTATGAAAATGTCTTTGATAGTGTGAACCAGCAAATTTTTTTGGAGAATTCTGTGTTATTATAAAATTCCTCTTAGATAATTTTTGTAGATTCTATCAAGTCTGTTCATGAGTATAGCAAGCGCAAAGTTAATGTTAGTTGAGTATTATCAAAGAAATTTCCAGAGAACAGCAGAATACTCCAGGGAATGTGTTGTTACCTATGCTGTTTATCCTCTTAATATATTTGATAATGCGTGGAACAGTTGGAGATGGTGGAGAAGGACTAGACTGGGATGTTAATAGGAAATTAGCTGACCTAGAGTGAATTTAGTGTTGTTGAATTCGAAACTATTATTGAAAACCTAAAGAGATAGAAAACCTCTGGATGTGATAAAATAACTGCTGACATGATTTTGTACGAAAATTATGTGACTCCCATGATACTTACAAGATAGAATGTGACATGGAGAGACAAAACCTGATGAATAGGAGCTAGGAGTGTTGGTGAAAATTGCCCCGCCCCCCCCCCGCCCCCAAAAAAAAAAATCTGACTGATTGCAGTAATTACAGAGGCATCACACATACGTCAGTTTTCATGAAAATATATAGTATGCTCATTCTAAAGAGACTAGAGGGAGAGATTGATGAAAAGCTGAGGGTGCTTGGGTCATTGCCACTGGGAGCATTACCAAGGGGTACATTGCCACTGGGAATATTTCTCATGTGGGAACATTGCCACTGGGTACATTCCCCACATGGGAACATTGCCACTGGGTACATTGCCCATTTTTTCTAAGATAATTAGCTATTTTACATTTAACTTATTTTTTTTCATTTAAAAGAATATTAGCTAGATTACTAGTTAAATATTACTTACAACCTATTTTGTTAATGTTTCCATAATTGGAAATTATTAATCTTTTAAAATGTTATTATATTGTTGGAGAATGTAAGCCAAACATCTATCTAACATTTACGTAGATTACATCAATATAAAAAAGTTTGCTGATATTTCCACAAACCTAATCAAACCTAACCTAACGTACCTAATCTAACCTTACATACCTAACTTAACCAAACCTAACCTAACCTAACCTAACAAAAATTTAATCTCAATATCTTTTATTTTTATAAAGGCAATTTACCCACCGGCAATGTTCCCTTATGGGCAATATTCCCAGTGGCAATTTATCCAGTGGCAATATTCCCACATGAGCAATGTACCCAGTGGCAATGTTCCCACATGGGCAATGTTCCAAGTGGCAATGTTTCGCGTATGACAGCTGAAATATGTACAAGCGAGTTTCGAAAAAGTAGAAGTTGTACTGAATATATTTTCATTTCAAGACATGTAGTACAGCAATGTGTAGAAGATAGAAATCCACTTTTGATGGCATTTTTGGCAATGAAAAATACTTTGATACTTTGCACTCACCAGTTTTGTGAAGTGCCTTGCGCTATTATGGAATTCCTCTTAAATATGTAAATTTGATATAGTCTGTTCATGAGCATAGCAAGTGTAAGGTTAATGTTAGTGGAGCCCTATCAAATAAATTTTCAATGAAAAGTGGAGTACTTCAAGGGGATGTGTTGTCACCTATGTTGTTTTTCTTCCTCATGGATTTTGTATTACATAGAACAGTTGGGGATGGAGGAGAAGGGCTGGTAACAGAAAATTAGGAGATATAGAGTATGTTGATGCCGCTGTCCTCATTAGCAAACCCCACAATACTTGCAATGCTTGCTTACCAGAATGCATGAAATATCCCATTAGATTGGGCTTAAGTTAAATAAAAGAAAGACAGAGGGAGTAGGTTGGCCAGGGCACCAGCCACCTGTTGAGATACTACCGCTTGAGAGTTATGGGGTCTTTTTACTGGCCAGACAGTACTACATTGGATCCTTCCCTCTGGTTACAGTTCATTTTCCCTTTGCCCACACAAACACTGAATAGTCTTGCCTATTCTTTTCATAGTCTCTTCTGTCCTCATACACCTGCCAACACAGATTACCAAACAATTCTTCTTCACTCAAGGGGTTACTGCACTGTAATTGTTCAGTGGTCACTTTCCTCTTGGTAAGAGTAGAAGAGACTCGTTAGTTATGGTAAGCAGCTCTTCTAGGAGAAGGACACTCCCAAATCAAACCACTGTTCTCTAGTCTTGGGTAGTTCCATAACCTCTGTACCATGGCCTTCCACTGTCTTGGGTTAGAGTTCTCTTGCTTGAGGGTACGGTACACTCGAGCACACTTTCTTATCTTATTTCTCTCCCTCTTGTTCTGTTAAAGTTTTTATAGTTTAT
>NC_090742.1:57628392-57688392 GCF_036898095.1 Palaemon carinicauda | reverse complement strand
ATAACAATAAATATATATCCAGGAATAGCGGGGTGACATCTGTTGAGAAGGACTTAATGTACATATTACAAATTAAAATAAACGGATTTTGAGCGAAGCGAAAAATCTATTTTTGGGTGAGGTAGCTATGTCGTCCTGATGGAAGTTCCTTCATTAGTAGCTTCCTAGGTATATTTGACTACAGTGATATATCCCAGAGAATTTACCAAAGGTATCCAGAATTCTAACTCCGGGAGCGAATATCCCTTAAAATTTAAAAAGGGATATCGCGTATATCAGAGGACGTATTCTTGACACGTCTCATAGCTATCTACACCCCCAATAGCGTTTTCACTTCGAGAGGGAAAAAGTGGCAAGAATTTAGGAGAGTCGTTAAAGAGGCAATGCTCTCGACACTCCTACTGTACTGTAAATAGTGCGCCGAACCGCTACCGCGAGGCGCCACCAAGCCATTCTTCGTAGCTTTGTAAGTGTTGTAGATACAGTACCATAGGGAGGGATTTATTATCCTTTTGTCGAAAAGAAGGTGGGTACATCAGGAAGACATGGCTACCTCACCCAAAAATAGATTTTTCTCTTCGCTCAAAATTCGTTTTTTGGGCTCAGGCCATGTCTTCCTGATGGAAAATTACCAGAGCATTAATGTATCTGTGGATTTTCAATAGTGCCGTTATCTCGAGATAAATATTTCCTATTTGGTCTTCTGGACCAGAGATACTTGATGTTACCGTTATACATCAATTAACTGATCATAAAATATGTCAGCTCTTCCAGCCCCCTACAGGGAAAAGTCTAGGTAGACTTTAGGAAAAATACCGAGGATTGTGAGTTCAAGGAACAATCTAGCAAACAGTATGGATATTTGTGTCATTATATACGTAAAGCATAGTTTGTACTTAGATGGTATAGTCCTGTATAGGTTACTGAATCATCCCAAGTCTGGATATAAAGAGACAGACAGGTTTGTATACATGTAGGAAACCTTAAATCAGTAAGATAAACAGTTAGTACAATCAGTTCTTACCTGTTTGCTTGGAATGGTAGAAACCATAGTTCCCCAATATTTCCCTAAATATTAAGAGAATCAAGGATGCTCTGATTTATACATAATTTCGAATATTTGAGGCGAAAGAGAGGCAAAGATTCCTTCTATTGTTTATTGTAAAAATAGAAATCACGGTTGTAATCAATTACATCTTACGCTGAACAATTCTGCGTAAAAGCATAAACAGTAATAACAGAAAATAGATAAGTTTCACCTGAAAAGGAAACATTAGCCACTCAAAGGGAAATATAATATTTCACTATGTATGCTGTTATTACTAGGAACACTGTGCATATAAGAATGCCTGACACATGTGTCAGCTTATTATGCTTGATGTCACCTGTATAGATAGAAGAGTCTATAGTGTCTTCCTAAACACAATACTCAACATGATATACCTTAAAAGCCTATCATGTACACCCTTCACTAAAAGTCCCAATTAGTGCACTGTTCTTTGCAGTAATCAAGCGGCAGTTATATAACACTGCCTGCCGCTACCACATGAAATCTTATTTCTTGTAATTGCTTCGCGTAGTGCTTGAAGAAAACTCTGGAAGACTTTCAACCAGTGTAAGCACGCAGGCTTTCAAACGACATTGTCTGAAAGAAATTCAGAGACGAGGCAACTTTTCTCGGATCATGACCTGCGGGTGTACTGTCTGGATCCACTCTGCGTATAGAATAGGTGATTTTCGCACTTATCAGTTTCAAGGATAATGTTGAACTAGAAGTCTCTCCCCTGAAAAGCTGACCTCCCTTAAAGACTGAAGTTCTACGAAGATAGACCTTTAAGCAATCCACTGGGCAGAGGGAGGCTTCTTCCTTCAGAGAGCAGATTCTCTTAGTGGGCAGATCGTTCTTGGTGAGAAACGACGGGTCCGGAAAGAGGTTCAGTTCTCCGCTGTCTGTGAACTGAATGTGGCCATCATCCCTCGAGAGGGCCACTATTTTGCTAACTCTGGCTCCTGAGGCTAGTGCATATAAGAATATCACCTTTTGAGTCAAGTCTTTCAGCGAGCAATCTTCATTGTTCAGGGTTGAGCTAAGTGAAGAACTTTATCCAGAGACCATGAAATGGGCTTTGGAGGAGCTGCAGGCCGAAGTTTAGAGCAGGCTTTAGGAATCTTGTTGAAGATTTCATTAGGAAAGTCTACCTGGAAGGCGTATATTATTGGTCTGGCTAGGGCGGATTTACATGTAGTAATCGTATTAGCTGCTAAACCTTGTTTATGCAGATGGATGAAGAAGAACAAGCAGAAATCCGTAGCTATCTCCTCAGGATTCTTCGCCTTGACAAAGGCCACCCATTTCTTCCAGGAAGACTCATATTGTCTTCTTGTTGACTTTGACTTGTATTCTTCTAAGAAGTTAATACTGTCTCTAGAAATCCCAAACCGTTTCTTGACCGCTAGGCCGAGAAAATCATGAGATGAAGGTTCTGGGTTTTCTCTGATGAAGCAGAGATAGTCAATTTCTGCACTTGCTGAGTCAGATCTCTTTCCGGCAATGGGATCAGCTTCAGGCGTAGTTCCGTTATCAGAGGGAACTAAACGCTGTTGGGCCACTTCAGGGCCGCTATAACTGCTGTCCCCCGAAAGGATCTCAGTTTGTCGAGGACTTTCAGCAGAAGGTTGGTTGGAGGGAACAGGTAGATCTTAGACCACCTGTTCCAATCTATGGACATTGAGTCTGTCGCTTCGGCTAGAGGATCCTCGTACGGGGCTACATACCGGGGTAGCTTCTTGTTGTCGCTCGTTGCGAAGAGATCTATCTGCAGTCCTAGGACTTTGCGTATTATGAAAGAGAATGATCTTGCGTCTAGAGACCATTCGGACTCTATCGGGTTGACCCTGGATAGAGCAGCCGCCGTCACATTGCGGAACCCTTGAAGGTGGACTGCTGACAAGTGCCATCTCTTCTTCTTGGCTAGACAAAGGATGGCCAATATCACTTGATTTATGTGAGGCGATCACGAGCCTTGTCGATTTAGGCATCTCATTACTACTTCGCTGTCTAGAACCAAACGGATGTGGATTGAGCAGCGAAGTTTCATCTTTTTCAGAGATAGGAAAACTGCCATGGCTTCCAAAAAATTGATGTGGAAGGACTTGAAGAGGGGAGACCAGGTTCCTTGGACTTTCCAATGATGAGAACGCCCTCCCCACCCCTCCTTCGAGGCATCCGTATGAACGGTGACTGCTGGAGGAGGTGGTTTCAAGGGTACCTTGTTTCTTAGGTTTTTGGCCTCCGACCATGGCTTGAGTAGTGATCGCAGACGATTTGGAATCGGTCATTGTAGATCTCTTCGAGCGTTTGATGCGTATTTTCTCCAAACTCCTGATGCATCTTTTAATTGTGCTCTCAATACTGGATCTGTCACTGAGGCAAACTGGAGGGACCCCAACACTCTCTCCTGTTGTCTTCTTGATATCCTGTCGGATTGAAGGAGTCTTTTGACAGATCCTGCTATCTCTTTCCTCTTCTTTGGTGGAATGGAAAGGCAGTGTGACTCTAAGTCCCAGTGGACACCCAGCCACTGGAACTTTTGAGCTGGAGAAAGCCGAAACTTTTTCAAGTTGATCTTGAATCCTAAGTGTTCCAGGAACTGGATCACTTCCTTGGAGGCTTGCATGTATTCTTCCTCGGATGCTGCCCACACCAGCCAATCATCCAGGTAGGCTACCACCTGGATTCCTTTCAGGCGTAGTTGATGAATGACTGCATTCGCAAGCTTTGTGAATACCCTTTGGGCTATGTTTAGGCCGAAGGGCATGGCTCTGAAAACATACTTTCTTTTCTGTAGTTTGATTCCTAGGTAGGGGGAAACTTGACGGTTGATTGGAACATGCCAGTATGCATCCGTCATGTCTATAGAGACTGTGAATGCCCGTTTGGGCAAAAGGGTCCTTATGTGCTGAAGCGTCAACATTCTGAACTTGTGGTTCACTATGAACTTGTTGAGTGGTGATAAGTCCAGAATGACTCTGAGCTTTTCCGAATCCTTCTTTGGAACACAAAATAGCCTTCCTTGAAATCTAATGGACTTTGTCTTCCGTATAACTCTTTTGTTCAAGAGTTCCTGAACATGTTCTTCCAGTACGGAGGTTGAGTGTTGGAAGAATTGAGGGGAGTTTGGTGGAGTTTAACTCCAACTCCACCCTAGTCCTTTCTTGATTAGGCTGTGGGCCCAGGGATCGAAGTTCCAATGATCCCGGAAGTGGAGAAGTCTCCCTCCTACCAGCAGCATCTCACTTGGAGTGCTGGTTGGAGGACTTGCCTCCTCGGCCACGTCCACCTTTGTTGCCCCAACCTCTGAAGGGGCGTCTAGAGGATCCTCGAAAGGAACCTCGAGACTTCGGCTTAAAGGTAGTTGATTGCCTTTCAAATACTGGAGTGAACACGGGCGACTGGGTCGCCAGCGTTTGGGTCACCAGTTGAAAGGTGGTGGTTGGTTGTGCCACCGTCTGGGGCATTGTGGCCATGGGAAGCTGTTGCTGTTGCTTTGGCCGAAAGGGTACTCTTGGTCGTTTTGACTTGTTCTTCGGCTGGGGACCCTCATCAGCGGAAGATTTCCTTTTAGAGGACAAGCCCCATTTGGAGAGGAGATTCCTATTCTCCGAAGCGGCTTTATCTACGACATCTTTGACCACTTCACTTGGGAAGAGGTCTTTTCCCTAGATATTGGAAGCTATCAGCTTCCTTGGTTCGTGCTTCACTGTAGCAGAAGCGAACACAAACTCCCTACAAGCCCTTCTGGCTTTAATAAAATTGTACAAATCCTTGGTGACTGTTGCCAAATGAGATTTGGCAAAGACCATGTACATATCTGGGGTGTCTGGGATGCTTGCCATAGTCTCTAAGCCAGTCTGCAGAGACATGGAAGCAGCGAGATGCTCCTTAGTCTCCTGTCCCCTTCGCAGGAGAAACTCTTACAGCTTCGGGAGATCTTCGTTGAACTGCCGTCCAGCGATATCTGCCTCTAGCTTCCCAACTGTGAAAGTGTTATGGACATCCTTCCAATCCCTGTCATCTGAAGGGAAGGCGAGGGAAAATGGTCTACACTCTTCAAGTGTAGGACAAGGTTTCTCTGCCTTAACTGCCTTTAAGGCTGCCTTAAACCCTTTGTCCAAAAAGGGGAAGGCACGTTCGGAGTCAGCAATAAAGGATGGGTGCTTTTTGCTGAGAGCCGGCAACTTGGAACTAGTAAAGGCCCTCTCTTTCAAGGTGGTTGTATATAAGGCCTGTCCCTTAGATAGTTCAAGGACAATCATCTCCTTCGGCTCTGTTTCCTCCTTGGATGCTGGTTCCATCCTCAGACGGACATAGCAATCTGGATAGGCCCCTTTACTAGGCCAAAATTCGATTTCCTCTACTGGAACTGTTCCCAGTTTCTCCGAGAGGAAGATCTTCCCCCCCGACATAGGCATATGCTCTGCATACCTCCATGGGTTAACATCAGAGAAGGCAGGGAGGTCCTTAACGTTTAACTTCTTCGGGGCTAAACGTGAGGCAACTAGCTGATGAATCTCCGTCCGGAAAGATGCTTCTTTCTCGGACGATTTCTTCTGAATGTCCTGCACCATGGACAGTAGCGATTGTAGCGTACTTGTAATGGAATCCAACTGGGGTGCGGTGGAAGAAGTCGAAGTCGTCAGTTCAGTCACCGCTGCAGACGATACCGAAATAGTTTCGGTTATCTCGACTCCAGTCTCAGGGGGTATCTCATCCTCCTGCTCCAGTTCATCCACTAGGAGATTGTTCTTAGTCTCCTCCGAGATAACAGACATGTTGTCCTCTAATTGGATGCTCTGAAAGGCATCCGAAAAGTCAGGTTCTACCGGAATCTGAACTAAGGGGATCTCAGGTTGAGCCTGGGGAACAATTGCATCCGCAGATGCATTAGGGAAGAGACAATCTCTCATCCTCTCATTAGGAATGTATGGGCCAGAGGTATTCTTCTGAAAGCCCCTGACCCATTTTTGCAGTGTGTCCCTTGCTGCATCCCTAGACTCAGTAGACTTTTGATCATCAAAAGCCTCTTTAATCAGTTTGCCACAAACGGTACATACCTGTGGGTCCCAGTACTTGAGAGCCCCTTTGGTGACTGCGCAGCGAGCATGGGCCCTTCACATGCCATGTCCGTAGAAGCTCTTACTACGGACCCTGCAAAAGTTGTTCCCGCACACAGGATGCTTCTCCTGTAAAGAAAGAAAAGCTATAAGTATTCGGTGAAATTCTCAGATTTCAGCATACATATTTTTAATTAATATTTAATTAATATTAGCTTGGATAGAGTGAGCTAGAAAGTAGGAAAGACACCTACATGTGTTTCCTGTCCTGCCCATTGCTATGACCTCCTCCAATATTGAACTAAAGATTCATAATGAATTCAAGGGGAAGATAATATCCTTGGATGTATGCGTATGCTGGGCCCGCCGGAGTATGCTGGGCCCGCCGGCACATGCCGGTACCTGCCAGCATATGCCGGTACCTGCCGGCATATGTTGGACTTGCCGGCATATGTTGGACTTGCTGGCATATGTCGGGCCTGCCGGCATATGCCAGCCTAGCCGACATATGCCGGGCCTATTCTGGGCTATTTGAAACAGATACTGTCTTCAAAGTAGTGGGCGGCAGGTCGGCAGTTGCCGCTCTGCCCGCCGGCATCCGAAGGATCCCTCTATCAAGTAGGACCTGGTGGCAACCGACGGCAACTATATAAATTTGGGTGGCCGGCTGCCGGAGTTGCCGGCAGCCGCTCATAGTATGTTCATTGTCATTGGGTTGTCGATCAGCGACACCCACGGCAAGTGGCGGCAGAGTAACTGCCGGCCGACAGACACCCAGCATGGCCGACGACAGCTACTAGCTGCCGGCGGCCGGTCCAGTATATATGGAAAGGCAGAGAGAAAGAGAGGATGGGGGACGGCAAAGGCTCAGCCTTGCCGGCCTACATCCCGAAAGAGGGTGCAAGTGGAAGGGGGAATTATATTCGGGCTTCCACTCAACCATATCCCATTCATATGGGGTATGGAAGGCAGTACAAGGGAGGACTGGAGAGCACACTCAATGATATGAGGGTACCTGCCAGCAGCCGGCCCAGCCGGCAGCAGACAGGGAACCTCAGGCCAATTCTATAGATTACCCGTAGGGTCAAATGTAGAACAATGGCCAGAGGGGTGATGGTTCATCCAACACAAAAGAGACAGTGGGGAAGGGGTAAAAGTCGTATAAGTAAGGTAAAAACCCTAAAGCATTACCTAACTTGAAGGATTCTGATCTCATAAAGTAACCTCAAGTAGGAGAAATCATTTCCCCGGGTTAGGTTAGTTAAGTGAGAATGCGGCCATAGGACACAATCTCACTAGAGAACAGAATCTCGTACCAGAGATCTTAAGTAATATATGGAAAGGCAGAGAGAAAGAGAGGATGGGGGACGGCAAAGGCTCAGCCTTGCCGGCCTACATCCCGAAAGAGGGTGCAAGTGGAAGGGGGAATTATATTCGGGCTTCCACTCAACCATATCCCATTCATATGGGGTATGGAAGGCAGTACAAGGGAGGACTGGAGAGCACCCTCAATGATATGAGGGTACCTGCCGGCAGCCGGCCCAGCCGGCAGCAGACAGGGAACCTCAGGCCAATTCTATAGATTACCCGTAGGGTCAAATGTAGAACAATGGCCAGAAGGGTGATGGTTCATCCAACACAAAAGAGACAGAGGGGAAGGGGTAAAAGTCCTATAAGTAAGGTAAAAACCCTAGAGCATTACCTAACTTGAAGGACTCTGATCTCATAAAGTAACCTCAAGTAGGAGAAATCATTTCCCCGGGTTAGGTTAGTTAAGTGAGAATGCGGCCATAGGACACAATCTCACTAGAGAACAGAATCTCGTACCAGAGATCTTAAGTAAGGAAAAAATAATTTCTTCATACTAAGATCTAGTAGTACAGGACTGTCTGCCAGACCGAGTAAGGAGGAAATTGATATACAAGAACCTCCAGTATGGCCTAGGGAGGACTAGCCTCCTGAACGGCAACCTAACCTGACTTGGGAAGCCATTTCACCAAGACAGTAGGATGCCGAACACACACTTAACTCTGATTTTCCGTTCTCAGCTCAAAACCGTGTCAGTGGTTAAGAGAAAGAGACGAAACACCCCAGAAAATTTTGCCAGAACACAGTTCGCAGCAAAGTTACCTGAGGGTAGCCTAAGCTGATCAGAGGGAAGGGGAATTGCTCTTAGATCTCATTAGAGATAGTATCGACTTGAAGGGTATAGGGGGGTGTCAGTCTCTCCTTAAAAGACAACACAAGAGCAATGAGGGACATGTAAGAAAGTATACTAAAGCCCCTAGGCTATTAAGTCTAGGAGCATAGAGAATCATTCACCGAAACTCTCTTGTATACTATCTTGGAAGAAGAAAATGTTATGCAGTAATATCTTAATTGTATAAAATATTGCATGAGCTTAAATAAAACTTTACCAGGAAGGTTATATCATGCATGAAGTGTGTGGGTGCCTAGGCTAGGAAGCCTAGCACTCGTGAGGTTCGATCATAAATAGCCAAATCCACGACAACAATGAAATAATATAAAATTCCCTAGCTAAATATCTAAATAGCTAAAGTTATTAAAGCGAAATAATGCCGGGAAATCGTTCTTGCTAACTAAATGAACAAGAAGAACAAGTGCGTCCATGACGCCATCCGGCCGGCAACAACTCTTGTTACATTAATTACGATCTCAATCGAAGAGTAAAACTGGCAAGAGCTTACATTTACACAATTCAAAGATATTACTTAACTTTCCAGAAGCTGATGAGGCTGGAGAAGGCATCATAGGGACGAAAAACCTCCAAAATAACCGAGATAACATGGGATAACACCAGTCAGCAAAGCTGCAAACGAAAGAATGGCTTGGTAGTGCCTCGTGGCGGCGATTCGGCGCACTATTTACAGTACAGTAGGAGTGTCGAGAGCATCGCCTCTTTAACGACTCACCTATATTCTTGCCCCTTTTTCCCTCTCGAAGCGAAAATGCTATTGGGGGTGTAGATAGCTATGAGACGTGTCAAGAATACGTCTTCTGATATACGCGATATCCCTTTCTAAATTTTAAGGGATATTCGCTCCAGGAGTTAGAATACTGGATACCTTTGGTAAATTCTCTATCAGGACGACATGGCCTGAGCCCAAAAAAGAAACTAGCGTTAGCTAGTTACAATTGAACAAGCACACAAGTTTTACACTCATTATTTTCAGTAAAGAACTGTTCAACTACTTACATGAAAAACGATAGAATAAGACCCTGCATAAACAGTAATTATAACAAAAAAAATAAAATGCTTATGATGATTTACAAAAATCATTATACACCAATATAATACAGGGCTCATATATAAATATATACGCACAAATAAACTGTAGAATAAGACCGTATATAAACAGTAATTATAAAAAGAACCATAAGTAAAATGCTTATGGCTCTAGTTCAAGTTTCTTTATTTCTAGTTCATGTAGTCGCTCCCGCTCCTTCTCTTCTAGTGCATGCTGTCGCTCCCGCTCCTTCTCTTCTAGTGCATACTGTCGCTCCTGCTCCTTCTCTTTTAGTTCGGCCAAAGCCTTCCCACGCTCAGCGTCATACCTTTTCAGTCTCTCTTCTCTCTCAAGATTCTTTTCTTCTGCTTGAACCCTGTGCTCGGCAAACTCAATGGCCTTTTCGTCGTCCAGTCCGTAGTCCATTGCCAATGCAAGATATTCTTTGAAGGTTTCCATGACTTCAACTTCCTACCTTTATATCTTTTCACTGTTGCCAATCCTAGAAAGGTCACCACTTGTCACAACTTAGGTTCAGTAATTGACAGGTATGAAAATAAAACGGATTTTGAGCGAAGCGAAAAATCTTTTTTTGGGTGAGATGGCCATGTCGTCCTGATGGAAGTTCCAAAAGGGTAGCTTCCTTGGGTATATATAACTACTGTGATATTCCCAGAGAATTTACCTTAAGGTACCCAGAATTCTAACTCCTGGAGCGAATATCCCTAATAAAAGAACCAGGGATATCACAAAATAAAAGAGGACGTATTCTTGACACGCCACATAGCAATCTGTACCCTGAACAGAGTTAACACTTCGAAGGGGTCAAGTGGCAAGAAAACGAAAACGAGAAAGAAAGGAGAGCTGCTCGCAAGGTATCTCTCCTCTCCCGTTTCGTAAGCGTGCATTGCGCCTCTCACAGCGCCATCTGTATTCCTTGTAGCGATACACGAGGTGCTACAGATAATGTATGTAGGGAGGGGACCTACAGCCCTTTAGAAGAAAGGGAAGTGCGGGTCCATCAGGACGACATGGCCATCTAACCCAAAAATAGATTTTTCGCTTCGCTCAAAATCCGTTTTTTGGGCTCAAGCCATGTAGTCCTGATGGAAGTATACCAGAGCATTACTGTATCTGTGGATTCTCAAAACGTGCCGTACTCCCCGAAGGTATTTCCCGGCCAACTAGACCTAGAGACCTAAGATGTTACCATTATACATCTTTTCAACTAACCATAGACCATGTTAGTGCTTCCTGCCCCCTACAGGGAAGAGTCCTACTAGACTCTGGAAAAGTCTCGAAGAGTACATATACCTATGTATGAATAACAGACAAGCCAATATAGTGGTCTCATCCTATATCATGTAAAGCATAGTTTGTAAAGAACCACTGAGTCAATATGAAATATCGACCAGTTCCCCGTTCAATACTGGATTGGACAAAGGTTTATATCCGAGTAGGAGGAAAACATGCATATCTGCCATCGTCCCCTTAGGGCATGGAGTCCTCCCGCCAAGGGAAAGCATAAACCAATGCAAAAAATGCTTGCATAAAGGAACAATCTATTAGAATCATCCCAAATAAATATACATAGAAACGTAATGCTAAATTATTTCAAATAAATTGACACAGGTGAAGGAGACGCAAGGTTCGCAAGAACTAGTTTATTGACAAACAATAAATAAAACAGGTTAAACAACCATTATATATACAGTATATAAGAGGAGGATAACCAATAAATAAGCATAAGCATGATAGTAAACAGAAAACTTGTTTATCTGAAAGAAAAACAATAGCGCCACTTTTAGCATACCAAGGTACCAAAATCATAAAAGTCTGTATTACTAATCAGTTACATTAGCGTTGGAAACGCTCGGCACACATGTCTGCACTTATGCTAGGTTCACCTTTGAATGTGGAACAGTCAATGTGGGTAACCCAGTGCCCTAACACTTAGTTTGTAGAACAGTTCGTAACTACACACTCACCCCGGAATTAATCGTCCCAATTAAATCCACTGTTCCTCGCAGAGTTAAACAGCAGGGTTAACGACATTACCCACTGCTACCACAGACCTCTTCAGTTGCTCCACTTGCTTCGCATAGTGACGAAAGAACACTTTGGAAGACTTCCAGCCAGTGTATGAACGAAGATGTTCGAAATCCATACTATTAAAGAAATTTAAGGATGAGGCAACTTTCCTCGGATCGTGACCTGCGGGTGTACTGTCTGGATCAGCTCTGCGAATAAAATAGGTGATTTTCACCCTAAGTTGTTTCAGTGATAAATTTGAGCCTGATATTTCTCCCCTGAATAGTTGACCACCCTTGAAGTCTGAAGTTCTACGAAGATAGACCTTTAGGCATTCCACTGGACATAGAGATGCATCTTCTTTCAGAGGGCAGATTCTCCAGGGACCCCACATGTTGGTGGGTAACTCGTTCTTGTCGAGAGACGTATGATCCGGAAGCAGGTTCAGTTCTCCCCCATGCAAGAACTGAACACGACCCTCCTCTCTCGAGAGGGCTACAATTTCACTAACCCTGGCCCCCGACGCGAGTGCAAACAGGAAAATAACTTTTTGGGTCAAATCCTTTAAAGCACACTCCTCATTGTTCAACAGCGAATCGAAATGAAGAACTTTATCTAAAGACATTGAAATGGGCTTTGGAGGTGCTGATGGTCTGAGCCTAGCACAGGCTTTTGGAATTTTATTAAAAATATCGTTAGAGAGGTCGACCTGGAAGGCATATAAAATGGGTCTTGTCAAAGCAGATTTACACGTTGATATTGTGTTGGCTGCTAACCCTTGACCATGGAGGTGGATGAAGAAAGATAAGCAGAAGTCCGTCGAGATCTTTTGCAGATTCTTCTCCTTGACAAAGGCCACCAATTTCCTCCATGATGACTCATATTGCCTTCTAGTAGATTTGCACTTATATTCCTCTAGGAAGTCTATACTGTCTTTCGAAATCCCGAAACGTTTTCTCACCGCTAGGGAGAGAAAATCATGAGCTGCAGGTTCCGGGTTTTCTGCGATGAAGTGCAGACAGTTGACTTCTGAACTCGCTGGGTCAGAACTGGATCTGGTAACGGTAGACACTTCAGCCGTAGTTCCAATGCCAGAGGGAACCACACGCGGTTCGGCCACTTGTGAGCCACTATTGCCGCTACCCCCCTTGAAAGATCTCAGTTTGTTGAGGACCCTCAATAGAAGGTTGTGAGGAGGGAACAGGTAAATCCTGGACCATCTGTTCCAGTCGAGGGACATCGCGTCCACTGCTTCCGCCAAGGGATCCTCGTAGGGGGACACGTAATGGGGTAACTTCTTGTTGTCTTTCGTCGCAAAGAGGTCTATCTGCAGTTCTGGGACTTGACTCAAGATGAAGGAGAATGATCCTGCGTCTAGGGACCATTCCGATTCTATCGGTGTGAGCCTGGATAGAGCGTCCGCTGTCACATTGCGGACTCTTTGAAGGTGAACTGCCGACAGGTACCACTTCTTCTTTTCCGCCAGTTGAAAGATGGCCAACATCACCTGGTTGAGTGGTGGTGACCTCGATCCTTGTCGATTCAAGCATC
Organism: Palaemon carinicauda; assembly: GCF_036898095.1. Taxonomy (NCBI): domain Eukaryota; kingdom Metazoa; phylum Arthropoda; class Malacostraca; order Decapoda; family Palaemonidae; genus Palaemon; species Palaemon carinicauda. Next base: position 57,675,448 of record NC_090742.1, on the reverse strand, counting down.
TCACAATCACCTCGCTGTCCAGCACCAACCTTATGTGGATCGAGCGACGAGGGGAGACTTTCTTCAAGGTAAAGAGTACTGCCATAGCTTCCAGAAAGTTTATGTGAAATGTCTTGAATAGATTGGACCAAGTTCCTTGGGCCTTCTTCCGATGAGAATGACTTCCCCACCCCTCCTTCGAGGCGTCTGTGTGAATAGTCAACGAGGGGAGAGGTGGCTGAAGAATTACCGACTTCTTTAGTTGCCTGAATTAGGACCAAGGCCTGAGAAGCGTACATAGACGAAGCGGAACTGATCTTATCAGATCTCTTCGCGCGTTTGATGCATAACTTCTCCAATCTCCGGTTGCATCCTTTAGCTGTGCTCTTAGCACCGGGTCTGTTACTGAAGCAAACTGGAGAGAACCCAGCACTCTCTCCTGTTCGCGTCTTGATATCCTTTCGGAATCCAGAAATCTCTTGACAGAACCAGCTATCTCCTTCCTCTTCGCCGGGAGGGAGAGTTGGTGTGACACTAGGTCCCAGTAGATTCCCAACCACTGGAACTTTTGAGATGGAGAAAGTCGAGACTTTTTTCTGTTGATCTTGAAGCCTTGATACTCTAGGAACTGGATCACCTGTAGGGAAGCTTGCAAACATTCTGTCTTGGATGCTGCCCACACCAGCCAGTCGTCCAGGTAAGCTACCACCTGGATTCCCTTTAGGCGTAATTGTTTGAGAGTTACGCTCGCAAGCTTTGTGAAGACTCTTGGGGCTATGTTTAGCCCGAATTGCATGGCTCTGAAGGCATAGAGTCTTCGATGTAGCTTGAACCCTAGGTAGGGGGAGAGTTGACGATTGATTGGAACGTGCCAATAGGCGTCTGACAAATCTATGGAGACGGTAAATGCCCTCTTAGGCAGTAAGGTCCTTATGTGTTGCAGTGTTAGCATCTTGAACTTGTAGTTCACTTTAAACTTGTTGAGTGGCTCTGACTTTTTTTGAGTCCTTCTTAGGAACACAAAACAGCCTCCCTTGGAATTTGATGGACTTTACCCTTCGGATTACTCTTTTCTCCAACAGTTCTTAAATGTACTCCTCCAGAACGGGGGTGGAGTGTTGGAAAAATCGAGGACACGGGGGTGGAGTGCTGTACCAGCTCCAACCCAGTCCATTCTTGATTAGGCTGTGGGCCCAGGGATCGAAGGTCCACCGATCCCGAAAATTCTGAAGTCTCCCTCCTACCGTTATCATCTCACTTCGAATGCTGTTGCCCTGAGGCCTTGCCTCCTTGACCGCGACCACCCCTGAATACCCTCTCCCTTGAGTGGCGTCTAGACGAACCTCTGGCTGCTCCTCTAGGCTTCGCTCGAAAGGTAGTTGACTGCCCTTCGAACGCTGGGTTAAATGCCGGAGACTGCGTCGACACGGCTTCGGGTACCCACTGGTACGTGGTCGGGGTTTGTGCCACCATCTGGGGCACTGTAGGCATAGGAAGTTGCTGTTGCTGCTGCTGTCTGAATGGCTTGGCTGGCCGAGAGGGTAGCCTAGTCTTCTTAGTCTTCCTGTTTGGTTGGGGACCCTCATCCGGGGAAGACTTTCTCTTCAGAGATAGGCCCCACTTCTGGAGAAGGTTTCTATTCTCCGTGGCGGCCTTATGTACAACCTCCTTGACCGCTTCACTAGGGAAGAGATCTTTGCCCCAAATGTTGGAGGAGATTAGCTTCCTTGGCTCGTGCCTCGCCGCAGCCAAGGCGAACAGGAACTCCCTACAAGCCCTCCTAGCTTTGACGAAGCTATAAAGGTCCTTCGTCACTGTGACTAGGTGTGTCTCAGGCACTACCATGAACATTTCATGGACCTTGGGGTCACTTGACATTGTCTCTAGAGACGTTTGATGAGACATTGAGGCAGCAAGTCTTTCTTTTGTCTCAAGCTCCCTTCGCAAAAGAAAGTCAGACAGCTTGGGGAGGTTCTCACCGAACTGACGTCCGGCAATATCAGCCTCCAACTTCCCGACTGAGAAGGTAAGATGGACGTCCTTCCAGTCCTTGTGGTCCATGGGTAGGGCCAAAGACAGAGGTTTACACTCCTCCAAGGAGGGGATGGCCTACCTGCCTCGACTGCTTTCAGCACAACCGTAAACCCTTTCTGCATAAAGGGGAAGGCTCTAGAAGGAGAGGACACAAAGGAAGGGTGCTTCTTACTCAAAGCAGGTACCTACGAGTTTGAGAAGCCCCTCTCTTTCATCGAGCTTGACAATAAAGCTTGAGCCTTAGCGTGGTCCAAAACTATGACCTCCTTCGGCTCTGTTTCTTCCTTTAAGGCTGGTTCCTTCCTTAGATGGACATAACAGTCCAGATACGACTCCTTGCTGGGCCAGAATTCCACCTCCTCAAGGGGGACTGAGCCCAACTTCTCCGAAATGACGATTTTTCCCGTCGTCATAGGCATGTGCTCAGCATACTTCCAAGGGTTAACATCTGAGCACAAGGGAAGGTCTTTCGCGCTGAGCTTCTTCTGGGGCCCACGTGATGCTGCAAGTCTCCGCATCTCCAGCTCCATTGCAGCCGCCTTCTCATTTTTCTCTCTCTGCATCTGTTGGATCATTCCAACGATGGAGGAAAGGGTCTTTCCCAGCTCATCTGGGAGAGAGGATGATGTTGAGGGAATAGGTTCAGCGGCCTGAACCGGAGTAGCCGACACCTCGTCGACCTCTTCCTCTTCATTGTCTGGAGCCTGCTCTTCATCCTGGTCTTCTGTCAAAAGGTCATCTTCCAAATGCTCGGACACCTCCGACATCCTATCGTCCAATTGGATGTCCTGCAGGGCGTCCGCGACTTCAGAATCCACAGGGATCTGAACCACTGGTATCTCCACTTGAGGCTGGGGAATCACTGCATCAGCTGATGCCCTGGGGAAAAGGTAAGCCCTCATCTTCTCACTTGGAAGATAGGGCCCAGAAGTATTCTTCTGAAAGCCCATTACCCAGGTACGAAGCTTCTCCCTTGCTGCGTCCCTTGACTCCGCTGTCTTAGGGGAATCAAAAGCCTCAGTAATCAGGTTTGTGCACACGGTACATACCTGCGGGTCCCAATACCGGAGATCACCTTTGGAGACCGCCACGGAGAATAGAAACCTTCTCCAGAAGTGGGGCCTATCCCTCAAGAGAAAGTCTTCCTCGGATGAGGGTCCCCAACCAAACAGGAAGACTAAGAAGACTAGGCTACCCTCTCGGCCAGCCAAGCCATTCAGACAGCAGCAGCAACAGCAACTTCCTATGCCTACAGTGCCCCAGATGGTGGCACAAACCCCGACCACGTACCAGTGGGTACCCCAAGCTGTGTCGACGCAGTCTCCGGCATATAACCCAGCGTTCGAAGGGCAGTCAACTACCTTTCGAGCGAAGCCTAGAGGAGCAGCCAGAGGTTCGTCTAGACGCCACTCAAGGGAGAGGGTATTCAGGGGTGGTCGCGGTCAAGGAGGCAAGGCCTCAGGGCAACAGCATTCGAAGTGAGATGATACCGGTAGGAGGGAGACTTCAGAATTTTCGGGATCGGTGGACCTTCGATCCCTGGGCCCACAGCCTACTCAAGAATGGACTGGGTTGGAGCTGGTACAGCACTCCACCCCCGTGCCCTCGATTTTTCCAACACACCACCCCCGTTCTGGAGGAGTACATTCAAAAGCTGTTGGAGAAAAGGGTAATCCGAAGGGTAAAGTCCATCAAATTCCAAGGGAGGCTGTTTTGTGTTCCCAAGAAGGACTCAGAAAAACTCAGAGTCATTCTGGACTTGTTGCCACTCAACAAGTTCATTGTGAACTGCAAGTTCAAGATGCTAACACTGCAACACATAAGGACCTTACTGCCCAAGAGGGCATTTACCGTCTCCATAGATTTGTCAGACGCCTATTGGCACGTTCCAATCAATCGTCAACTCTCCCCCTACCTAGGGTTCAAGCTACATCGAAGACTCTACGCCTTCAGAGCCATGCCATTCGGGCTAAACATAGCCCCAAGAGTCTTCACAAAGCTTGCGAGCGTAGCACTCAAACAATTATGCCTAAAGGGAATTCAGGTGGTAGCCTACCTGGACGACTGGCTGGTGTGGGCAGCATCCAAGACAGAATGTTTGCAAGCTTCCCTACAGGTGATCCAGTTCCAAGAGTATCTAGGCTTCAAGATCAACAGGAAAAAAGTCTCGACTTTCTCCATCTCAAAAGTTCCAGTGGTTGGGAATCCACTGGGACCTAGTGTCACACCAACTCTCCATCCCGGCGAAGAAGAGGAAGGAGATAGCTGGTTCTGTCAAGAGACTTCTGGATTCCGAAAGGATATCAAGACGCGAACAGGAGAGAGTGCTGGGTTCTCTCCAGTTTGCCTCAGTAACAGACCTGGTGCTAAGAGCACAGCTAAAGGATGCAACTGGAGTTTGGAGAAGTTATGCATCAAGCGCGCGAAGAGATCAGATAAGACCAGTTCCGCTTCATCTACGTACACTTCTCAGGCCTTGGTCCCAAGTCAGGCAACTAAAGAAGTCGGTAATTCTTCAGCCACCTCTCCCCTCGTTGACTATTCACACAGACGCCTCGAATGAGGGGTGGGGAGGTCATTCTCATTGGAAGCAGGCCCAAGGGACTTGGTCCAATCTATTCAAGACATTTCACATAAATTTTCTGGAAGCTATGGCAGTACTCCTTGCCTTGAAGAAAGTCTCCCCTCGTCGCTCGATCCACATAAGGTTGGTGCTGGACAGCGAGGTGATTGTGAGATGCTTGAATCAACAAGGATCGAGGTCACCACCACTCAACCAGATGATGTTGGCCATCTTTCGACTGGCGGAAAAGAAGAAGTGGTACCTGTCGGCAGTTCACCTTCAAGGAGTCCGCAATGTGACAGCGGACGCTCTATCCAGGTTCAAACCGATAGAGTCGGAATGGTCCCTAGCCGCAGGATCATTCTCCTTCATCTTGAGTCAAGTCCCAGAACTGCAGATAGACCTCTTTGCGACGAAAGACAACAAGAAGTTACCCCATTACGTGCCCCCCTACGAGGATCCCTTGGCGGAAGCAGTGGACGCGATGTCCCTCGACTGGAACAGATGGTCCAGGATTTACCTGTTCCCTCCTCACATCCTTCTGTTGAGGGTCCTCAACAAACTGAGATCTTTCAAGGGAGTAGCGGCAATAGTGGCTCACAAGTGGCCGAACAGCGTGTGGTTCCCTCTGGCATTGGAACTGCGGCTGAAGTGTCTACCGTTACCAGATCCAGTTCAGAAGTCGACTGTCTGCGCTTCATCGCAGAAAACCCGGAACCTGCAGCTCATGATTTTCTCTCCCTAGCGGTGAGAAAACGTTTCGGGATTTCGAAAGACAGTATAGACTTCCTAGAGAAATATAAGTGCAAATCTACTAGAAGGCAATATGAGTCATCATGGAGGAAATGGGTGGCCTTTGTCAAGGCGAAGAATCCGCAAAAGATCTCGACGGACTTCTGCTTATCTTTCTTCATCCACCTTCATGGTCAAGGGTTAGCAGCCAACACAATATCAACGTGTAAATCTGCTTTGACAAGACCCATTTTATATGCCTTCCAGGTCGACCTCTCTAACGATATTTTTAATAAAATTCCGAAAGCCTGTGCTAGGCTTAGACCATCAGCACCTCCAAAGCCCATTTCATGGTCTTTAGATAAAGTTCTTCATTTTGCTTCGCTGTTGAACAATGAGGAGTGTGCTTTAAAGGATTTGACCCAAAAAGTTATTTTCCTGTTTGCACTCGCGTCGGGGGCCAGGGTTAGTGAAATTGTAGCCCTCTCCAGAGAGGAGGGTCGTGTTCAGTTCTTGCATGGGGGAGAACTGAACCTGTTTCCGGATCCTACGTTTCTCGCCAAGAACGAGTTACCCACCAACAGGTGGGGTCCCTGGAGAATCTGCCCTCTGAAAGAAGATGCATCTCTATGTCCAGTGGAATGCCTAAAGGTCTATCTTCGTAGAACTTCAGACTTCAGGGGTGGTCAACTATTCAGGGGAGAAACATCAGGCTCAAATTTATCACTGAAACAACTTAGGGCGAAAATCACCTATTTTATTTGCAGCGCGGATCCAGACAGTACACCCGCAGGTCACGATCCGAGGAAAGTTGCCTCATCCTTGAATTTCTTTAATTGTATGGATTTTGAACATCTTCGTTCATACACTGGCTGGAAATCTTCCAGAGTGTTCTTTCGTCACTATGCGAGGCAAGTGGAGCAACTAAAGAGGTCTGTGGTAGCAGTGGGTTGTGTTGTTAACCCTGCTGTTTAACTCTGCGAGGAACAGTGTATTTAATTGGGACGATTAATTCCAGGGTGAGTGTGTAGTTACGAACTGTTCTACAAACTAAGTGTTAGGGCACTGGGTTGCCCACATTGACTGTTCCACTTTCAAAGGTGAACCTAGCATAAGTGCAGACATGTATGCCGAGCGTTTCCAACGCTAATGTAACTGATTAGTAATACAGACTTTTATGATCTTGATACCTCGGTATGTTAAAAGTGGCGCTGATGTTTTTCTTTCAGATAAACAAGTTTCTGTTTACTATCATGCTTATGCTTATTTGTTGGGTATCCTCCTCTTATATATATAATGGTTGTTTAACCTGTTTTATTTTTTGTTTGTCAATAAACTAGTTCTTGTGAACCTTGCGTCTCCTTCACCTGTGTCAATTTATTTGATATAATTTTGCATTACATTCTATGTATATTTATCTGGGATAATTCTAATAGATTGTTCCTTTATGCAAGCATTCTTAGCATTGGTTTATGCTTTCCCTTGGCGGGAGGACTCCATGCCCTAAGGGGACGATGGCAGATATGCATGTTTTCCGCCTACTCGGATATAAACCTTTGTCCAATCCAGTATTGAACGGAGAACTGGTCGATATTTCATATTGACTCAGTGGTTCTTTACAAACTATGCTTTACATGATATAGGGTGAGACCACTATATTGGCTTGTCTGTTATTCATACATAGGTATATGTACTCTTCGAGACTTTTCCAGAGTCTAGTAGGACTCTTCCCTGTAGGGGGCAGGAAGCACTAACATGGTCTATGGTTAGTTGAAAAGATGTATGACGGTAACATCTTAGGTCTCTAGGGTTAGTTGGCCGGGAAATACCTTCGGGGAGTACGGCACGTTTTGAAAATCCACAGATACAGTAATGCTCTGGTATACTTCCATCAGGACGACATGGCTTGAGCCCAAAAAACGGATTTTGAGCGAAGCGAAAAATCTATTTTTGGGTGAGATGGCCATGTCGTCCTGATGGACCCGCACTTCCCTTTCTTTAAAGGGCTGTAGGTCCCCTCCCTACATACAGTATCTGTAGCACCTCGTGTATCGCTACAAGGAATACAGATGGCGCCGCGAGCGGCGCAATGCACGCTTACGAAACGGGAGAGGAGAGATACCTTGCGAGCGGCTCTCCTTTCTTTCTCGTTTTTGTTTTCTTGCCACTTGACCCCTTCGAAGTGTTAACTCTGTTCGGGGTGCAGATTGTTATGTGGCGTTTCAAGAATGCGTCCTCTGATATTTCGCGATATCCCTGGTTCTTTTATTAGGGATATTCGCTCCAGGAGTTAGAATTCTGGGTACCTTAAGGTAAATTCTCTGGGAATATCGCCGTAGTTATATATACCCAAGGAAGCTACCCTTTTGGAACTTCCATCAGGACGACATGGCCATCTCACCCAAAAATAGATTTTTCGCTTCGCACAAAATCCGTTTATTAACACTTCACTATGAAGTCACAAACCACAGCATTCACTGCCCAAAAACGCTCTATTGAGAAAAACTTCTTAAGTAATATAATAGTTCACAGTATATAATAATAATCCTCTCGCACTTTCAGTCTTAAACTGGGAGAGAGAGAAATCCCTTTATAACACGTATGTTAGAATCACCACCGGTTGTCTCTTCTCCCAAAAAACAAAGGTTTAGATGTCGCCTCGGCTCGTTGCCAAGGACTCCGCAAAAGCACCAATTCTATAACAATAAATATGTATCCATGAATAGCGGGGCGACATCTGTTGTGAAGGACTTAATGTACATATTACAAATTAAAATAAAGAAACTAGCATTAGCTAGTAACAATAGAACGAGCACACAAGTTTTACACTCAATATTTTCAGTAAATAACAGTTCAACTACTTACATGAAAAGCGATAGAATAAGACCGTGCATAAACAGTATTTATAACAAAAGAAATAAAATGCTTATGATGATATACAAAAATCATTATACACCAATATAATACAGGGCTGATATATAAATATATACACACAAATAAACTGTAGAATAAGACCGTATATAAACAGTAATTATGAAAATAACCAAAAGTAAAATGCTTATGATGATATACTAAAATCCTTATTCGTCAATATGGCTGATATATAAATATATACGTAAATATATTGATTTTTGACAATATATATATATATATATATATATATATATATATAAATATATATATATATATATATATATATATATATATATATATATATATATATATATATACGTTTATATATATATATATATATATATATATATAAACGTATATATATATATATATATATATATATATATATATATATATATATATATATATACGTATATATATATATATATATATGTATATATATATATATATATATATATATATATATATATATATATATATAGACATACCTATATATATGCGAATTGATATGTATATACATTGTTAATATGCATGCAAGTAGGTTATAAACCTATTTACTTATATAAATGTGTATGTATGTTAACCATATGTGCAAACATGCATAGGCAAGTCTATGTATCTTTGTATATGTATTTGTGTATTGTATATATATATATATATATATATATATATATATATATATATATATATATATATATTTGCATTCAGATAATTGCCAGCTTCAGTGCCATGCGGATAATTGCCAGTGGGACAATTACCAGCCGGACAATTTCCAAGCTTAACAATTATTTTCGGTCCTAGGTGATTTCCTTGTTTAGAAATCTTTTAAAATATTTCTTTTTGCATTATTTAATTCCAAACTTCAGGAATTTATAAAAATATTTCTACTTCCCAACTTCAGAAGTGAACATTTTTATTAGTATACTTCAGCCCTTTTAAATGATTTCTACCATCAAAAGTGAGCGTGGCAAAGATATTCTCGTTGATGCTCTCCAGTATATGTACCATAAAAATGGATCTAATAGCGATAAGTCCATAATCTACTGGGAATGTGCAAAGAGAAAACAAAACTCGTGTAAAGCTAGAGTGCACACAAAATCAAAATCAGGAAAGTACGAGTTGATAAAAACTACCGACGAGCATAATCATGAAGCATCTAATAGTACTGTTGATGCTAAGAGTGCTGTTGCAAAGTTAAAAGATGATGTTGCATCGAATAATTCCACCACAAGATCATTAGTTGCAAGCTGTTTTTCGACATTGGATACTTGCTCACGGGCTGAAGTGCATCTTTCATCTGGAGAAAAGATTTTTCAGTATGATTCGGGAGCTGAAGACCATAATCGCATTCTGATATTTGCTACTGAAGTTGGTTTTGATCATTTAAGGAGGTATAGCAACTGGACAGTTGATGGAACCTTCAAGGTGTCACCGGGAATCTTTTATCAACTTTTCACCATCCATGTCAAAGTAGATAATTGTAGTTTTCCTCAAATATTTGGCCTTCTTCCAAACAAGACTCAGGAAACATGTGAAATGTTTTACAACAAAATCCATGACATCCTTCAGCAAGGGGTCTTTTAATGGAATTAAAGGTATTTTTCCTGACGCTATTGTGACTGGACGTTTCTTTCATTTCGGCCAAGCGAATTGAGTTAGGGTTTAAGGTTCGTTACCATAATGATAACGAATTTTGTCTCAAGATACGATATTTCTCTTCTCTTGCGTTTTTACCAATAGAAGACGTTCCAACCGGTTTTGAGGAAATTTCCGAGGACAAAGATATTCCTGAAGAATTTATCGCTTATTTTAAAGTTACTTAAATAGGAGTGATGAGAGGAAGAGGCGGAAACCGTAGAAGAGCCAGTCCATTATTTCCAATTTCGATTTGGAACATGCACGTAAGAACTCAAATGTGTATGCCACAAACGAACAAAAGTCTCCAAGGATTCCACAGTACTTTTTCAAATAATGCTGAACAACACCCTCATATTTGGAAACTTATAGATCGTCTCATGAAAGAGGAAGTTTTGTCGCAAACAAAAGTGATTCAAATGGAAAAAGGAGATGAGAGACCTACAAACACAAAATATAAGAAGATCAACAAGCGTTTAGAGCAGATAGTCAGCCGCTATAATCCTGGCGATAAAATCACCTTACTTAGATCTACTGGTTATAATGAACATATTTTCTAAAGTATGATAAAAGTGTTATAGAAGTGCTTTGTAAATAAATGTTTCTTAAACTATTTTCAATAAATTCGATTTTCCTTTTTTTCCTCTATTTAATCTGTTCTTGACAAGGTTTAAGCAAAGGCTATCCAACTTATCCAACATAAAAAGAAAGCAACGACCAATAAAAAAACAGATAGAAAACAATTCAATAATAATATATCAATGGCAATTGTCCGGCTGGCAATTTTCCGGTTGGCAATCGTCCATACTGACAATTGTCCGACTGGCAATTATCCGATTGATAATTGTCCGACTGGCAATTATCCGATTGATAATTGTCCGACTGGCAATTATCCGATTGATAATTGTCCGACTGGCAATTGTCCGTTCACGATATATATATATATATATATATATATATATATATATATATATATATATATATATATATATATATATACATATATACAGAGAGAGAGAGAGAGAGAGAGAGAGAGAGAGAGAGAGAGAGAGAGAGAGAGATGATAATTTTTGCGCATTTAGACGTGTTTTTCATATTTAAAATATATTTTTGATACATTAATGTCTGGATTCTCTTAACGACCTCGGAATCAGAGCCCTAGGCGAAATCACACAGAGAACAGCTTCTGACCGGCCGGGAGTTGAACCCTGGTCCAGGACACTTGTATCAACATCGACATACCACTTGGCCACGAAGAAAGTAAATAAATGTAAGTATGTTCGTATGTTTACTGTACCATATAAAATTTATAGAGATTTCGTCCAATATATCAGCCCTCTGAATAAATATCACGACACTAGTTTGGACTTAATCTTATATTTCCTAATTTCACTTTCACTGTCGTTATTTTGCTTGAGCATCCCGTCTCCATTTAATTTTTATGGGTATATGTACACACACACACACACACACAAACACACACACACACACACACACACATATATATATATATATATATATATATATATATATATATATATATATATATATATACAGAGAGAGAGAGAGAGAGAGAGAGAGAGAGAGAGAGAGAGAGAGAGAGGGAGAGAGATGATAATTTTTGCGCATTTAGACGTGTTTTTCATATTTAAAATATATTTTTGATACATTAATGTCTGGATTCTCTTAACGACCTCGGAATCAGAGCCCTAGGCGAAATCACACAGAGAACAGCTTCTGACCGGCCGGGAGTTGAACCCTGGTCCAGGACACTTGTATCAACATCGACATACCACTTGGCCACGAAGAAAGTAAATATATGTAAGTATGTTCGTATGTTTACTGTACCATATAAAATATATAGAGATTTCGTCCAATATATCAGCCCTCTGAATAAATATCACGACACTAGTTTGGACTTAATCTTATATTTCCTAATTTCACTTTCACTGTCGTTATTTTGCTTGAGCATCCCGTCTCCATTTAATTTTTATGGGTATATGTACACACACACACACACACACACACACACACACACACACACACACACATATATATATATATATATATATATATATATATATATATATATATATATGTGTGTGTGTGTGTGTGTGTGTGTGTGTGTGTGTGTAATGTATGTATTGTGCAAGGTAGTTGATAGGTACTAACAGATGTGAAATGAATGCAAATGCAGTTTATTAAATAAGACAACGAGCTTGCTAATACAGACAGGTGAAAGGAAGGATGACACAAAATTCAAACAGTATGAAATATATGATAGCAAGCTTAAACAGGTTTTTATTATCAATATAGGAGAGAGCAAGAAATGAAAAACCTATAAAGTTAGTGTGTGGATGTATAGGAAGTACTTGCAGTAAATGGCTCCACGTTAAAAAAGACATATATGTGAAATAGGGCAACCTGCTCTTGAGAGGCACAGTGTGTGTGTCATATGGCTATAGATACGTAGGTTTTAGGCGACCAATGGAGACCCAGTGGTCTTTGCTATGAATATTAATTAGGAAAGCCTTCAGTATGGGGAGAATCACAAAGAAAATAGCCGTGTAAAGTGTCGTAGGTGTGGTTTAATAGTGTGTCTTCACAGGAAAGCTTATATTGCCATTTCCAAATCTGTCAGTATGTTTTGCTTCACTGGGGCCTTGTAAGTCTGTCGGCTTGTAGTAACTTTTCTCACAACTTGACTGGCTATTATCAGTGTCATCATACAACATTTCAGCTGCTGAGCCATCCAGGGCATTTTAGGAGTGGTCCTTGCTTACTTACTTTACTTTAAGGGCTGCTTCTCTGGTCCTATACAACAAGAGAACCCTACTTTCTACATAACCTTCACAGTAATTTTATCACGTTCATTTGAAATCATTTAACATCTCACACCGCATATTGTTTGTTTATAGCCAAATCCATACCATTGAAGCACTCAGAGAACAAGAAAGTCTTCATCTTCCTCTTCCTCATGAAAGCCTTAATATGTTCGGTCTTTAGAATGTCTAGTGGTAGCTTATTGTATAGTTTTGGGGCCAGAAATCTAAAGGCTCTAGAGCTTACAGTAGACATATATCTAGGTTCCAGTAATTTTAAACCATTTGTACCTATTCTCGTGTCAACACTATTTGTTAGCTGTACAATACTTAGCAATTCTCCTGGATATTTTGGACATCAGGTTCTGATAAGTTGATGGGATATTGTAAATCATTTAGTGTTGGAATGATCCTTTCTTGCGGTGGGACACATTTTACCAGGAGGACCCGGGGAAGCTAAGCAAAACACTTGGAGTCTCTGCAGCAGGACATCAAAGCTGCTCTGAGGTGCGATGAAAACGTTCAACCATTCCGTTGGTTGCAGGGTGGTAATCAGTTTCCTGATGCATGGTGATGCCCAGGAAATTCTCTAATGATTTCTACAAAGGAGAGGGGAAAGTGGTACCCCTGTCAGAAGTAATATGATCAGGAATACCATATCTCGCCAACCATAATGAGAGTAAGGCGGATGTACATGAAGCATACGTTACAGCTTGCATGTGGATGGCTTCAGGCCAATGAGTAGAGCACTCATTGACTGTAAACAGGTAACAGTGTCCTTGTGATATGGGTGGGGAACCTGCTATTTTGACGTGAATGTAGGGAAAATGACACTAAGGTTGAGGAAAGCTGCCCACTCTTGAATCCATGTGTTGATGTACTTTTGAAATTTACATGAAGAACATGCGATGACCCAATCCTTAGCAGGCTCAGTAATGCAATGACAAATTAACTTGGTCTACAGTAGCTGCGCAGGAATGTGAAAGGCCATGGATGAAATCAGACAACCATTCGCGCATGGGACCAGGTATCCATGGTCGTGGTATACCAGTACTAATATCCCAAAGGAGGGTGGCATCTGAGACATTGAGGGCGACATCTTCCCAATAGAGGGATATGGAAGTCATTATAATCAAAACCCAGGAGGATGGCATCCAATGAGTATCTTCACAGGGCATTGGCAACGGTGTTCATTTTCCCAGGAACTTTACTTTTCTACTTACTTTGATGGCTGCTTTTCCGGTCCCATACAGCAGGGGAAACCCTACTCCCTACAGGAGCTCCAATGTCGTTTTACCTTATCTGTTCAGAATATTTAACGTTTCATATCGTGCATTGTTCATTTGCTGTTAAATCGTCACTGTTGTATGATTGTTGAAATAAGAAAGTCTTCAGTTTCCTCTCAAGAGCCTAAATGTCTTCAGTCATTCGGATGTTTCGTGAGAGCTTATTATATAGTCTTGGGGTCGCATATTTAAAGGCTCTGGAGCCTAAAGTAGACATGTATCAAGGCTCCAACAGTTTGAAGCCATATGTAACTATTCTTGTGTCGACACGATTTGTTGGTTGTGCAATATACAGCAATTCTCTTAAGTATTTTGGACGACCGGTTCTGATTACTTGGTGGGTTATTGTACATATTTTAAATTCAATTTTCGCTTTAATACGCAGCCAGTGTAAATCAATTAGTATAAGGGTGATCCTTTCTCTATGAAGGACAACTTTTATCAGTCTTGATCCTCTGTTTATAATGTTTTGTAATTTCTTAAGTTGAACTTTTGGTAAATTGTAATAGATGGAGTTGCAGTGGTCAATCCTGGTAATAACACTGTTTATCACAAGTTACTTTACAGAATTTTCGTCCAGGTACTCTTTTATAAACACAATATTTCTTAAATGGTAACCAGCCGTTTTAATTACCTTATTTATTTGGGCATTTAGAGACAGGTTACAGTTAAGATATACACCTATATCTCTAACTTTACTAGATATCGGAACTGAGTCACTATTTATGTTCATTTGATTATCACCCAAGTTTCTCACGCTGTTTCTCTTACCCACCACCATGAATCAATTTTGTTCTCATTTCATTTTAGTTGTTTAAATATCATCCATTCTCTAACACTATCAAGGATTTTGTTTAGAGTTTCAATAGTGACATCTATATCATTTATGGAGAAGTAAAATTGTGTGTCATCCGCAAATACATTGAACTTCATGCCATGACTTTCTAGTATTTTCGATAGACCAATAGTATAGATGCAGAATAAGATTGGGCACCCTTTTGTTTAAGGGTTCATATTATGAATAAGATTTTCCAATTTGTACACAGTAATTTTTACCAACTAAGTAGTCTTTTAGGTATTCGATGGTTTGATCTTCAATGCAGATGGACCGTAGATCATTCAATAGCAGTTCATGCACAACTGTATCAAAAGCCGCACAGAGATCGAGCAATGTTAAAATACCACATCATTTTCAGCACATCATTTACAAAAGAGCTGTCTCCGTAGAGTATAGTTTTCTGTAAGCAGATTGGTTGTCATGTTGTCAGGCAAAGCTTCTATTACTTCTAAGTGACTGACTAGTTGTTCAATAATTACGTATTCAAGCACTTTTGAAACAAAGGATAGATTCGAGACAGGTCTATATGAACTTAATTTCTGGTAGTCCCGTACATTTTTTTTTTTCAGAACTGGTGTAACTATAGCCATTTTCTTACTTTTTTTTCTGCTAGACTAGAAAACGTTATCTCTCCATTTACTTCAGATATTCGTATGGGATCGATTGCACAGTTTATTTTCTTTGCTCTCTTGATAATAGTTCTCGTGATGTCATTTTGTGTTGTGTTGTTAAATCGTATTAATTATTTCTGTGTGACTGGTATATCATTAATCTGATGTTGTGTATTTACAAAAGACTTGGTTACATTTTCAATTTTGATTTTAAAGAATACTAGAAAATTATTTTCTAGTTCGTGGTCACTGTATCCATCAGGTAGCTTCTTTTCTTTTACATTTCCCATTTTACCCTATAGGAGACGATATAACTTGTTTATGTCTGGTGCTGCTTCGAGGATCTTTCTCTTAAAGTATTCACATTTTTGCTTCTTAGTAGGTAGTTATATTGACACACAGCATTTTTGTATTCTACCCAAGTACTTTCTGTTTTTAATCTATTCCACTTTCTTTCTTAACATCTTGTTTTCCTTCTTTTTCACCAAAGTCTCTCCATCAAACCAAGAAGATTGGTCTTTTACAGTTATAGTCTCTCCCATCAGTGGGCACATGGTATCATATTCACTTTTACTCACTTTATTATAAGTGTTCGTAAAACAGTTAGCACACCTAGCTCCCAACAGACGTTGGTCAACCTGATCACAGGGAATGATGATAGTATCATTTATTTTCTTTGTAACTTCTTCAATATATACGGTAGGAGAAAAATGGGATTTTTGTCTATAGTTTATTTTCTTTACTAATGCATGTTTCTGTAGAGGTAGACTAAACGTAATAAGTTTTTGTACTGGGTAGATAGTACATTTCTCTTCAAATTTTTTATCAGATACAATATTATTCATCTCATCACTTAAAACTAAGTCCAGTGTATGCCCAGTTAAAGTAGTTGTAGAGTCAACATTCACTAATCGATATGATTCTAATAACTCATTAAATGCCGAAGCGTTAGGATTTGATGCATCATCCATCCAGAAATTGAAGTCTCCACAGATAACTAATTTGTTTTCCTCTATGATAATCCTCACAATGAGAACGTGATGAAGGGTGTACTTGTATTCCGCTACAGTGGAGAGGTGTCAGCGTTGATGGGTGAATCAGGCATCGAACTGTCGAGTTAGGACTTGCACCAGAGGCATGTGGTTCATGCGAATGATGAAGGGCGTACACTCTAAGAATTGTCGAAAGTGATGGTCAGCAAAATGCATCATCAGCAATTTGCGGTCGAAGGTAGAGTAAGCAGATTCCGCCTTGGACAGTTATCTGATGAAGGAGGCCAATAAGTACTAAATTAAGAGCAACGTCACTATCATTGTTCAAGAGAAGGAGAGGGGCATAGGGCACGGGAAGGGTGAGAGCAGCAGCAGTTGATAGGGCATTCTTTGTATTGCAGAATGCCACTTCCTGGTTTGGACCCCATTTCAGGTCTTTTGTCTTGACCTTGAGGAAGGTGTAAAGGGGGGGGGGGGGAGTAAGAGTGCAGCCCAATGATTCTTTTACTGCTTTGATGGTCGAGGTCATGGGAAAGTTCTGAACAGCTGACATCTTCTTAGGGTTTGCATTGGTGGATGCCTGCAGGAAAGAAACTGAATCCAAAGAACAATACTTCCTTGGTGCCAAAGGTACACTTGTTGTACTGGATGACAAGACTGTTCAGTTACAGGCGGTCAAGAACGATGCGTATGTAACAGAGGTGTTCCTCTTCGAAGGAAGAGGACACAAGTAAGTCATCAACGTAAATTTAATACATCGAACTGTAGGTCCCCTAAAAAACCATCCATGAGACTTTGAAAAGTGGCCCTAGCATTAGGAAGACCAAAACAGGAGTATATGAATAGGTAAGTCCAAGAGGAAGCGGTGATGGTGGCCTTGGGTATATCTTCTAAGCTAACAGGTACTTGATAATACCCCTTTAATAAGTCGGGAGTGGAAAATACCTTCACTTTGAGCAAGTAGGAGATAACATCGGTGATGATGGAGAGGGGTTAGCAATACGGTTCCGTCTGCATGTTCAGATGCTTGTAATCCGCAAGTGGGTGCAGGGAGCAATCATTCTTCCAGGACCATGTGTACGGGTAAAAACATAGGCTTGAGGCCTTTCAGAAAAGTCCCATTTCTTCCATTTCAGCAATAATTTGTTTAGCAGCAGCCAAAAGATCCATGTCCAGATGCCAGAATTTTGCAAACACAAGTGGCCACGTTGTTTTGATATAATGATAAATACCATGCTTAGCGGGAACCAAGGCCATTTGACGAAGTTCTGAATAGAAGACTTCCGGATATGACATGAGGAGGTGGCTTAGGCATCCGTGAGTGCACTGATGTGGAGAGCAAGGTCGGAGGGGTGGGTTGAAGAGGTGTAGATGAGTATGAGTCTACATTGACTAACCGTAAATGAGCACCATCAACCAGTAGGTAGCAATTGAAAAGGAAATCAGCACCAAGTAGTGGCAATGTGACAATAGTGCAAGCATTTCGTACCTGTGGGTAGGGATCACAGATCTATTGATGACTACCAGGTGGAAGTTAGCAGGCTTAGAGTGACTACTTCGTGGCCTTGGTAGAAAAGGAAAGCAAACACTGTGGAGGATTGATTTTTGTTTTATTTTTATTTATATTTGTTTACCAAATCCAGAGAGAGAGAGAGAGAGAGAGAGAGAGAGGGGAGAGAGAAGAGAGAGAGAGAGAGAGAGAGAGAGAGTGCGCGTGTGTGTGTGTGTGTCAGCGAGCAAAAGGTAGTTAGGTATCAATTGTTTGTTGTGAGAAAGACTGTTGGTATAAATGAGATTGTTTGTTTATGTTTTTAGTTAGGTTACGACAGTAGTGAATGTCTTGGGTGAATGGCTTTTGGATTTGACTGCAGCTAGAGGCAGTTGTGTGTGTGAATGCTGGATTATCATTATTATTTTTTCGATCAGCGTGGAAGTGTTTGATTATTTTGACAGTAAGTACAATTTATTTATCTTTGCTAGGATTGATTCTGAATAATAGAACCTGTTTATTATTTATCTTTGGTTATAGTGCGATAGTTTAGTTAGCTGGGTGTACGTAGGTATTTTTCTTTTTTCATTTGCAGGCCGTATTTCCTCCTTTGGAAAGTTATTTTTTTATGATTATTGGCCAATTTTTGCGGACCTGGACTACGATAATGATTATGATTTGCTCGCTCTGAATTATTTTATTGATATTGATGCCAGGAGTTTCCCGTTGATTACTGATGATAAAGATTACGATTATGATGATGACTAATTAACTGGCGCCGGAATAGGAAGTGAGTGTGGCAGACTTTGACTCTGGGTACTGCCGCTTGCCAATAAGTTGTAGCAGTGAGCCTTGTATGGACGACGGTGTCCACACAGTGTCATACATACAGTATATATACATATATATGTGCTCTACAAACTTTGCTGTAATTATTATTTTAGTTTTAAGTGCATTGTGTTCATTGTGTGAAATGTGTCAGTGTCTGGTTTTGTGAATGTATTTTATATTGAGTATTGGCTTATTTGAAGGTTACATGTATTGATTTATTTAGTTGTAAGTATAATAATGAGTTTAATTGTTGTTGATTTACGGTAAAGTTATTATTTAAATTTAAGGATTAATAATAAGCGATATTTAGAAGAAGGAATTTAGTTTTAAGCGATTGTTATAGTTGTAAGGAAATATAGTTGTAAGGTTATGTTTTGGCTTTGTTTCCCTTCAGTATAAGAGTCCAGTTTATGATAACGTAAGGGGAAAGTTTGTGTTAAGGAGGCAATTGTCTGTTAGTGATCAAAGGTGTGGGGTTTGCTTTTGTGTGCATCCCGCCACAATACCAATGTCTACCAAGAACCTCACGCCCATACCTGTAGCATATGAAACAAAAAGATTGGTGATGTAGAGGCCATCACCACATGTGAAGGCCTACTTGTAAGTGTTTTGGCCACAGAAAACCGTTCACCCATTTCTTCACAGCAGACCTGAATACGGAGTGGTAGTAACACAACTGCAGCCGATGGTTATCAGTAAGTGGCTATATAAGTCTGGGGTTGGGGTATGGAAACAAAGGGCATCATATATAAGTGTGGGTAGCTTTGTCTCTGCTCTGGCAGGACACGGGGTAGTCGTTTTTGTTTTACTGCATTCTTGTCAGTTTCGGTCAATTTTGAATAATTTTCCTGTTTGTCAGGAGCAGAGGCGTTGATTGAGGTTTTGAGGGTGATAAAGTGGCGGTCCATAATGGCATCTACTTTGGTCATCAGGTCCTTTGTAGGCAAAATATTGAGCTCGGGCATGGTGGCCTTTACAGGTTCGGTAGACGTTGTACTCAAACGGTATGAATTAGGCTCACCTCCTGATGAGAGCCGTCTGCGCCAGTTTGCAGGCGACCGATATTTGTAATTTTCCTGATACAAGCGAAGAATTTTGGATCCCTAACTGTTGTTGATAAAGCTAAAATATCTTGGCTATGTTTTGAGGGCATCGTACGCTATTGGGGTGTCCCTTCGGTCGCAAAGTTAATCAGGAAAATGTCTTCAGGAATGGTCGCAAGGACAGTCTGATTTGATGCTTGAACAAGTTACGCACTTGATATGAAACCGAACCTCGGCACACTGAAACTAGTTGAATGACTCTATACTGGAGAAGGGCGTTAGTTCCATGCATGTGCCATAGATAGAAGAATCAGGATCAACAGGTGTTATTATCCAACAGTAGCGCACAGCAGTGAGGGGAAAAGAGGGAGGGAGCTGGTCCTCCAGAAGTCACCAATTGTGTAAAATAGTTGTTAGGTACTGCGAGAGAGGCAGGATGTAGGCAAATGTAGTTTATTCAGTAGGAAAATTAGATTACATGGACCAGAGGTGAAAGCAAGACCGACAAAATTTAAACAGTATCAGATATACAAGGGCAAGCCTAAATAGGTTTCTATTACCAGTGCCACAGGGAGCGAGAGAAAAAAAAAGAAATAATGTTACAGTTTACGAGTGTATGTAACACATGCATGCGGAAAATATATATATATATATATATATATATATATATATATATATATATATATATATATATATATATATATATATATATATATATATATATATATATATATATATATATATATATATATATATATATATATATATATATATATATATATATATATATATATATAACTACTGCATCATAATTATTCAGTGGCTACTTTGCTCATGGTAAGGGTAAAAGAGACTTGAGCCATGGGAAGCAGCTCTTCTAGAAGGACACTCCGAAATCAAGCCATTGTTCTTCAGCCTTGATTAGTACCATAGACTCTGTAACATGGCCTTCCACTCTCTTGGAATAGAGTTCTCTTACTTGAGGGTACACTCGGGCACATGCTCTATTATTTGCTTCTCTTGTTGTTTTTTTTGTCTAAGTTTTTATATTTTTTATATGAAAGATCTAATTTAATGTTGTAACTGTTCTTAAACTACTTTATTTCCATTGTTTATTACTTCCCATGTAGTTTCCTTGTTTCTTTTTCTAATTGGGCTATTTTTTCGTTGGAGCCCTTTGGCATATAGCATCTTGCTTTTCTAACTATTCTTATAACTTATCATGTAATAATACACATGCACACACACACACACACACACATACATATATATATATATATATATATATATATATATATATATATATATATATATATATATATATATATATATATATATATATATATATATATATATATATATATATATATATATATATATAACGGATTTTGAGCGAAGCGAAAAATCTATTTTTGGGTGAGATGGCCATGACGTCCTGATGGAAGGTTCCTTCAGTAGCTTCCTGAGGGTATATATGACTACAGTAGATATTCTCAGAGAATTAAACTAAAGGTTTCACAGAATTCTAACTTCTGGCGTGAGTACCCTAAAGGTTTCCCTTTAGGATATTTTATATCAACAGGGTACGTATGCTTGACACGCCACATGGTTATCTGCACCCCACATAGCATTTACACTTCGAGGGGGAGGGTGGCAAGTTATAGGAGGAGCTGTTGCAAAGTTATCCTCCTGCGTTACTGTTACTGTACACGGCAGCCATAGCTGTCCGCCATCTTGACTGACGTCACATCTGCCCGCTGCATTCCTATTTAGCGTTTCTGTCAACCTCCACGATGCAATAAGAAAGGGAGGGGCCTGACAGGCCAAAATAGAAACAATAGGGCGGGTTCATCAGGACGTCATGGCAATCTCACCCAAAAGTAGATTTTTCGCTTCGCTCAAAATCCGTTTTTTGGGCTCAAGCCATGACGTCCTGATGGAAGTGTACCAGAGAATTAGTGTATCGTGGTTTTTCCCCGTTTGAAAAGTGCCTTCTACTTCAAACAATATTCCTTTGGTCTGATGACCTTAGAGAACGTGACATCTCCGTTACATGTCACTACCGGTGGCATAAACTATGACATGGCCTCCTGGCCCCCTGGCAGGGAGGTCCTGTTTGACCAAGAGGAACATCTCGAAGTACCCTGATGAAGATAAACTCACCTGGAAGCGAGGATCTTGCCGGTCTCGTGGACAGATCAGGAAAGTTAAATATTTGTGTAGGAACAATTATTTCACTTTCTTTGGTGAGCATATCTCAGACAGGAGTAATATTATACATGAATATAATAAAGAATAATTAGGGGCATTAAAACTCTGTAACAGTAGTTTATTTCATATGGAAGGGTGAAATAAGACGCATATGATAACGAAATTTTCTATTTTATTCAAGAAAATTTGCAATAAAATAAAATAAGGTAAATAATTTACAACAAAATTGTTGTTTAACAAACATAGACTAAGGACTGAAAAAGACGATGATGTGGAATCTGAAAGGGAAGAACCTGCCTTTACACACATGAGTTCCAGGGGAACTAGAGTCTTTGAAAGTCATAATACACTTCATGTCCAATAAACATTTGGCACACGTGTTAGAGTCTATGTCACTTCACCTTGTGGAAGAACAGTCCTTTGTGACACTAAGTGTCACCTGAAATCACTATGTATCGCACTAGGGTCAACACCGGCCCCCATTGAGTTAGAGTCCCGAAATAACTCACTGTTCTACGCAGCACTAAGCAGCAAGTTTTAATACACTACTTGCGGCTACCACGAATCGCTTCACTTCGTGCACCTGCTTCGCATAGTGTTTAAAAAACTTTCTCGAGGATTTCAAGCCTGTGAAAGATGGGAGGCTTTCAAAATCCATACCCTGGAAGAAATTTATGGAAGAGGCAACTTTCCTAGGATCATGACCTGCGGGTGTACTGTCAGGATCCGCTCTGCGAATAAAGTAGGTGATCTTCGCCCTTAGTTGCTTAAGTGACAGGTCACTTCCCGATGTTTCTCCTTTAAAAAGCTGTCCTCCTCTAAAGTCTGAAGTTCTTCGAAGATAGACCTTAAGACTCTCCACTGGGCAAAGAGAGATATCTTCCTTCAGAGAGCAGATTCTCCAAGGTCCCCATCTCTTGGTGGGGAGTTCGTTTTTAGCGAGAAACATAGGGTCGGGGAAGAGGGTAAGTTCCCCTGTATCGGTGAACGGTATCTGGCCCTCTTCTCAAGATAATGCCACTATTTCACTGACTTGGGCTCCCGAGGCGAGAGCAAAAAGGAAAATCACTTTTTGAGTCAAGTCCTTCAGAGGGCAAGATTCGTTGTCCAGGCTAGAGGCAAAGTGGAGCACCTTATCCAGAGACCAGGAGATGGGTCACGGTGGGGGTGCAGGACGGAGTCTAGCACATGCCCTCGGAAATTTGTTAAAGATTTCGTTGGACAGATCTATCTGGAAGGCATACAGTAGTGGTCTTGTCAAGGCCGATTTACAAGTAGAAATCGTGTTGGCTGCTAAGCCTTGTCCATGAAGGTGAATAAAGAAGGACATACAAAAATCTATGGAGATTTCTGTAGGATTTTTTGCCTTGACAAAGGACACCCACTTCTTCTGGCAGACTTTGTTTTATATTCCTCTAGGAAGTCTAAACATTTCTTCGAGATTCCAAACCTTTTCTTCCCGGCTAGGGAGAGAAAATCATGAGATGAAGGTCTCAGACTTTCTTTGATGAATCGAAGACAGTCGACTTCTGCACCTGCTGAGAGAGAACTGGGCCCGGCAGAGGGATCAGCCTGGGCTGTAGCTCCAGAACTAGGGGGAACCAGTTGCTCCGGGGCCACTTGGGGGCCACTAGGGCTGCTGTTCCTTTGAAGGTTCTCAGTTTGGAGAGGACTTTCAGCAGAAGATTGGGTGAAGGGAACAGGTAAATATTGGACCACCTGTTCCAGTCCAGGGACGTCCACTGCTTCCGCTTTGGGGTCCTCGTATGGGGCCACGTATAGAGGAAGTCGATCAGCAGCTCCGGGACCTTATGGGAGATGAAGGAGAATGATCTTGCATCTAGGGACCATTCCGAATCTATGGGGCTTGTCCTCGATAGAGCGTCCGCCGTCAAGCTGCGGAATCCTTGTAGGTGAACTGCGGACAAGTGCCATTTCTTCCTGTCCGCTAGGTGGAAAATGGGTAACAGCACTTGGTTGAGTTGGGGCGATCGTGAGCTCACAACGGAGCTGTCCAGAGTTAGACGGATGTGGATTGAAGGACGAGGGGATAGTTTCTTTAGAGTGAGAAGAACCGCCATGGCCTCCAAGATGTTGATGTGAAACGTCTTGAATAGGGGAGATCACAATCCTTGAACTGGTCGCTGGTAGGAGTGACCCCCCCCCCCCATCCTTCTAGCGAGGCATCCTTGTGGATGTTGATAGATGGAGTTGGTGGTTGACGAGGAACAGATCTTTTCAGGTTCCTTGCCTCCGACCACGGCTTGAGGAGTGAGTGAAGCCTGGTTGGTAGGGGTCTCTTGAGATCTCTTTGAGCGATGGATGCGTTTTGTCTCCAGACTCCCGATGCATCCTTTAGCTGTGCTCATAGCATTGGGTCTGTCACTGAAGCGAACTTTAGGGAGCCGAGTACCCGCTCCTGCTGTCGTCTTGAAATCACTTTGGATTTGAGAAGTCTCTTGACAGATCCGGCTATTTCCTTCCTTTCTTTCAGAGGGATGGAAAGACGGTGTGACTGAAGATTCCAATGGATTCCCAACCATTGAAACTTCTGAGCTGGAGACAGGCAAGACTTTCTGGTGTTGATTTTGAAACCCAGATGTTCCAGGAATTGGGTCACCTTTCTGCAGGCATGCAAGCATCCTTCGGACGATGTCGTCCAGACCAGCCAATCGTCTAGGTAAGCCATCACCTGGATGCCTTGAAGGCGTAGCTGGTGGACGATCATGTCTGCGAGCTTTGTGAAGATTCTTGGAGCCACGTTGAGCCCGAAGGGCATAGCCCTGAAGGCGTACTTTCTTCTTTGAATCCTGAATCCTAGATAGGAGGAAGCTTGGTGATTCATTGGAATGTGCCAAAAGGCATCCACCAAGTCTATTGAGACTGTGTAAGCCTTGTGAGGCACTAGGGCTCTTATATGTTGAAGAATCAGCATCTTGAATTTGTTGTTCGCAAGGAACTTGTTGAGAGGGGACAAGTCGAGAATGACTCTGACTTTGTCTGAGTCTTTCTTGGGAATACAAAACAATCTTCCCTGGAACCTGGTGGACTTTACCCTCTTGAGCACCATCTTGTTCAAGAGTTCTAGGACATATTCTTCTAGAATGGGGGTTGAGGGTTGGAAGAATTGGTGGAAGATTGGAGGTGGTTTTATCCAACTCCACCCTAGTCCCTTCTTGACGATGCTGTGTGCCCAAGGATCGAAGGTCCAACGATCCTGAAAGTGGCGGAGTCTTCCTCCCACCGGAAGCACTTCATTGCTTCTGGTTTCCCGAGGGTTTACCACCTCGGCCGCCTGCTCCCCTTCCTCCTCTGCCTCTGGAATGACAACGAGACGAGTCTCTGCTGGAGCCTCTACCTCTCGGGCGAAAGGTAGTGGACTGTCTTTCGTAGGCAGGAGTAAAGACTGGTGATTGGGACACCACTGGCTGAGGGACCAGCTGAAAGGTCTGCTGCGGCTGGGCCACTATCTGGGGAGTACCGGGAGCCGGAAACTGGTGTTTGGCTTGACATTGTTGTGGTCTAAGCTTGTTGGATTTCTTCTTAGGTTGCGGACCTTCATCCTGAGAAGATTTCCTCTTTCGGGACATGCCCCACTTGTTGAGAAGGTTCCTGTTCTCAGTGGCAGCTTTGTCCGCAATCTCTTTCACCAGATCTGTTGGAAAGAGGTGTTTGCCCCAGATGTTGGAGGAGATCAGTTTCCGGGGTTCGTGTTTCACAGCTGCATCAGCGAACACGAACTCTCTACAGGCTCTCCGGGCCTTGCTGAAGCTATATAAGTCCTTCAGCAAGGTAGCAAGGTGGATTTTCACGAGTACCATGTAGTAGCCTGGGACCCGAAAGACCCCGGCCATTGCTTTGAGTTGTACTTGAAGCGACAGAGAGGCGGCTAGCCTCTCCTTAGTGTCTTGTTCCCGACGCAAAAGGTGGTCATTAAGCTTGGGAAGATTCTCATTAAACTGACGTCCAGCGACGTCAGGTTCTAACTTTCCAACCGTGAAGATAAGTTGGATGTCCTTCCAGCTTTTATTGTCGGTGGTAAGGCGAGGGAGAGAGGCCTACACTCCTCTAATGTAGGGCAGGGCTTTCCTTCTTCCACCGCCTTCAAGACAACATTTAGGGCCTTTTCCGCAAAGGGAAAGATCATGGTGGGAGGAGCAAGAAAAGACGGATGTTTCTTGCTCAGTGCTGGCATTTTAGA
Organism: Palaemon carinicauda; assembly: GCF_036898095.1. Lineage (NCBI taxonomy): Eukaryota > Metazoa > Arthropoda > Malacostraca > Decapoda > Palaemonidae > Palaemon > Palaemon carinicauda. The sequence goes on along the minus strand of NC_090742.1, from coordinate 57,649,268 downwards.
GTTGGTGAAGCCTTTACTCTTGAAGGAGTCAGCCAGCATAGCTTGAGCCTTGGAGTGTTCGAACACAATCACCTCCTTAGGCTCAGTCTCCTCCTTGGAGACTGGTTCGGACTTGAGTTTGATATGACAGGCCGGGTAGGCTTCAAAATTGGGGTAAAACTCCACCTCTTCAAGGGGGACGGCACCCAATTTGTCGTTAATGAAGATGCGTCCAGTCATTATTGGCATGTGTTTGGCATACCCCCAAGGGTTTGTCGCTAAGCAAGCAGGAAGATCCTTGACAGAGATCTCCTTCGACTGTTTCTTAACGCCTATGAGTTCCCTCTTAAGGTTCTCATGACCTTCACGGAACTTCTCATTCTGGAATGCCACCAGAGCTGGGATGGTATCCTGGATGCCCGGTACCATGGGTATCGAAGCAGCAGAAACATCAGAAGTAGAGGGAACTGGCTCCTCAACCACAGCAGAAGCCACAGAAGATGCACGGGCGATCTCGCCCTCAGAATCAGGGAACTTCACCTGATCCTCTTCTTCTTCCTGACCCTCGGCCATAAGGGTCCTTTCAGTGTTTTCGGACACAACCGACATTCTCTCCACCTCGTCAATATGACAGCTTTGGAGAGCAGCCGCAACGTCCGGTTCGGCCGTTATTTGGATACAGGGGATCTCATCCTTGGGGATCACGGCATCAGCAGATGCCTTATGGAAGAGTAAGGCCCTCATCTTCTCGTTAAGGAGATAAGGCCCTGTGGCGTTTTTCTGAAAACCGCGCACCCATTTACGCAGTTTCTCTCGGGCGTTGTCTCGGGCTTCCGCGGACGGAGGGTTATCAAACGCCTCCTCAAGAAGGCTTTTACTGACAGAACAGGTCTGCGGATCCCAATACCGAAGGTTCCTCTTCTTGGTTGAGAATCCAGAATGGGTCCGGCACGCGGGATGACCGTAAAAGTCAGGGCGACGAACACCTCAGAAGGCGCTCTCACACTGCACGTACTCTTCCTGTAAAAGAAAGAGACAATGAGTACTTGGAAGTCAATAAACATGACTTACAGTAATCTTAGATTAGGATTAAGTTAGCAACTTATTATATATAAGATTCCATTTGTGTATAAGCTTAGGATAGGTAAGCTAGAAAGGAGATAGGAAAGACACATATTTGTGACTCCCGCCCAGCCAGTTACTGCGACCTCACACTATAATTAATTCCATAGAACCGATAAGGGTCCCAGAAAAGAAAGAACATCCGTTTTGGATGAGCCAAGCTTAGGTTTCCTCTGGGGAATTAATTACAGAGAGGGGGAAAGCTGAAATTGTTCAGTTTATATAGAGAAAGGGGATAAGCTAAGCCCCTTTCAAGATTAGGTCCCAGCAAGGGACTGCACAAGGATGCACAAAATATGCTGGAAATGTTTTACCATACACAATAGTCTTCGTTCTATAGTATAGATATACCAAAGGAGTACCGGCTATTATACATAGCTGCACAATAACAGCTGTCGGCACGGGGCCGGCAGGAGAGACGGGTGACTGTCCACTGTAAAACCAAGACTAGTAGCGCCGGCAGTCTAACGGCATGCCGGAGGCCCGTCTAGCGCCAGCATAACTCCACCGAAGATGGACTCATCGCCGCCTACAGTCTAAGTGGCAGAGAGAAGGGATGGCACCTCGGGTAATGGCAGTTCGCTGGCAGGACGGCGACCCCCAGCAGGCGGCAGGCAACCGGCAATGGTAGACCGTCACTGACATCATTCAATGAGATAGGTAGGTTACCGAAGATGCTGGCGGCTAGCGCCGGCATTACAGGGGCGGCAGTCGACCGACACCGGAATAGAGAGAAAGATAGCAAGGAGGTAAGAGAATGAAGGGTAATACCCAGTACCCATTCTAGTCTTCTTCCGGAAGGAGTGTTCAGATGAAAGGGGAGGATACGCTTTTCATCCGGCGGCAGAGAGCCGGCAGATGGCTATATTGGTTGTGGCAGCCCAAGGGAGGACCGGAGAACACTCAAAGAACGAAGGTCTTCCGCCGGCAGGCCGACAGCCGAAACTGTCCCATAGTTCGACTATGTGCGGGAAGTGTAGCAGTACAGACTACCTAACAGAAGGACCAAACCAACCCCACAACCCGCCGGAAAGCGGTGGAGTTGTAGAACGGCGGACAGGGGTGTTATGGCGAGCCAACACAAAGGGATAGAGGGGGAGGGGAAAGGGTCCTGAGAGGGAGTGATGAGGTGGGGGGAGACGTAGCACCCACCTACACTCCCAAAGGAAGGGAATCTGTTTTAGGTTAGCCTATCTAGGGAGGAGAGAACGCTCTCCAACCTAAAGTAGGTTAGCTCAACTTAGGTACAGCACTAGTGTCCTGTCCTAAACTATAAAGAAACAGAATCCCAATGACTGCCTAACCTAGGCTAGGAGAACCATTCTCCCAGACTAGGCAAGACAGGGGTAGGACAAGTAGCTAGGCTACAGGGAGGAAGGGTCGTGACCCAACCAAGTGCAGACTAGGGGAAAGGGCAAACCCCTTCCACCTTCAGCCTCCAGCAAGGACATGAAGGAGAAAAACATTCTCCTAAGGTGATCTGGGGTGAACGACTAGTACTCTGGGGTTCTGTCCCAACTCAAGCCATGAACAATGGGGAGGAGAAGGGAAGAACAATCCTAGCCTAACCCACCTGAATGCTATTCAAGGTATGGAGGGCTAGGATGTAGCCTAGGCTACCACAGAGGGAGGAGATTATCTTAAATAAGGTAACTGGGGAGGTGAGGAAGCATACAAGGGCCCCAACGTTAGGTTAGGGGCAAGGGAGTCGATTGTAAGACCACCGAAACCCCTTGTATGCTTCCTAGAAGGCGAAAGAACATATGTGCAATCACTGAATCTTGTATGTATAAATGCCTAAATCTTCATTTTGTAAAATAACACTAGGAACACTTATTATATCATGCGGGAAGTAAATAATGAACACTTAGGCATCGAGCCTAGGGTTAGGCTAGTAGGCTAGCATAGGATACGGCTAACACAGATCGCCGTAGAATACTGTCGGCATAATATAACTAATTCCTAGCAATGAAGACTAAATAACTAATGATATTTTAATTAGTTATTAGACTGGGAACGTTGTTGTGGCTAACTAAATAAAGCATGCAGGCAAACAACAGCGTTGTAACATGACGCCTCCGGTCGAGGCACAGCTCCGCCTCAAAACATAAGATTTAAGGATAAAAAAAATCGTTACTTTATGGCCAGAGCTTATTTAAACAATACAAGAACATGGTACTCAACTTTCCAGAAGAAGGCGAGGCTGAAGATTGCGACATGATGCAACAAAATAGCGAACACTAGGAAAAACAAGCTACCCAGGAACGCTACAAGATTAGGAATGAAGCGGGCGGATGTGACGTCAGTCAAGACGGCGGACAGCTATGGCTTCCGTTTGTTTACGTAGCGAGGTACAATAACAGTAACGCAGGAGGATAACTTTGCAACGGCTCCTCCTATGACTTGCTACCTTCCCCCTCGAAGCGTAAATGCTATGGGGAGTGCAAATAGCCATGTGGCATGGCAAGCATACGTCCCCTGTTGATATACGATATCCTAAAGGGAAACCTTTAGGGTACTCGCACTAGAAGTTAGAATTCTGTGAAACCTTTAGTTTAATTCTCTGGGAATATCTACTGTAGTCATATATACCCTCAGGAAGCTACTGAAGGAACCTTCCATCAGGACATCATGGCTTGAGCCAAAATATATATATACATATATATATATATATATATATATATATATATATATATATATATATATATATATATATATATATATATATATAAATATATATATATATATATATATATATATATATATATATAGATATATATATAAATATATATATATATATATATATAGAGGTATATATATATATATATATATATATATATATATATATATTTATATATGTATATATATAGCCAAACATTTGCTCTTTATTATATGGATAGATGAGTGTATGTATGTGTATGTGTCTTTTTGTGATTGACTGTGTGTGTGGCCTGTACAGCATCTAATAATGAATGATGAGTTACAGATACAGCGTATAGTACCCTAACTCTCTATCTTGTTTTACACACACACACACACACACACACACACACACACACACACATATATATATATATATATATATATATATATATATATATATATATATATATATATATATATATGTATATATATATATATATATATATATATATATATATATATATATATATATATATATATCACTCACTCTCACTCACTAAGTCCCGTCCAGAATTCTCTGGGGTTGGGTCCTGCATCTGATATCGCCATTCTCTCAAGAGATTCCTATCCAATGCCATCTGTGCCAGCTGCTGAAATGTCTCGCCTCTATTTGCTTTCTTGAAGAATTTCACCCATGAATGTCTTGGTCGTCCCCTCGGTCCTGTTCAATCCTCTGTACATGCCCAAACCATCTCCTCTGAATACCTTCCACTCTAATCAGAATTGTGTCCTCAACACCACCTATTTTTCTCACTCTCTCATTCGTAATTCTGTCCTCCCATCTTACACCACAGATTCTTCTCAGACATTTCATTTCAAAGGCTAATAACTTTTTCTCTTCTCTGTTCTTCAGTACCCAGCATTCAGCACCGTATATCACAGTGGGGATTACTATTGCTCTTAATAGTCTAATTTTCAGCTTAATGGATATATTTCTATCTTTCCAGATTCTTCTTAGCCTTCCAAATGCTTTCTGGCCACTTGAGATTCGGTCTTGAATTGCTCTTTCCATCTTTCCATCTGCTGTGAAAAACACTCCCAAATATTTAAACTCATTGACTTGTTCCACTTCTCCCTCTGATAGCTGTATTTCTAAGGACTCTCTCTGGCGTCCAATTTTCATACTTTTGGTTTTCTCTCTATTTATCACTAATTCATACCTACTGCACTGCTCCTCCACCATTCTCAACACTCTCTGAAGTTCCTCCTTAGTTTCTGCTAAAAGCACTATGTCATCTGCATATCTCATGTTAGATATTTTTGTCCCTCCTATATCTATGCCACCCTCATAATCTCCAAGTGCCATTCTCATTACCCATTCTAAGTATAGGTTGAAGAGGTGTGGTGATAGTGGGCAACACTGTATAACCCCACCAGTGGTTATGAACTGTTCTGTCAAACACTTTCCTTTTCTTACTCTAGCTGATGTCCTTTCATACAATCTCCTGATGGTTTCCAGTATTTTTGGTTCTAATCCCCATTCCTTCAAAATCCTAATCATTACTTCCCTCCATACGGAGTCAAACGCTTGCCTGAAGTCAATAAATACACAATATATATCTTTTTCCTTCTCCCAGAATTTTATACAATTTGTGAGAAGGTGAATACATGATCGATTGCTCCTCTACCCACCCTAAATCCTGCTTGACCCTCATCAGTTATTTCCTCTTCTGGCCTTGCTATTCTACTCTGTATGATTTTTGCTAAAACTTTATAAGCATGTGGTAATAGACTGATAGGCCTATCATTTTTCATCAGGTGGTATCTCCTTTCTTGGGTGTTGGAATTATAATGTTTTCAATCCAGTCATTAAGATTGTAGTCACTAGTGTGCTAGTGGCTGTTAGGTAATAACAGTACAAACAGTACAAAATATGCAATAGCAAGCTTAAACAGGTTTACATAAATTAGTGTAGGGGAGAGCGAGAGATAAAAAAGCTATATCGTTACAGTGTGCGAGCATGTATGAAACACGTGCGGTACATGGCTCCCCCACTAAAATAACATACGCAAAAAAAGGGCTTGCTGCTATTGAGAGGTGCAACGTAGGCTGGTCGTCATGCAGAAGATATACAGGTTTCTGAAGATCAATGGAAAACCCAATCTTCTTTGCCATGAATGTTATCTATAAAAGTGTACAATGGATGATGAGGAAAGTGCCAATGTAAAGGGACATTAGCAGGTCCTTGCTATTGTCGGTAAGTAGAAAAACGTACCGCTATCTGTTAATTTGTTATTATGTATTGCTTCGCTAGGGGCTTTTAAGTCTGGCAGCCATGGCTGGCAAGAACTGGTGATATTAGTTTATCATGCCCAAGAAATCTTGTAGAACTTAGACGGTCAAGGCGTTCACCCTTTCTAAGGGAATGGGTAGACGCCTTCAAAAGTGATACTGTGCCAAAGGTACACTTATTATGATGGACTGCAAGGCTGTTGTGTTGCAGGTGATCAAGAACAATGTGTAAGTGATGGAGGTGTTCCTCTTTGGACGAAGAGAACATAAGTATGTCATCCACGTCACATATACGAAGGAGAGGTCCCCTAAGATTCCATCCATGAGACATTGAAAAGTGGCCCCAGCATTACGAAAGCTAAAACTGGAGTGACTGAATGTGTAAGCTCCGAAGGGGGTGGTGATAATAGTCATGGGCTCCTAATAATACCCCTTCAAGATGTCAAGATTGGAGAATATCTTCGCTTCATGCAAGTAGGAGGTAATTCGGTGATGTTTGGGAAGGGGTAGGTATGCAGTTTTGTCTGCATGCTCAGACGCTTTTAATCTCCACAAGGGCGCAGGGATTCCTCCTTCTTCAGGATGATGTGTTTGGGTGACAAACATAGGCTTGAGGCCATTTAGGCGGATGTTTGTTTAGCGGGTACCAGACGATCCGTGGCAAGACGCCGTAATCTGGAAAACACAGGGAACCTGTCGTGTTGATATGGAGATAAATACTATGCATCACAGTAACAGTGGCTGTTTGGTAAAGTTTTAAATGGAAGACTTCTGAGCACAACGTGAGGAAGTGGGCATAGGCCTCCGTGGTAGCGCTGATGTGGAGAGCGAGGTCGGAGGAGACGAGTACAAGGCTGCGTTGACTAAACGTAGATGAATAATTTCAACCAGGGTGTGGAAATGGGACCTCTGAGGACAACCGGTCCAAGGTTTGGCAATGTAAAGTCAGCAATGAGAAATTTCCAATGATATTTGTCATTCTCAAACGATAGTTTGAGTGTCTCATACCCGTCGGTGGAGATCACAGATTCATTAGTAGTAACCAGGCAGAAGTCAGCAGGCTTAGAATGACTATTTTGTGTCCTGAAGGATGGCCTTAGTAGAAGATAAAGGCAAGCACCAGTGTCTACTAAAAACCATATGACCATGCTTGCATCATGTATAAGATAAGATTAGTGATAGGGGAGGCCACCGCCACAAGCGCTAGCCTACTTACAAGTGTTTTTTCCACTGACAATCATTTGCCCATTTCTTTACAGCAGCCCCAAATCTGGAGTGGGAGTAGCATGACTGTGGGTAATGTGCTGTAGAAGTCATTAGTTGAGGAGTGATTGATAAGTGGCATATGTGGGCAGCGGGTAGCTCTGTCTTCGCTCTGGCATGCCACAGTGTGGGAGTGTGTACTAATGCATTCAGCTGTGGTTGATGTTGAATAATTGTCCTGTTTGTCAGGAGTAGAGGCATTGATGGAGGTCTCGAAAGTGGTGAAGTGGCTGTCCATAAGACTGTCAACTTCGATCATCGGGGTTGGCAGTTCTTGCAGGCCCGGGTAAACATTGCACACAAGGGATATGAAATAGATTCACCTTCTGAGGAGTGCCGTCTGCATCAAGTTTTAGGCGAGCGATACTGGTCATCCACCGATGGTTGTTGAGAGAGCGGAAGAAGCTTAGCTATATGGGTATCTAGCGATGGCCAGTACTGTTCCAGGTGCTTTGTCTTGAGGGTGTCTTACTCTATTGGGGTTTCCTCTTAACTACAAAGCCAATAAGAAATTTCCTGTAAAATGTCCTCTGGGATCATTACCAGGATATAGTGGGCTTTGGTGCTTGAGCAAGTCCCTCCCTTGATGCGAAACTGAACCTCATTACGCTGAAACCAGGCGAATACCTCTGTACTGGTTAAGGGTGGTAGTTTCATGAATGTGGCGTGGATAAAAAAGTCAGGGTCGAAGGGTGGCATCAGCAAACAGTAGGGCAAAGTAGTGAACGGGAGGGCAGGTAGGAGTTGGTCCTGTGGTCATCCAGCGGTCATTAATTGTGCGAGGTGGCTGTAAGGCAATAACAGAGAGGCAAGATGAATGCAACTGAGATTCTTCATCAAGACAACGTACTTATAGTTAAGAGAAAGAATGACACAAAATTCAAATAATAGGAAACATTAGATAGCAAGCTTAAACAGGTTTATATCATTATTGTGTGGGAGATCGAGAGATGAAAAAAGCAATACTGTTACAGCATACAGAAGTGTATGAAATACATGATGTACATAATGCTACTACTTCCATTACATCACCTTTTATTTCTGCGAAACTTTTGAATTTCTCAACAGCCTCTGGTCAAAATTTCTTTTGTTGACATTGGCAGTATCAGGGTTCAACTTCTGCATTGCTCTTTTAATAATCGTAATGACATTGACAACTTTACACACTCTTCAGCAGTCAATTACACTCATATCAGAGTCCGTATCTAAATCCATTCTTATCATCTCAAAGACCTTTCAAGGGCAGATTAGATAATATTAAATTAACTAAACACTATTAGTAGGTTATAGTGTGTACAATTAGTCAAATCTTTAAATTGTATATACTCAATTCAAGAAAGAAAAATAGTTGAAGGAGTCTACCATGACGTAGAAGATAAGAATTTAAATCTAGTTTTCTTTGAAATACACGTAAACTCTTAAAAGTTTGAAGGCTCTGGTAAGTGTTCCATGTAAACTATGTATACTGTACAATCTGCTATCACATTTATAAAATAAAATTTATGTAAAAATTTATAGAAACGGTGTACATGTTATAATAAGTCTATATTTTCATTTCAAATATTCGAAATTTTCTTAACTATTGAGTGTAGGAATCTTTTATGCAATTGATAAAGCCTTGATCTACAAGTGAATCCCAACCTTTTTTACTTGACGCCCCCCTGGGCTTTTGAAAATATCCTCAGGCCCGCTAACACTCCATCCAACAAGCATATATAAAATATATGCATGGTGTAATGGTAAAGATTTATAAAATTCATTATAGTTTCCCTTTATCATTTTAAGATCTTTGGGAAGAGATACAGCCCTACCTGGTGTACTTGGACGCAAACAAGTGATCCATAACTTCATAAGAGCATAAGACATTTATTAAGCAGCAGTAAATATTACATGCACATACATGAGCATATTGCTATACTATACAAAAGGAAATATAAAACGGAACTTATATGATTAACAATATCATTGTGAAAAAAATCCAAAGCTTCTCAAAGCAAAATCTTTGATAAAAGAAGTGAAAGTCGAAATAATTTTAGTTATGAGTGGAATGGATGTTGATTCTTTTTTATAAGATCAGTAACAGTAGGCCTCAAAGAAGACATCATGCAACTCAAGTCACCTACGAGCAATCAGTTTCACTATTTAGTTTTCAGCACAACAAGAGTTGAAAAAAAAAAAAAAAAAAAAAAAAAAAAAAAAAAAAAAAAAAAACGGTTCACGGAGTTAAGTTGAGTAAAGGGTAATCAATCAACGAAGTGCTTCTTTTCAAAAGGGAGATATTTCACCAAAAATTCTTCCAATGCCTTGGTCAGGAATTTGTGTCACACATCAAATCTTTGGCTTTCTCTGCAGATGATTGCACAACAAATCCATATTGATATTAAACTCGTTTTGTATCAAATTCTTCCGCAAGGGAGTCCAACTGAGAAAAAAATTCCTTCTACATGTGTGCACCATACTAATCAAGGTCTTGATTTTCAGGATTAGTTCATTGAGATCAGGAAACGAAAAGAAGTTCTATGATTGTACTTTACGCCCCCAAAGCTGGATTTTCTCAACGAAAGCACTGATTGCTTCATAATGTGCAAGAATTGCTGTATTCCTCACTTGAATGTGCGTGTAATTTTGCTTCAAAATAGCACATTTGGCAGATGGCCCCATGTCCCCTTATTTCATCACGCGCCTCCCCAAGAAAGCGCACCACCAGTTTGGGAACCGCTGATGTAAGATTAAAATTTTGTTGAGTGGAAAGAATCTAAATCATATTCTTTAGTTTCCATTAAAATTAGCTCTTTTTACAGCAAACTGTCTTATTACAGCACACATTCCCTTTAAGTAGTGAAGCTTTCATTGAACTAATACTTGGAAAATAAAGCACTGACCCAGGAATTTTCTTCGTTTAAAAAAATGAGAGGAGTGTATTTATTTTCAGTATTCAAGGTTCTCAACTTCTTAGGATGATAAATAACACATAGTCTGATCATGTGGTCCGCCATATTACTACAAAAAACTAAAGTTAGCAGCTCAATGTATTCCTTGAACACCCAGTGCTTATAGGCTTATAGGATACTGTTTTGGATATTTTCTTTTCCAAAAAAACAAGGACTTTCCAAATCTGAACCCTTTAATGTAATTGTATTTTGTTTGTTAAGGTATCTCTTTTTTATTCTTGCCTAATATATGTTTTTGTGTCTTCATTCACAGATGATGAGTTTCATGTATTTCTAAATTTTTAAAGAAAATCTCTTCTTAAATCTACCAAATCATAGTTCCCTTAATGAATATGGATTTATTTATTCCTAGGATCTATATTCATGTTGTTAGAAAAATCCTAATGTAGGATTAAAGCTTTCTGAACTTATATATGGGATGCATTTATATCCTTCTCTGCTTGATGTCCTCTATCCATGCTAATTCTAGCAGTGGAATGGGATATCGTCATGCATGATTGTATCACTTTTCTCATTTTAGATATCTCCCAATTTGAATACGTGTGTTTGTTACACACTTCCACACAAAGTATTTCCCCACAGTCAAATTTGGAATAATTTTTACCTTCATTACCAGGAATAGCATCTGGCAACAATAAATTTTAAGTCTACACTCACTTTACTTAAAACATTATTAGAGACGATGGTCGATGGTTTCAGTCCACAATCTCTTGGCGATGAATAATACTTTCAAAGACACCCAGGATGCGAAATGGGATGAAAGACTGAGAATAGTGCAGAGCCAGTAAGATATTTCAATACAAGCTCAGCAAAAGTAAGTATTGGTAATGAATCAATGAATCAACTTACTAAATGATGAGTTTACAAGTAGATGAAGGGATTGTGCACTTAGAATTTTATGAAAAGCATAAAATAGCATTTGTGGATTATATATCATCCCCTACGTGTATTAACGCAAAGAGATTCGGTTCGATTTCACCAGTCGTATCTATCTTGAGCAATTAATTCAATACTTCTCCATTCATCATCTCCTACGTCACGCTTCATAGCCCTAAGTCATGTAGGTCTGGGTCTTCCAAATCTTCTAGTGCCTTGTGCAGCCCAATTAAACGTTTGATGAACTATTTCACTAAGGGAAGGCGAAGAGCATGTCTAAACCATATCTCATCCACATAAGGCACTCGAGTAGTTTCTCTTTTAGTTTCATTTCTAATCCTGTCCTGCCATTTACCTCTCAATATTCTTTTTTAGGGCTTTGTTCTAAAATCTACAAAATATGTTGGAAATTTTTTCATTGTTATATCACTATTCATGTCCATACAGTAACACCGATCTCACTAAACTCGTATATAACCTGCGTATTCTGCCTGTGAATAAATTATGGTCAGACATATGACCTCTAGCTAGGGATAAATATACATCTCTGCAGAGAACTATTTTGTGCTCGTAGATACGGCCAAACTTTAACAGATATCAACTATTTTATTACATTATGCCGATGAATGCTTGACCATTTTCATGTTTTAAGCATGATATCTTTGTGATACTGAGAAGTGTATTGAAAAGCAAAGAAAACGATAAAATTTGTGAAAAACTTATGATATTTTTCTTAAGAATATTCATAAAAGATATAATGATTAAATTAGAGGATTTTATTTCAAATAATAATGTGTAGAACTAGATGATCTGTCAAACCATATCAGGAATAAAAATATCAAATTGATTAGAAATAAGCAGCAATTGATTTAAAAATGCTTAAATTGTTACAATAAACAAAGACGTCATATATTTCTTCTTTCTTTTTTTCTTTGACGGCTGCTTTTCTGGTCCCATACTGCAGGGGAACCCCACTCTCTACATGACCTCCACTGACTTACCTTGTTCGTTAAGAATATTCAATATATCATATCAGGTATTGTTCATTTACTGTTAAATCGTCACTGTTGTATGACTGATGAAATAAGAAAGTCTTCAGTTTCCTCTTGAAAGCCTTAATGTCTTCAATCCATAAGATGTCTCGTGGGAGCTTATTTTATTTTCTCGGGGCCGCATATTTAAAGGCTCTGGAGCCTACAGTAGACATATATCTATGCATATCAGACACTATGACATACTGTTTTTCGCACATATCTTTGAAACGAAGACTTGGATCAGCATGGTGCTTTGGCACTACTGTGCATTGTCAAATGCTGCTAATTATGGCGTTTACTCCTGACTGTGAAGTCAAAAATCTGCATGAGCCATTTACACATTCGAACAGGTGAGGCGTGACGTAGTAGTGACGTCCATTCATCCACTAACTCCGCCCCTGCCTTCCCCTACTACCACCTTCCCTCCCTCCTACCCCACTCCTACTCTCTCTCTTCCAGCCCTCTTTCTCCTTCATACCTCCCTTTCCTCTCCCTCAATCTCTCTCTCTCTCTCTCTCTCTCTCTCTCTCTCTCTCTCTCTCTCTCTCTCTCTCTCTCTCTCTCTCTCATTTATAATGGCGGATAACTCGAATGTATATATGTTAGGTATGGTAGGGTGTTTTATGCACGACCCTGATTCCTGTTCCAGCGCAACTTGCTGTTGCTTAATTATTGTATGAGGTTTGTTTGACAATTATACAACCATTAAAAGTTATATGAGTATGCGAACCTAATACCCATAGGTCACGTTGAACATATGATGGGATGAAGTATGTAGCTGACGCTTGGTCATTTATAGGAAATCGTGTAAGAGATGGAAAGGAAAAGAGTGGAACTGAAGTGGGAATCCGATGCAGAGTAAAAACTTAAAATGAAAATGAAGTGATAAATATATGAATAATTTATTCTAATGTTAGGAAAAGGCTGCCATATGTTAAAAAGTCATTGCAGACATAAATAGACAGCGAGTATATGATGGCTGGATTAATACTATAAATAACTGATCACATATTTTACTTTTATTATTCATCACTCTCGACAAACAGGTCATCTTCCTCATCACTGTCGAGGTTGATGCAGACGGGATGTACACCTCGTATGGCGTCGAGGACCAATACTCGTCCTCGAAGGCTCTGGCTTGTCGCACTGCTCCTGCCCACACCTCCTTTGTTGCACACAGCTTGGCTTCTTGCAGCCTCATTTGTAGATCTGCCCGGGTAAATAGCTGCAAGGTGGAGCGCAAATACCGCTTCATGGTGCCCCAAACCCACACCTGTTCGATGGCGTTAAGCTTGGGGTGTGCAGGTGGTAGTCGGACGACTTCATGTCCCCATTCACGGGTGACATTGTCAACTGTGTATCTTGGTTCTGGTCGGTTCTTCCTGCAGAGTTGAAGAAGCTTGAGGCGTGTGGTGTGGTGCAGGAAGGGGATTCTGCGGCTCGCCAGCCAATTCACCAACTCTGCTTTCTTGGTGGCGGTGGTGGGGCAGCGACTTTCCTCCGTCAACTGGCTGTGGTAGGGTGCGTTGTCCAACACCAAAACCGGTGGTTCATCCAAAGCCGGTAGAAGTTGCAACGTGAGCCAGCGGAGGAATAGGGTGCCGTTCATTTCCCCGTGGTAGTCACCGGTTTTGTTTTTTTGCAGGGAAGCACAGAAATTAATAATTTACAAAACCGTGTTCTGTGCCACCTGCTACTATCACAAATCGCTTCCCTTCTCCAGGTGGCACCTGGCGGCTATAGGTGGCACTAGTAGCAGGCTGGGATGTGTCTACCCACTCCCTGTAGTGCTGCATTCGAGTGGTGAACCATGTCTCATCCACGTATACTACTTGTCTTCCCTCCTTTCGATGTCGCTGGAGTGCTCGGAGAGCCCCAACGCGGTGACACACAACATCTAGCGACTCCTTCCTTAGATACATTTTCCTCTGTGAAATCCTGTAGCGGAATCCCATGTTGTGCAGCAATCGCCACATCATCATTTCTGAGGTTTACCCTAGAATAATACTTGCCGTCTTCAAACTTTCAGTCAGGGTGCCAATAGTAAAGGTTTCCTTTGCTGCAAACTTGACATGTACATGACGGCGAATGGCACTGTGACGGTACTGAGTAAGGCTGTGAACTCAAAGGCAGGTTGGAAACGACTGAGTTATATTATTGTAGAACACTCTCCTTATATACAAAACCTCAAGGCAACAGGACATAACAAGTTCACAAGACAGACAATATTACAGAGGAAAAACCAGACATGAATTTTCATGTTCGTTTTAGTGCGAGGGAAGAGCGAAGATACAAGCATAATATATACAAAAGGAATTATGTACAATTGTGTGAAACCACGGTTGGTACATGGCTCCCCCCCTAAAAATGACATACTGTACATGTTAAATAGGGCGCCCTGATCTAGAGAGGCGAACTGTAGGCGGGTCATCTGGCAGAAGATAAGCAGGTTTTAGACGATCAATGGAGACCCAGTCTTCTTTGCCCCGAATGTTTAGGAGGAATGCTTTCGGACTGCGTCGGATCACAAGGAAAGGGCCCGTGTAAGGGGGCATTAGTGGTGGCTTGCCGGTGTCGTTGCGCAGGAAGACGTGCGTTGCAGAGTGCCAGTCCGATGGTATGTGATGCTTCGCTGGGGGCTTGTAAGTCTGGCGGCACGGAGTAAATTTTCCCACGACGTGACGTATGCGCTGGAGATCGTCGGAGGAGGTTGTAGAAGGAAAAAATTGGGCAGGGACGACCAACGGGTCGCCATACACCATTTCAGCTGCCGAGACGTCGAGGGCGTCTTTAGGAGTGGTCCTTAGTCCAAAGAGGACCCAGGGAAGCTGAGTAAACCAGTTGCAATCCTTGCAGCGGGATATCAAAGCTGCCTTGAGGGTGCGATGAAAACGTTCAACCATTCCATTGGCAGCGGGGTTGTAGGCCGTTGTCAGATGTAGGGTGATGCCCAGGAGATTCGCTAATGACGTCCACAATTAAGAGGTGAAAGTGGTTCCCCTGTCAGAAGTAATATGCTCAGGGATACCGAATCTTGAAATCCATCCAGAGAGTAAGGCAGACGTTGCAGTTTCCATGGGAATTGCTTCAGGCCAACGAGTGGAGCGGTCGATGACGGTAAACAGGTAACGATGTCCTTGTGATGTGGGTAGGGGGCCTACAACGTCAACGTGAATGTGTGCGAAACGACGCTGAGGTTGAGGAAAGGTCCCACTCCTGAATCCGTGTGTTGATGTACTTTGGAAGTTTGGCAAGAAGCACAGGCGCGGACCCAATCCTTAGCATCCTTAGAAATGCCGTGCCAAATGAACTTTGCCTTCAGCAGCTTTGCAGTAGAACGGCACGAGGGATGTGAAAGGCCGTGGATGAAATCAAACACCTGTCAGCGCTTGGGAGCAGGAATCCAAGGTCGCGGTCTACCAGTACTGACGTCACAGAGGAGGGTGGTGTTGGAGTCTTCGAGGGGAAAATCTTCCCAACGGAGGGACGTGCAGGATGTCCTACAAGCTTGATACTCTGGATCCTGTCGTTGGGCTTCAGCCAGGGCGTTGTAATCCAATCCCAGTTGAACGGCAGCCAATGTGTTTCTTGACAGGGCATCGGCAACGGGATTCATTTTCCCAGGGACGTATCGGAGGGTGCAATTGTATTCAGCCACGGCGGAGAGATGTCGGCGTTGATGGGCGGACCAGGCGTCAGATTGTCGAGTGAAGGCGTGCACCAGAGGCATGCGAATGACGAAGGGCGTACCTTCTAAGAAATGGCGAAAGTGACGGACAGCCAAGTGCACCGCCAGCAATTCTCGATCGAAGGTAGAATAACCCGATTCTGCCTTGGACAGTTTTCTGCTGAAGAAGGCCAATGGGCGGGGCGAGCCTTTGACCACCTGCTCGAGTACTGCACCAATAGCGACGTCGCTGGCATCGGTGTAGAGAAGGAGAGGGGCGTGAGGGATAGGAAAAGTGAGAGCCGCAGCAGTTGATAGGGCCTTCTTTGCATTGCAGAAGGCTGCTTCTTGAAGGGGACCCCACTTCAGGTCCTTTGGCTTGCCCTTGAGGGAGGCGTAGAGGGGAGCAAGAGTGGCGGCAATGGCTGGCAGAAAACGGTGATAATAGTTGATCATGCCCAAGAATTCCTGCAGAGCTTTGACGGTCGAGGGCGCGGGGGAATTCTGAACGGCTGCTACCTTCTCAGGGAGGGGATGGACTCCTTCAGGAGTGATACGGTGCCCTAAGAACGACACTTCGTTGGCGCCAAAGGTACACTTGTCGTACCGGACTACAAGGCCGTTTTGTTGCAGGCGGTCGAGCATGATGCGCAGGTGACGGAGGTGTTCCTCTTTTGAGGAGGAGAACACAAGTATGTCGTCCACATAACATACACAGAAAGGGAGGTCCCCTAAGATGCCATCCATGAGACGTTGAAACGTTGCCCCAGCATTACGAAGGCCAAAACAGGAGTAATTGAAGGTGTATGTGCCAAACGGAGTGGTGATGGCGGTCTTGGGGATGTCTTCTGGGTTCATAGGCACCTGATAATACCCTTTCAAGAGGTCGAGCGTAGAGAAAACCTTCGCTTTGTGCAGGTAGGAGGTTACATCGGCAATGTTTGGGAGGGGGTAGTGATCCGGTTCTGTTTGCATGTTCAGGCGCCTGTAATCCCCGCATGGACGGAGGGAGCCGTCTTTCTTCAGAACGATGTGTAAGGGTGACGACCATGGGCTGGAGGCCTTTTGGCAAAGGCCCATTTTCTCCATTTCGGCGAATGTCTGTTTGGCGGCTGCCAATCGTTCCGGTGCCAGACGTCTGAATTTTGCGAAGACTGGGGGTCCCGTCGTCTTGATATGGTGATAAATACCGGGCTTGGCAGGAACCATGGGCGTTTGGCGAAGTTCTGGATGGAAAACTTCCGGGTACGACGTGAGGAGGTGGGCGTAGGCATCTGTGGGTGCGCTGATGTGGAGAGCGAGGTTAGAGGGGACGGGTTGAAGAGGTGTCGACAAGTACGAGTCTGCGTTGACCAATCGTCGGTGGGCGACATCGACCAGAAGGTGGAAATGAGAGAGGAAATCCGCACCAAGGATTGGCATTGTGGCGTCAGCAACGAGAAACTTCCAATTGAATTTACTGTTTCCGAACGATAATGTGAGGTTCTCGTAACCGTAGGTGGGTATCGCAGATCCGTTGGCAGCTACCCAGCGGACGTCGGCAGATGTAGACAGACTACGTTGTGCCTTGAAGAGTTTCCTTGGCAAAAGAGAACGACAAGCACCCGTGTCTACCAAAAATCGCACGCCCGTTCCTGCATTCTGTAAAAAGAAAAGATTAGAAACATGGGAGGCCACCGCCACAAGCGATGGCCTACTTACACGTTCTTTGGCCACTGACAATCTTTGGCACATTTCTTCGCGGTTGCCCCGAATCTGAAGTGGTAGTAGCAAAACTGCGGCGGATGGGAGGTAGTAAGTGGCTGTAGAAGTTGGGGCGCGAGCGATTAGTGGGTGGTGGGCGGCTTTGTCGCCGCTTCGGCACGTCACAGGGTAGGCATGTATGTCTTACGTCATTCATGTCAGCTTCGGTTGACGTTGAATAGGCATCCTTGTCGTCAGGGGTGGAGGCGTTGATGGAGGTCTTGAAGTGGCTGTCCATAAGGGCGTCGGCTTTGGTCATCAAGTCCTTTATGGGTAAACTATCGACATCGGGTATGGCAGCGCGTACAGGTTCAGGTAAACGGCGTATCCAAAGGGCACGGAGTAGGTTCACCTCACGAGAAGAGCCGTCTGCGGCAGGTTGAAGGCGAGCAATACTGGTCATTTCCCTGAGGGCAAGCGAAGCCCTTTGGTCCCCCAACGGTTGTTGCGAGAGCTTAAAAAGCTTTGCTATACGGGCGGCTGGCCACGGCGAGTACTGCTGCAGAAGGTATATTTTGAGGGCGTCATACGCTATTGGGGTGTTTCCTTGTTCACAAAGCCAGTCGGATATTTCTGGGAAGGTGTTCGTTTTAGTGCGAGAGAAGAGAGAAGATACAAGCATAATATATACAAAAGGAATTATGTACAATTGTGTGAAACACTGTTGGTACAGCACCAACAGTGAAACTGTCAAAAACTGGTGGTGTGGCAATGGGCGGCGGTGAGTGTGGCGGTGTCACAGCCCACAGGGGGAGTGGCTGTCCCGCATGGTGAATCTGGCCGAGAACGTGTGCTTCGCAGAACCAGCTACCGCACTGCATTTGTGGTCATTCCCATGACCTCTGCAACGCGATCATAGGGCCTGTTGGAGAAAGGAAATCTGATAAAGGGTACCTGACACTTGCACGCATTCGTGGCACGCACTGGCATGCATTGATGCGCGAACTCGCGTGAATAAGTCGTGAAAATGTCGTGAACAGTGCTGGAACTTGCGTGCCAGTGCGTGCCATGCGTTCCCAGAACTTTGAAATGTTTAAAGTTTGTGGCACGCATTGGCACGCACAAAATAGTCGTGAAATAGTCGTGAACGATGCGTGAACTGGAGTGAACTGGAGTGAACAGTGCGGGAACTGGCGTGAACTGGAGTGAACGATGCGGGAAGTGGCGTGAACTTTATAATGAAGAGAAACATAAAGGAAACGAAAAAATTAATGAAAAGGAAAGACAAATAAACCTAATAAATTTTTATATTTGCTGTTTTAATGTGAAAAAAAATTATATCTTATTTCAAACTATTTCTATAACTTTATAATGAAGAGAAACAAAAAGGAAACGAAAAAATTAATGAAAAGGAAAGAAAAATAAACCTAATTAATTTTTATATTTGCTGTTTTATTGTGAAAAAAAAATTATATTTTATTTCAAACTATTTCTATAACTTTATAATGAAGAGAAACAAAAAGGAAACGAAAAAATTAATGAAAAGGAAAGAAAAATAAACCTAATAGATTTTTATATTTGCTGTTTTAATGTGAAAAAAATGATATCTTATTTCAAACTATCTCTATAACTTTGTAATGAAGAGACAAAAAGGAAACGAAAAAATTAATGAAAAGGAAAGAAAAATATAAACCTAATAATTGTTTAAATTTGCTGTTTGAATGTAAAAATAAAATGATGTCTTATTTCATGCACACACTTATTTTCCTCTATTACCAATCAATAGCCAAAACTTTTGTTTTCAATAAAAATGAACTGAAAAACAAACCCAAGAAATTTTTAAGTTTGCTGTTTGAATGTAAAAATAAAATAATGTTTTATTTCATCAACATACTTATTCTTCTTTATTACCTTAAAATGAACAGCAAAACAAATTTTTTCTGTTTGCTGTTTTAATGTAAAAATAAAATGATTTCTTATTTCAACACACTTTTTTCTCTATTACCTTAAAATCAACAGCCTAAAACTTTTCATGTTTGCTGCTTTTAATGTTAAAATAAAATGCTTTCTTAATACTTGTACATATTTTATGTCTGCTATTTATATGTAAATCAAATGCTTTCTTATTGAAACAAAAATAAAGGGCAACAAAAAATACAAACGAAAAAGATACGTTTTTTCTCCTCAATGCAATGGTGTCTCTGACAGAAAGCATTGTTGTCTCTTCCGAAGCCAATCCAAGAATGTCCTCGGGTTGGAGAAGCCCCGTTTTTATATGTAGTGGCCAATTCGTGAACTGGCGTGAACTGGCGTGAACGATGCGTGAACGATGCGGAATGATGCGTGAACTCGCGTGAACGTGTCGTGAACTTCTCGTGAACTAGGCGTGCAAATTCGTGCCATGGCGTGAACGTCGCGTGAACTTGTCGTGAACGATGCGCGAACTGGAGTGAACTGGTCGTGAACAGTGCGGGAAAAACCCCAGTGCGTGCACAAAGTGGCACGCACTGACACGCATCAATGCGTGCCAGTGTGTGGCAAAAATGCGCGCAAGTGTCAGGTAAGCTTAAGATAACATGTTCGAAACTTTCGTGTTGAGATTTTTTTTTTTACCAGGCAACAATCAAAATAATGCTCCCTTTTATTATCATAGGTAGCTGTGAAACATATTGACTGGCTCATCTGTAACTACGGAATACAACTTTGATTCATTACTTACCTATTCAAACTTATCCTCAGTTTCCTTTCACTATGCTCTTGGTTGAAGATATGGAAGAGTCGTAGTGGGATGACTCCTTTGCACCCACGCGGACATCGCTGCATGTTGGCCATGGTTGAGAGCGTTACTTACCATGTTACCTTCTGCACTTACCAAATATGGCATAACCGTCAAAGAAGCAAGAACATCGATTAGATTGTTTGCATACATGATCAAACCTTACTCGGCATATTATTTTTATTAATCTGTTATTAATTCGTCATACTTGTGTCTGGCTTCATATACGGTGTAGCCTCAATAAAGAGAGAGAGAGAGAGAGAGAGAGAGAGAGAGAGAGGGGGGGGGGTAACAGCCATTCCCATATGAGAGAGAGAGAGAGAGAGAGAGAGAGAGATAGAGAGAGAGGGGGGGTAAATGAGGAAGGGGTAAGGGAGGTATGGAGGAGAAAGAGGTAGGGGGATAAGGAGAGGGGTAAGAGGGGAGGAAAGGGAGTAGGGGAAGCCAGGAGTGGAGGTAGTGGGTGGATAGACGTCACATATACGTCACGCCTCAACTGTTCCAATGTGTTCTAGCTCACGCAGGTTTTTGACTTCACAGTCCAGAGTAAACGCCATAACTAGCCGCATTTGACAGCGTACAATGGTGTT
>NC_090742.1:57608392-57623392 GCF_036898095.1 Palaemon carinicauda | reverse complement strand
AACTAACTTTGTTTAGAGTCAACACAGGTAGTTATAGAGGCCCAAGGGGCCAAAAAAGTGTGATAATTAAATGTGTACATTTCACGTTTTTTGTCAGTAAGGTTAGCATTGGCATGAAAATAGACACAACAACTCTAAAATGAAAATAGAGTTGAAATAAAACGTAGCTAGGGCATACTTCTTTATTTGTAAGTGGGTTGCTTTGCATTTTGTACATTATGTATGTACATTGGCATTAAAATATACATTATAACAACTGTAATGATATAGAGTTGAAATAAAGCATAGCTAGGGCATACTTCTTTATTTGTATATGGGTTGCTTGCTGTACATTATTATACGTTCATACATTACATGGCTCCCCCCTGGAGCATACATGCATGTGTAAGAGGGCAACCTGCCCTATGGTATCTTACTTTTGGGGTGTCGACTTGCAGGAGATATGCAGGTTTTAGTAGGTCTAATCCTGTCTACTGTGGCTGTTGAGGAGGAAAGCTTTTGGAGTATGACAGATGACAAAGAATGGGCCCATGAAAAGGTGGATTGTCGATGAGCAGCACAGCTCTTTCTTCTCCTAGCATTACTGAAATAGGTGTCAAGATGTCATGGAAAATATATGTTAACAGACGCATGGATTATTTCATAGCAGACCATTTAAGGGATATTTTATCCTCTCTAATTACCTACCATACGGGGAACCCTTTGCCATACAGGCGCCCATACATGTACATTCTGTGCAGCTGCAGTCCTACAGTGTATCTTCCCTTGGTGTTCTGAACTTGGAATTCCTTATTTGCAGGGGAATTTCTTGACGCTGGTATATCATTGAAGGCTTTGAGGGTGAGCCCTTAGAATCATATCGACTAATGAATAATGACGACTGTAAAATTACTTTAACTGTGCATACGTTGGACCTAGTTTTGAGTGATGGAATGAATAATATTGTATCGGATATAAATGTTGAAGAAAAATGTACTATCTCCCCAGTGCACAAACATATTACGTTTAGTCTACCTATACAGAAACACGCAGTAATAAAAAAATAAACTTTAGACATAAATTAAATTTTTCTCCTACCGTATTTATTGAAGAAGTTACAAAGAAAATAAATGATGCTATCAACATTACCGTTGGTCATGATAACCAACGTGTCTTGGGAGCTACAGTATGTGTGTTAACTGTCTTACGGCCACTTATAATAAAGTGAGTAAAAGTGAATATGATACCATGTGCCCACCGATGGAAAAGACTATAACTATTAAAGACTAATCTACTAGGTTTCATGAAGAGACTTAACGGGAAAAAAAAGAAAAAAAAACACATACAGAAAGAAAGTGGAATCGGTTAAAAAATGAAAGTACATGGGTAGAATACAAAACTGATACGTGTCAAAACAACTACCTCCTAAGAAAAAAAATGAATACTATAGGAGAAAGATCCCCGAAGCAGCAATAGGCTTAAATAAGTTATATCCTCTCCTAAATGGTATAATAAGAAATGTTAAAGAAAAGAAGCTTCCTGAAAACGAAAAGGAGCTACCTGATGAATACAGTGACCAGGAACTAGCAAATAATTTTCTAGTATTCTTTAAAAACAAAATTGAAAATATAACCAGGTTGTTTGTAAATACTCTGCATCAGATTAATGGTGATCAATCTTATGCCAATATCTGAAGTAACTGATGAGAGAAAATTTTCTAGTCTCGCCGAAATAGTAATGAGAATAGCAAATGTAAGTTTCCTAAATCCAAGAAAATGGCTATAGTCACACTGGTTCTGGAAAATGCTCTGGACTACCAGAAATTAAGCTCATATAGACCTATTTTGAATGTATCCTTTGTTTCAAAAGTACTTGAATACGTAATTCTTGAACAACTAGTCAGTGACTTAGAAGCTTTACCTGACAACTAATCTGCTTACAGAAAACTATACTCTACGCTACGGACACAGCCATCTGCTCCGTTGTAAGTGATATGCTTGAAATGATGGATGAAAAAAGAATGTGTTATTTTGATATTACTCGATCTCAGTGCGGCTTATGATAAAGTTGTGCATGAATTGCTACTAAATGATCTACGCTGCATCAGCGTTGAAGATCAAGCTTTCAAGTACCTAAACGACTACTTGGTTGGTAGAAATTACTGCTAATATTATTCTGCATGTATACTATTGGTCTATCGAAAATACAACAAAGGCATGGCGTGAAGTTCAAACTATTTGCGGATGACACACAGTTTCACTTCTCCATAAATGATATAGATGGCACTACTGAAACTCTAAACCAAATCCTTGATAGTGTTAGAGAATGGATGACAATTAAACAAATAAGATGGAATGAGAATCAAACTGAGTTCATGGTGATTGGTAAGAAAAACAGCATGAGAACCTTGGGTGATATTCAAATGAACATAGATGATGACTCGGTGCCGATATCTAGTAAAGTTCGTAATGTAGATGTATTTTTTCTTTTTTACTGTAACTTGTCTCCTAATGCCCCAATAAATAATATAATAAAAACTGCTGGTTATCATATAAGAAATATTCCTTTTATAAAAAAAGTACCTGGACGAAATTTTGTAAAGAAACTTACCAGGATGGACTACTGGAACTTAATTTATTACAATTTACCAAAAGTACAATTTAGGAAATTACAAAACATAATAAACAAAGGAGCAAGACTGATAAAAAGTGTCCCACCTAGAGGAAGGGTCACCCCTATACTAATTGATTTACACTGGCTGCCGATTAAAGCGAAAATTGAATTTAAAATATGTACAATAACCCACCAAGTTATCAGAACCGGTCGACCAAAATACTGAAGATATTTTCTACATATTGCGCAACCAACAAATTGTGTCAATATGTGAATTGTTACAGATATTTTTAAAATATTGTAACCTAGATATATGTCTGCTGTAGGCTCCAGAGCCCATGAATATTCAGCCCCGAGACTATAAAATAAGCTCCCACGAGTCATTCGAATGATTGAAGACATTAAGGCCTTCAAGAGGAAACTGAAGACTTTCTTATTCCGTGAGTCTTATGACAGTGACGATTTAACAGTAAATGAGCAATACATGATATGATTTAGATAGTAATTACCTCAAGGTGCCCTTGTCTTGTTAAAGGAGCCATGTTTCCTCTGCCACCAACGATGTCGTCAGCACAGGATGCTATGCTTCATTGGAACTCTCATTTTGGCAAGGAGACAGTAGGCAGCCTGATAGTCCTCCTACGCTTCCAATTGTTGTCTTAAACCATAATAATAGGAAACTCTCCTTCCTTAATGCTTTCTCTCTCTCTATCAGTTAGTGCCACCAGGTACTAACCTAACCCCGGCAGTGCCGCCGGTTGAACTACAGTATACAAGTATACAGTAGTACACATATTTTCTAAAATACTCTGTGTTTCCTATCACAGTCTATTGTTGGGACCACGATAATATGTTGAGGTCTGAGTACTCCCTCAACACCCAGATGGTTTTTTCGATCATTAGGACCCTAAAAGTCACTTATAAGTATTAATATATACTACAGGTGGATAATGTCAGTATAGACACTTACTAACTCTAACTCTAGTTCCTAGAGTTTCTTCTACCTTGTATTCTCCCTACCAGGGAAACAAAATATTATTACTGACGGAGGTCTCAGCAATGGCCTGGGAGAGGAAACACAGATATGTGTCTTTTTTACTTTCTTTCAAGCTTACTATCCTAAGCTATTATATACAATAGTGATTCCTATTGTTAATAAAAATGTATGCTTTTATATCAATGATATAAAATCCATGATACTCGTTGGATCTTTTTCCTTTACAGAAGGAGCCGATGGAGAAGCGTGCAGCCTTGTTCTTCAACCATAAGGGTAAAGACTTTTGTGGAAACACGATTTGCGGGACTCATGCCCCCTGCTGTATCATGTCGGGAGTCCTAAAGTATTGGGACCCGAAGGGTTGCCCCACCTGCTCAACCCTGCTGGCTAACGGCTTTGGAAAAGCCCTCCCAGTCACCCTAGAGACTAGGGACACAGCGAGGGAGACCCTTCGCAAGTGGGTAAGAGGGTTCCAAAAGAACTCTCCCTAAGGTAACTTCTGTTATCCAAGGCTCTACCAAACGCGGTAATGCCCTTGGAACAACTCCAGCCTCTTCTCGTAAAACTGAAGATTGACACGGACATAAACAAGGCACTGGAAGGCATGTACGTCTACAGAAGTGTCCACTGACACGGAACAGGACCTACTGCAAGGAGGCCCTGAAGAAGACGTGGAACAACCACGAAATGAGGAAGAAGGATCCATTTCAACGGTAATTGAACACCCTCAGTTCGCCGTGATGGCATACCAACCTATGCTGTCAACCTCTACAGCCCCAACTCCTCAACCAGGTACACAGGTCGACAAGAGCGAAGCGATCCTCATGTCGATCCAGCAGATGTTGGAATTGTTCCAGAAGGAACAGGAGACGATGAAGCAGTCTATCCAGCAACAGCAGATACTGACACAGAAAAGGGATCGTCTTGGACCTTCCAGGGGCTCCACTAAGAGGCCCCTTAGAGTGTTAGATCTCCCTTACTGCTCTGAAACCAACCCCTTGAGGTATGCGGAGCATATGCCCATGATGAATGGGAAACTATTCGTCTCAGAGAAGTTAGGAGCCAGACTAATTGAAGATCTTGAGTTCTGGCCTAGCTTTTTAGCTTACCTAGACTGTTATGTGAGACTGCAGGATGAACATGCATCCCGTAAGGAAACGGTACCTAAGGAAGTCATTGTCTTTGATCATGACAAGGCGCAAGCTATCCTCCTAAAAGCCTTGAAAGGAGCCGGATACACCAACTCCAAAGCCTCAGAACTGAGCAAGAGGCACCCCACCTTTATTGTTCCTTCCTCCATCTCTTTCCCCTTTTCGGGGAAAGCTCTAGACATTGCCATCAAGGCAGTCGAAGAGGGCAAACCCTGCCCAACTCTAGAGGAATGCAAACCATTCTCTCTAGCAATGCCTGGCTGTGAGAAGAAGTGGAAAGGTGACCACCTAACCTTCTCCGTCTCGAAGTTGGATCCAGAGATAGCAGGCCAGCAGTTAAATGAGAACCTTCCAAAGTTGCCAGACCATCTTCTGAGGAGGGAACAGGAGACGAAGGAGACACTTGCCGCCTCCCTTTCTCATCAGAACTGCCAGGAAATGAGCGCAGGCCTACATAACGCCCTAGAAATGTATATTTTCCTGGCTAAGTCTCACATGGGGAACCTTGTGAAAGACTTATATGCTTTCCTCAGAGCAAGGAGAGCCTGCAGAGAGTTCGTGTTTGTCTTAGCGACCATAAAACACGAACCTAGGAAGCTGATTTCATCGTGCATCTGGGGTAAGGACCTTTTTCCACAGGAAATGGTCCAAGAGGTCATAGCCAGAGCAGCCACGGAGAATAGGAACCTTCTCCAAAAGTGGGGCATGACCTCAAAGAGGAAATCTTCCTCAGACGGAGGTCCCCAGCCTAAGAACAAAAAGGCAAGGAGACCATGCAGACCTGCGCAACTTCCTGCCATGACCATGACCACGATGCCTCAATTGGTAGCCCAGCCTCAGACCACCTTTCAGATGGTCTTTCAACAACAGGTACCCCAGTTGCCAGCTTTTAACCCTGGCTTTGAGAGGCAGTCAACTTCCTTTCACCCTTACAGAGGAAAAGGCCCAAGGAGAAGTTCCTGCGGAAACCCCTTGCGGGGCTGAAGAGGACGTGGTCACGGAAACAAGTCCTCAGCAACCCCCAAGCAATGAGGGGCCCCAGGTAAGAGGCAGACTGTACCCCTTTCGGGATCATTGGAACTTCGATCCCTGGGCCCACAGCCTAATCACGAATGGACTCGGGTGGAAATGGAACAGTACTCCACCCCGTTTTCTAAAATTCTTCCAACACTCCACCCCCTCTTTAGAAGAATATACCTCAGAACTCTTTAACAAGTAGGTAATAAGGAAAGAGAGGTCCATCAAATTCCAGGGAAGGCTATTTTGTGTTCCCAAGAAAGACTCAGACAAACTCTGAGTCATTCTAGACTTGTCTCATCGAGAACAACAACTTCCAAATGCTTACTTTGCAACACATAAGACCCTTCTACCGAAAGGGGCGTACACAGTCTCAATAGACCTGGCAAATGCTTACTGGCATCTGCCAGTCAGCCACCCCTTCTCCTCCTACCTAGGATTCAAGCTACTGAAGAAGAAGTTTGTCTTCAGAGAAATGCCCTTTGGACTGAACACAGCCCCAAGGATATTTACGAAGCTAGCAGACACAATCATCCAGCAGCTACGCTCCGAAGGAGTTTAAGTGGTAGCGTATCTAGATGATTGGCTGGTGTGGACAGCATCCAAGACTACTTGTCTGCAAGCAGTCAAAAAGGTGATCCAGTTCCTGGAACATCTGGGCTTCAAGATCAATCCCAAGAAGTCTCGCCTTTCTCCAGCTCAAAAGTTCCAATGGTTGGGAGTCCAATGGAACTTAAAGTCACACCACCTCTCCATTCCATCCAAGAAGAGGAGAGAGATAGCAGGAGCTGTCAAGAGACTAATCCATCAAAAGAGCATTTCAAGATGCCAACAAGAAAGAATATTGGGCTCTCTCCAGTTTGCAACAGTGACCAACCCGGTGATAAAAGCACGTCTAAAAGATGCGTCAGGAGTCTGGAGAAGATACGCATTAAACGCTCGAAGAGATCAACTAAGGTTGACCCCGACCCTATTGCGCACACAGTTAAGGCCATGATCAACAGCCAAGAACCTAGCACGGACAATTCCCCTGCAACCACCACAACCATCAGTGGTGATACACATGGACGCCTCCTTGGATGGATGGGGAGGCCATTCTCACGAGAGAAAAGTGCAAGGGAATTGGTCGCACCAGTTCAAAACCTTTCACATCAACATCTTGGAAGCTATGGCAGTTTTCCTGACGTTGAAGAAACTATCCTCTCGCAGAGTAATCCACATCAGATTGGCCCTGGACAACAAATTGATAGTAAAATGTCTAAATCGACAAAGCTCAAGATCGCCTCATATCAACCATGTGATACTAGCCATCTTCTACCTGGCAAGGAAGAGGGGATGGCACCTATCAGCAATTCACCTACAAGGGTTCCGCAATGTGACGGAGGACGCTCTATCCAGGTGAAAGCCGATAGAGACAGAATGGTCCCTAGACGCAGACTCATTCTCCTTCATCTTGGAAAAATTCCCGGAACTGCAGATCGACCTCTTTGCAATGAGCGACAACAAGAAACTACCTCGTTACGTAGCCCCTTATATCGACCCTCAAGTAGAACCGATGGACGCCATGTCCCTCGACTGGAACAGGTGGAATCGCATTTACCTGTTTCCACCAACCAATCTCCTGTGAAGAGTCCTCAACAAGCTAAAATCCCTCAGAGGGACAGCAGCAGTAGTAGCCCCTAAGTGGCCAAAAACAATTGGTTCCCTCTAGTCCTAGAAATGAAACTGAAGCTGTCTCCTCTGCCGGACCCAGTTTTATCCCAACTGGTCCAGAAGTCGACTGTCTACGCTTCATCCTCGAGAACCAACAACCTACATCTCATGATTTTCTCGCAGTAGCAGCGAACAAAAAGTTTGGAATCTCAAAGGATAAAGTTGACTTCATCGAAGAGTATAAGTCAACTTCGACTAGGAGACAATATGAATTGTAATGGAAGAAATGGATGTCCTTTGTGAAAACAAGGAAACTGACAGAAATATCGATAGATTTCTTTCCCACATTCTTTATACACACACACGAACAAGGCCTGGCCTCTACCACGATTACCTCGTATAAGTCAGCCCTGGCTAGACCACTTCTGTACGCCTTTCAGGTGGACCTCTCTAGTGAAATCTTCAATAGGATCTCAAAAGCATACGCTAGACTCCAGCCAGCAACCCCACCAAAGCCCATCCCGTGGTCTTTGGAAAAAGTCTTGCAGTATGCTTCGAACATAAACAATGAGGATTGTACTCTAAAGGATCTAACACAGAAAGTCATCTTTCTGTTCGCAATAGCCTCAGGGGCTAGAGTTAGTGAAATAGTGGCCTTATCCAGAACGAAGGCCATATTCAGTTCCTAGACACAGGAGAAATTAACCTCTTTCCTGATCCTGCCTTTCTTGCCAAGAATGAGCTACCCACTAAGAGGTAGGGTCCTTGGAGAATATGCCCTCTGAAGGAAGATGTCTCTCTATGCCCAGTAGAGTGTCTTAAGGTCCATCTTCAAAGAATTTCAGACTTCAAGTGAGGACAGCTCTTCAGAGGCGAAACCTCAGGATCAAACATATCTCTAAGACAACTGGGAGCGATGCTCACCTACTTTATTCGCAGAGCAATCCTGACAGTACACCCCCAGATCACGATCCGAGGAAAGTTGCTTCTTCGTTGAACTTCTTTCAACATATTGACTTTGAAAGACTCCGCTCATACACTGGGTGGAGATCATCCAGGGTCTTCTACAAACACTATGCAAAGCAAGTACATGAAATAAAACATTTTGTGGTGGCGGCGGATAGTGTCATAAAACCCGTCGTCTAGTGCTGCGTTGAACAGTGGACTGTTTTGGGACTTAACGGTGCATCGGGTGTATGGGTATATGTACCTTTTAGGGCAAATCATAATAATGATTAACAGACTGTTCCATATAGGTGCATATCTGACCAATAACATCAGTGCCGAGTGAACGTTTGCATCAGTGTTCATGCATGTCCAAAATCTAACAAATTCAGACAGATTTGGTTTCACATCTTCATTGAGTGGCATTATTCCGATAATGAAATTATATATA
Source organism: Palaemon carinicauda (assembly GCF_036898095.1). NCBI lineage: Eukaryota > Metazoa > Arthropoda > Malacostraca > Decapoda > Palaemonidae > Palaemon > Palaemon carinicauda. Next base: position 57,614,586 of record NC_090742.1, on the reverse strand, counting down.
TTTTTTCCTTACAGGTGAAAATATAAACCCTGATGTGTATCAATGTTGGATCAGATTCATACTTTGCTATAACTACATTTGATAATTAATTGAAAAATAACGATACAAAAACATATCTGCGTCTTATTTACGGCTACCTCAGTTGCATATAAATAAAACATGATTACCAAACTCCGTATCAAAGAGAGCACATCGTATCTGCTTATGAACAAGGTCAGGAGTTCCTTGAATCGACTTGGGCTTTAAATATTGCTCACATTACAGCTTACTTAATTATTCGAAGATTCCCACGCAAAGAGGAAAGGCTTGTTTCAAATCCATCTTGGGGTAGACCACGAAAGTTGGACGATTATAGTGTGAATTTATTAGTCCTTATAATAGATAACAACGCAACCATAAGTATTTGTGAGTTGCTGACAATGTTTTACGATGTGTAGCCAAATAAACCACAAATCTCTCACTCCACAATACAGCGAAGTTTAGATGGACAGCTCATCACCCTCAAAGCCTGCAATGATATACCAGCGTCAAGAAATTCCCCTGCAACTAAGGAATCCTTTGTCCAATACATCCAGTGAATATAAACTGGTGGACTGCAGCTGCAGAGAGTATACATGGATGGGCGCCTATATCTCAAAGGGTACACTATATGGTAGGTAATTAGAGCGGACAAAATATCCCTTACATGGTCTGCCATGAAATAATCCCTGCATCTGTTGGAGGAAATCCATCATAGAAAGGAACATTGCTCGTTTCATTGAATTATTCAAATGGGATATAGGTGTTGTTAAATATAGGCATTCAAATGGGTATATGGCCAAATGTATTCTGAGAGAGATTATCTTTATCTGAATAATTAAGAAAAACGTCATCCTTTCATACCTTTGATATGTTTGTCATATGTACATTTGTACTTGTACATTAAGTTTAAAATATACAGTACTGTGCATACATAGCAGTGTACAGTATTATACTACTGTACTATAGAGGTATCCTACCTTATCGCTTATTATGACGTTTAAGTTTAATGACAATTGTAAAATTTACTCTTCATGACTACTTTTCTCCATTTCGCTGTGTAAAGAAAGTACTGTAAACATGATATACAGTATTGTGTTCATTACCTGACAATGATGGGTATGTTTGATTTATAATCCGTAAGTTAGTCTTTTATAGCATGTCTTCTTACTCGAGAATTTACTAAATATCCTTGAAATATTTAATATAGGAACACATACACATGTGCTTCATTTGTCTGAGGTAACTACATATGGCAACATACTGTTATAGATTATCATAAAAAATCATTCACAGGAGAAATTATATTGTTTATAAGGAATTTGAAGGAAAACTTTTTACAATCCTATTTCCACGGGAAATAGAAATCCTTGTTTAAAGTTTTGGTTTCATGTTTACCAATACCGAAAGTTTGTTTCTATGTTGTGCATAATGACTCCAGTTAAGCACAAGTGTCTTAGCGTATTACAGATTGTCTGGAGATTTTGAGTATTCTTCAGGTTATTGTGAATAAATTTAGGTGTATACTAGTTTTGAGCATTCGAATTTCATTTTAGTAAAAATGTTTCAACAGTTATGAAAAGTTTCGCTTTGATATGACCTTTATGTGGTGTGTTCTGACGTTTGTTTCTATGTATGAAAAGATTGTACCATTTCATTTGAGAAAAGGTGTACACTTTATATCTAACTCCACGGAAAATAAAAACCCATGGTTAAAATACTGAAAGTGTTTCAATATTTTGCGGAATGTCCCCAGTTACGCACAAGAGTCGTAGAGTATCAAAGATTGTCTGAATATTTTGGATTTATTTCAGTTTTGTTTTAGCTAAATTCCGTGTGGACTAGTTTTGAGCATCTGACTCTTATCATCATCATCATCATCATCATCATCATCATCATCAATATCTCCTCCTACGTCTATTGAAGCAGTAGGAAAAATGCTTCAATAGTTATGAAATCTGTCGTTATGATAAGAGCATTCTTACGATTTTATGACCTTTGGCTAAAGTGTTTTGACGTTTGCTTCATTTATGAGAAGTTTGTACCGTTTCATTTGAGAAAAGGCGTAGTCTATGAATATTTCATAAATCGTTTTTTCTGCCGTATATTAACATAACATAGGATTTTATAATTTTTGCTAGATCTATTGTTTTAAAAAAGGTAAATTATACAGATTTACTATGCTTAAGTTAACCCTAGTTTGGATGGATTATCCTTCTTTGACTGAATGGTTCGTTTACCCCCCAATTTTACCTACCGCACGTAGCATGTATTAACCTTCCTTTATCATTTCATAGTTTTTGCAATAGATACAGAATTATTTTTTTTTCTATGGAATAACAATTAGTGTATTCTGGGAAATCATAGTTATACTTGGGATTTAGGGATAACTTTACTTACATTTGAAATATCTAATCTATCTATATGTTGAATAAATTTTTTTTCTGTAACAACCCAATCAATATCTAAAATCAAGGTGAAAATTAAAAATACTCGTAAGGTCAAAGATGCAATCATATCAATAATTCTTCAAACAACACTGTAATTTTCAGATTTTCAAAGTTCTTTTATTATTTGCATACATTTAGTACCTGTTTACTAAAAAGTCCTCCTTGATGAATGAATTTGTTGTCTGTAACTAAATTAAATACTGTTGACAAATACTTATTCCGGTTTAAAAACTATACCAGAAAAATCCATAAGCATCTTTTGTTCCTTCAGCCATTATACCTATTCTGTCTTAAAAATAGACCACTTGAATTCATTTCTTGTGAAGACTGAATTAAGTTTTTTTTTATGTCGCTTTAATATCTAACAATGGCTAATGATAGTTAGGAAGGAGCATTGTAACACGATGATCTCTTCCATTGGAGGATGGAGGCCAACTTTTCTGGACCTATCTTCTTTATTCCCATAACATAAAATTTTTTAAAACAAAATAACAGGTGCTTTCTTCGATTCATGTGAAGATCCAACGAACGAAACAATCGTATGTATGAAGGATCTTACGCCCAAACCGTTGTTATTTTAATTTTTAATGTTATTGTTATAATTAATATAACAAAAATATTATACTAATGGTGTCAATTAGAATTAAGATATGATTTAAAATAGAAATAATGATAATTCTATATTGTATCATTCATATTTTTACTATAATAATAATAATAATAATAATAATAATAATAATAATAATAATAATAATAATAATAATAATAATAATAATTACTTATGGTTGCTATTAGGCTACTGCTGTTAGTGTTGTGACTCTTGTTAACTGATATTGTTGTAACTATAAAAAAGATTCCTTAGTAATTTAAACTTACAAAAAAACTTTTATTCTGTGTTTTCAGTAATTGTATTTACTGGTTGTATAATTAATATTTTATTCACCAAAAAGCGAGTAAGGTCTGACATTAATGGCACTAACTAATTAAAATTAACCCCATTGAATTCTATAGGTAAATTTCTGATAATTTTATTCTCTGCTATACAGTAAATATTTATAGTAGATTAAAAGTATTTGAGGTAGGATTTCTGTTAACTTACAATAAATAATCAAGTGAATAAAAAGATCAATCATACAGCAGTGGCCATCAAGCTGATTAGCCTATTATTATAAGAAAAAAAGAAAGGTTTGACATTGATTTTTCCCATAATATAGAACCTACAAGTACTGGTGATTTTTTTAATTAATCTATTATATTCTCAATAGAGTACCACTAAAAATAGAATTAATATGAATATCTATTGGAGTGTATTGCCCGTAGTGTCGTCAATAAACTTGAGTGAGAACGCCCATTTTCAGTTACATGTGTCTTGAGAGCGTGTCACAGAAAATGGACAGAATTGTCATAGGGGACCCTATCCTATTTCGAATTGATCAGTTACAGACAATTCTTTCATAGGAAATGCTTAAATGTATAAGAAGATTTTTTATGTAGGATTTTTATTTCACTCATTATCTTCGCGTTATATTTAATATCTGGAAAATTAGTAAACCAAAGAATGTTATTGAATTTATTCACATTTCATTTCGGTCAAAAAAAAAAAGAAAAAAAAAACATATTTTACCATATATTTTCTAGTTACTAATACTAAAAATATACGGTGAAGACGATAAAATAGTGTCATAAATAGCATAGGAAAATATTATTTTGCAAAATGTAGACGCAAAGAGGATATATTTCTTATGACATGAAGATAGTTAATTGAAGACTGGAATTATATGTATGGTCTTCATGTGAAATTCATGAATTGATGAATACAACTATAATAATAGCATTTCAAAATTCCTTATAGATGTTACAAGAAGAAAAGGGCAGATGAAGGAATATAGGGTATTCTATAAGAATAGCTGGCCAACTTATATAACAATAAAATGATTGGTTATGACTACATTAGGGAAATGATATAGCAAGTAAAAATCGTGATAATAGGTAACATTCCTTTAAAACCGCTAGGAATCACATATGGCAATACAGAACTTAACGGTAGTCTAAATCTTTAAACATACACACATAGTAAATATATATATATATATATATATATATATATATATATATATATATATATATATATATATATATATATATACATATATATATATATATATATATATATATATATATATATATATATATATATATATATTTCTACCTCATACTTGGGATCGAACGCTAGCCCCTTCTAATGAAAGGCCAGGTCGAAACCAACCATGTCACGAGAGCCCATAAAAAGAATTGGAACCTGACGCTAACAGCTGTCCGAGGATTTACCCGGCGAGACATCAGTCTCTTACCAGCGAGTTTTACCCAATTCCCCGGGCCACCACGTGACACAATTGGTAGTAATTCATTCAAATTACCCCTAATGAGTCAATATGGATAAATATCAACACAACATCGTGTTCAAATAGAAATAAATTTCTACCTCATACTTGGGATCGAACGCTAGCCCCTTCTAATGAAAGGCCAGGTCGAAACCAACCATGTCACGAGAGCCCATAAAAAGAATTGGAACCTGACGCTAACAGCTGTCCGAGGATTTACCTGGCGAGACATCAGTCTCTTACCAGCGAGTTTTACCCAATTCCCCGGGCCACCACGTGACACAATTGGTAGTAATTCATTCAAATTACCCCTAATGAGTCAATATGGATAAATATCAACACAACATCGTGTTCAAATAGAAATAAATTTCTACCTCATACTTGGGATCGAACGCTAGCCCCTTCTAATGAAAGGCCAGGTCGAAACCAACCATGTCACGAGAGCCCATAAAAAGAATTGGAACCTGACGCTAACAGCTGTCCGAGGATTTACCTGGCGAGACATCAGTCTCTTACCAGCGAGTTTTACCCAATTCCCCGGGCCACCACGTCAGGTTCCAATTCTTTTTATGGGCTCTCGTGACATGGTTGGTTTCAACCTGGCCTTTCATTAGAAGGGGCTAGCGTTCGATCCCAAGTATGAGGTAGAAATTTATTTCTATTTGAACACGATGTTGTGTTGATATTTATCCATATTGACTCATTAGGGGTAATTTGAATGAATTACTACCAATTGTGTCACGTGGTGGCCCGGGGAATTGGGTAAAACTCGCTGGTAAGAGACTGATGTCTCGCCAGGTAAATCCTCGGACAGCTGTTAGCGTCAGGTTCCAATTCTTTTTATGGGCTCTCGTGACATGGTTGGTTTCGACCTGGCCTTTCATTAGAAGGGGCTAGCGTTCGATCCCAAGAATGAGGTAGAAATTTATTTCTATTTGAACACGATGTTGTGTTGATATTTATCCATATTGACTCATTAGGGGTAATTTGAATGAATTACTACCAATTGTGTCACGTGGTGGCCCGGGGAATTGGGTAAAACTCGCTGGTAAGAGACTGATGTCTCGCCAGGTAAATCCTCGGACAGCTGTTAGCGTCAGGTTCCAATTCTTTTTATGGGCTCTCGTGACATGGTTGGTTTCGACCTGGCCTTTCATTAGAAGGGGCTAGCGTTCGATCCCAAGTATGAGGTAGAAATTTATTTCTATTTGAACACGATGTTGTGTTGATATTTATCCATATTGACTCATTAGGGGTAATTTGAATGAATTACTACCAATTGTGTCACGTGGTGGCCCGGGGAATTGGGTAAAACTCGCTGGTAAGAGACTGATGTCTCGCCAGG
>NC_090742.1:57583392-57590892 GCF_036898095.1 Palaemon carinicauda | reverse complement strand
GCTGCATTTCGTGTCCACCATTCTTGAACATCTTCAATTCCTATATCAATATTCTCCAAAACCCTCCTCTTAAACTCTCTCATCTTATCTCATATATATATATATATATATATATATATATATATATATATATATATATATATATATATATATATATGTATATATATGCATATATATATATATGTGTATATATATATATATATATATATATATATATATATATATATATATATACATATATATATATATATTTATGTACATATATATATATATATATATATATATATATATATATATATGTATATATATATATATATATATATATATATATATATATATTTATGTATATATATATATATATATATATATATATATATATATATATATATATATGTATGTATATGTATGCAGGTAGGTTGTAGTTTAGCCACTAGAGAGTTATTGGATCATTTTACTGACAAGACGGTAATGCATTGGATCCCTCTCCATGGTTACTGCTTATTTTTCTTTGCCTTTCTTGTCTTTCCTCATGCACCTGACAAAAATGAGATTACTGAACACTTCTTCGCCCAAGGGGTTAATTACTACACTGTAATTGTTCAGTGTACTTTCCTCTTGGTAAGAATAGAAGAGACTCTTTAGCTCTAGTAAGCAGCTCTTCTAGGGGAAGGACACTCCAAGATTAAACCATTGTTCTCTAGTCTTGGGTAGTTCCATAGCCTCTGTACCATGGTCTTCCACTGTCTTGGGTTAGAGTTTTCCTGCTTGAGGGTACACTCGGGCACATTATTCTATCTTATTTTTTTTTTCTCTTCCTCGTGTGTTTTTTGGAAATGAGGTGTTGGGCAGGTTTAATAGAATGGCCATGGATACCTAGTGGTTTATCAAGAGGTTGAGTTTTCTTCTCAAAACCATCCTTACTGTCCTCCCTTCAGTTGAAGTGGCTATCCTGGAGGGTATTTAGCCTTGCATGGTGTATCGGCTCCTCAATGTTGACCAGTTTTTCCGACTTGTTACTATAGTCTATGGGTTTGATCAATCACTTTATTTATAATTGCGTACATATTGTTTTTGTTATATTTTTTGTTAATATAGCTTTTAAGTATGATGTCTCTTTTTTATTACTATTATTGCTTATGCTGTCTGGAGAAATTGAGCGAAATCCGAGACCAGTACGTCCTAGATTTCGTCAATGTCGTTTCTGTATTGAAATATTCGCGGTCTTCTCGCAAAAATTCAAGACCTTACAGTTTTGTCCAGACAGTATAATATTATCTTGTGCTCAGAAACTTTGGTTTCTAATATAAGGCACTCATCTGAGCTCATTATAACTCGTTTTAAGAAGATAATAATGTTGAAAAATTATGCCATCCCTAGGGCCAGGGGAATTGCGGTGTATATTACGAATGAGTATCCTACTTCTCATAATTCCTGCTATGAGTGTGAGTGTAGATGTCATGAGATTCAGGTAATAAAAGTTTGTGGCAGGCATAAAAGATTTTATTTGTGTTCGATCTTCCGGAATCCAGACATGGATGATTCTCTCTTCGATTATCTTCTTACCATTATGGCTAAGATACAAGAAGAAGATTGAAAGGCTTCTATTGTCTTTGTTGGTGATTTTAATGCTCACCAGAAGGAGTTGTTAAGTTCTTTCTCTCCTACTGATTACCATGGATTAAGAGCTTTAAACTTTGCCTGTGAATCAGGCTGTGAGCAAATCATAAGTGAAGCTACTCACAGGTCTGGTAATTGCTTGGACCTCGTATACACTGATACCCCTGGCGTTGTAACTAGTAAGGTTGGTTCTCTTGTCAGGACTTTTGATCATACTTTGATTTCATTAATAGTGAAGACTGAGTAGCCTGTCCCTGATGTACCATACTCTTGTAAAGTTATATGAAATCTTAAGCAAACTGGATCGGGATTTTACAGGATCTTTTGCGCTTGAACTGGTCACAATTATATAGTAGTGTTGATCCTGTTGTCCCTTTGAATGAGAATCTAGTCAACATAATTGATAGGAGTATCCCTTCTCGTGTGCTAAGGTATCAAGTGAAGGACAAACCGTGGTTCAATGATGATTGTAGACGTGCTAATTTGGAGAAGAAGGAGGTCTATCATCTTTGGAAGGGTAACAGATCAGATTTGACCTGGAATAACTATTCTCAGCTTAGAGCTTTTGCTTAGAGTGTTTATGCTTGAACTGAAAAGAAACCCTTCCTGGTAGAACTCAGGAACATAAATTGTGCCCTACCCTTAAATCTACACTCTTTGGTGTAGATGCAATAGTTCCTCCTTTACTTAAAACAGATGGCTCAGTCACTCACTGTCCAAAGGAAAAGGCAACCCTTTTGGCTGATGCTTTTGACAGTAAACAGAGTAATGGAAAACTTGAACTTCCTAATTCCTGTTTTACTCAGGCTAAAATAACTAGTTTAGCTTTTCGATCTCATGAAATAAAAGTTCTGTTGATGGACCTTGATGCTTATGGAGGTGTAGACACAAATGGTATTTTTCCTTTGTTTCTTATAGACTGCAGATTTCTTAGTTCTAAAGTTAACTGTTATTTTGTGCAAGTTAGCAAGTTAGCACTTGTTTGAGAATTGGTAATGTTACTCCTCTATGTAAATGTGTTTGTGGTAGCTCAAGTCCCACTGATAACCGGCCAATTTCTATAACTCCCATATTATATAAAGTTTTTGAATGTCTTCTGGCAAAACGTCTTAATAGGTTTGCTGAAGGTAATCATCTATTCCCTAGCTTGCAATTTAGTTTTCGTAAAGGCTTTGGAGCATGTGATGCCCTTCTTACAATCTCCAATGCTGTACAGTCAATATGGATAAATATCAACACAACATCGTGTTCAAATAGAAATAAATTTCTACCTCATACTTGGTCGAAACCAACCATGCATGGTTGGTTTCGACCTGGCCTTTCATTAGAAGGGGCTAGCGTTCGATCCCAAGTATGAGGTAGAAATTTATTTCTATTTGAACACGATGTTGTGTTGATATTTATCCATATTGACTCATTAGGGGTAATTTGAATGAATTACTACCAATTGTGTCACGTGGTGGGCCGGGGAAATCGGGTAAAACTCGCTGGTAAGAGACTGATGTCTCGCCAGGTAAATCCTCGGACAGCTAGATTAGTGTCAGGTTCGGATTTCCTTTTATGGCCTCACGTGGCATGGTTGGTTTCGACCTGGCCTTTCATTAGAAAGGGCTAGCGTTCGATCCCAAGTATGAGGTAGAAATTTATTTCTATTTGAACACGATGTTGTGTTGATATTTATCCATATTGACTCACTAGGGGTAATTTGAATGAATTACTACCAATTGTGTCACGTGGTGGGCCGGGGAAATCGGGTAAAACTCGCTGGTAAGAGACTGATGTCTCGCCAGGTAAATCCTCGGACAGCTAGATTAGTGTCAGGTTCGGATTTCCTTTTATGGCCTCTCGTGGCATGGTTGGTTTCGACCTGGCCTTTCATTACAAGGGGCTAGCGTTCGATCCCAAGTATGAGGTAGAAATTTATTTCTATTTGAACACGATGTTGTGTTGATATTTATCCATATTGACTCATTAGGGGTAATTTGAATGAATTACTACCAATTGTGTCACGTGGTGGGCCGGGGAAATCGGGTAAAACTCGCTGGTAAGAGACTGATGTCTCGCCAGGTAAATCCTCGGACAGCTAGATTAGTGTCAGGTTCGGATTTCCTTTTATGGCCTCTCGTGCCATGGTTGGTTTCGACCTGGCCTTTCATTAGAAGGGGCTAGCGTTCGATCCCAAGTATGAGGTAGAAATTTATTTCTATTTGAACACGATGTTGTGTTGATATTTATCCATATTGACTCATTAGGGGTAATTTGAATGAATTACTACCAATTGTGTCACGTGGTGGGCCGGGGAAATCGGGTAAAACTCGCTGGTAAGAGGCTGATGTCTCGCCAGGTAAATCCTCGGACATCTAGATTAGTGTCAGCTTCGGATTTCCTTTTATGACCTCTCGTGGCATGGTTGGTTTCGACCTGACCTTTCATTAGCAGGGGCTAGCGTTCGATCCCAAGTATGAGGTAGAAATTTATTTCTATTTGAACACGATGTTGTGTTGATATTTATCCATATTGACTCATTAGGGGTAATTTGAATGAATTACTACCAATTGTGTCACGTGGTGGGCCGGGGAAATCGGGTAAAACTCGCTGGTAAGAGACTGATGTCTCGCCAGGTAAATCCTCGGACAGCTAGATTAGTGTCAAGTTCGGATTTCCTTTTATGGCCTCTCGTGCCATGGTTGGTTTCGACCTGGCCTTTCATTAGAAGGGGCTAGCGTTCGATCCCAAGTATGAGGTAGAAATTTATTTCTATTTGAACACGATGTTGTGTTGATATTTATCCATATTGACTCATTAGGGGTAATTTGAATGAATTACTACCAATTGTGTCACGTGGTGGGCCGGGGAAATCGGGTAAAACTCGCTGGTAAGAGACTGATGTCTCGCCAGGTAAATCCTCGGACAGCTAGATTAGTGTCAGGTTCGGATTTCCTTTTATGGCTTCTCGTGGCATGGTTGGTTTCGACCTGGCCTTTCATTAGAAGGGGCTAGCGTTCGATCCCAAGTATGAGGTAGAAATTTATATATATATATATATATATATATATATATATATATATATATATATATATATATATATATATATACATATATATATATATATATATATATATATATATATATATATATATATATATATATATATATATATATATATTTATATGCATAAACGTATATATGCATATGTGTATACGTATGCATATATATATATATATATATATATATATATATATATATATATATATATATATATATATATATATATATATACATATATATATATATATATATATATATATATATATATATAAATATGCATATATATATATATATATATATATATATATATATATATATATATATATATATATATATATATATATAAAGAAAGAAAGAGAACTTTACATATTCTGATATTTTCATATCAATATATTTTATCAGCTATTTTGATTATAGTTTTCAACATGTAGGCTATTTCGAATCTTCAGATGTTTTACTCTCACCATATAAAAACTACATTTTGGATACCAGTAGGATATTTGTTATAGACAATCCTTGTGTTAATTTTGTATGATGTTTTTACCCGTTATCTTCTAACTAAAGTGAACATATAATTATTGTTCTTTTAGGATGAGTTTTTTATGCTTTCAAACATGAATAAGAAATACAGCTCACACTTCTTAAAATAGATACCAATTTGAATCATGCATATTACGAGAAATTATCAACTAAGATACTGGCAATATTAACTATATAGAGTTACGGTGCATCATATTCTAAAATATATTTGATCATTTACTTTTGTGAGAGTTTATCATCGAAAACTATTATTTATTGACTTATTGATAATGCAATTATTTCAACGGTACCGTTAGCATTTGTTAAAACCAATGTGAATATTTTTTTCTAAAAACTAGTTTATAGATGGTTGTTGGAATTGTATTTGTTGTTTTCGTTGTCCCTGGTATCTATTAATATCATTATTTATATAAATCAATTGTTGAATATTGGCAGTGTGCTGCAGGAGGTGTTATCTCTCTCTGCCATTATTCTAGCCAATAATGGCCATCTTTCAAAACTTTTACCTCGTTTTCAAAGACTAATAGAAGCACCAACTGATATAACTTTATCCATTTTCATTCTTCCCGAAACCCAGGGATTGAAACTTTTGTGTTTGCTATTGGCTGCCGACAAAAGGATTGCCTATTGGGGAGCCACCTATTGTTGACTGACAAAACTAATGAAAACGGGGGCTTGCCGCCAGTGATACCAACACCCTACACAACCCCAGTCCCCTCAGGGTGTTAGTCAGCCAATAAGGTGAGATATGTTGGAAATGATAGCTTTGGTGTTCATTTTAGCTATTATTATTGAAAGCTCCAGTCTGCTAGGAATATTATTTTTCTAGCTATGCAGTGGCTCCACAAAATGTTAACCTAGATGTTATATACATGCTCAGACACACGCATACACAAACACGCACACACATGTATATATATATATATATATATATATATATATATATATATATATATATATATATATATATATATATATATAAATATATATATATATATATATATATATATATATATATATATATATATATATATATATATATATATATATATATCTCTCTCTCTCTCTCTCTCTCTCTCTCTCTCTCTCTCTCTCTCTCTCTCTCTCTCTCTCTCTTATCTACACAATGGGCACTGGCAACTCTGTTATCGTCCACAGGCTCTCCCTGAGGTTATGTGCGGACATGGCCTCAATCTAGCAAAATATAGAAAATGGGATATCGGCGCCTATTGTTGAGCCAAAGAAAGTCCACAAAAGGGCCAGTGGCGATGTGGCGAGTGGTGTAAATATCTCAGACAGTTTGATATTGTTTTCGTGCAAAAACTTCACAAGCTTCCGCTATTTGAAGGACTTTTCCTTCGGTAAAACGTGTTTCATGGTTCTTTGTTCTACAGTTTAGGTCGAAGTTTTATAATGGTGTAGCATTAGTGCACTTTACAAATAGGCTATTATTACTTACCCAAATATATTTAATCATATGTATGCTCATGGTTTACAAATCTTCAAATCTTTAAGATATTGAAAGCTTTTTTATCCTTATGTACTTTGATTTGTAAAGACTGCTGACGAATAAAAGAATTTTTTTTTTTTTACCATATTATAAATGTTGTCCTTCTCTTCTCTTCATTCCTAATTTATATAAAAAAAATAATTATTACAATATAATTCAATAAACACCTCATTATACACACTTTTGATATTTGCACACGCATACACACAAACACACACACACACGTATATATATATATATATATATATATATATATATATATATATATATATATATATATACGTGTGTGTGTGTGTGTGTACATTATTATAATATAGTCCCGTGGTCTGGGAACCAATGTATAATATTATATATATCACAGCTGATAAGCTACCCAACCTCTCGAGTTCCAAACTCACCTGTTTAATTTTACATTAAATCTGTTACAATTGAAAATTCTAATACCCGAGCTCTGAGACAGTTATATAAATCCCAGACAGCAATATATAAACTCACTGAATATCCAAAGTTCTTTTAAGTACACTCAAAACAAAACAGGGTAATTATTACTAAGAACTATTCAAACAATTTCTTACTTCCATTTTTTAACTGGGATACGAGAGAGTAGAGTACTGTGAAAACACTGGCAATTGAAATAATACACTCTTTACAAAATTAGATATATTCTTTAAAAATTACAACACTTTTGAAAGAATTTATATACATAAAAATAAATCCATTTTAATATTAAGTGTGAACAAAACTTAGACAAAGGCAAAAGAAATTAATACCTATGAAAATTGTAC
>NC_090742.1:57575892-57578392 GCF_036898095.1 Palaemon carinicauda | reverse complement strand
CTAGCCTAGGAGTTAGTCCTCCTACTCTAGGTTAAGCTCTGGGGGTTGACTCTGCATTATTATAGTTTGAGACGGTACATTAGTACCGTTCTCGATCTGGGCTACCTATCCTAGGTTAGGGAGCGTTCTCCCTTACCTTGGTGGCCATTCTCATGCAGAGTCTCCTCTTTAGAAAGGCCTATTCTTCTCCCTCCCCACCTATCCCTTTGGTGTAGGCTTGCCTACACACCTCTGTCCTTAGTCCTACAACTCCTCTTTTGGGTGGAGTGGTAGGGCTAACATTGTTCTCCTGCTGAGCTGGCCGCTCTGGTGCACATACCCTTCATAGCGTTCTATGGGGGTGGTTGCCGGCGGCGGTCCTGCCGGCGGGGGATTCCCCCCTCTTTGAGTGCCCTCTATCCCTCCCTTTGGTTACCACAGGCACCCGGCCACCTGCCGGCTCCCTGCCGCCGGATGTTAGGAGTATCCACTCCTATCATGAGTGCACTCTCTCCGGAGGGATGCCGGAGGGGTATAGGATCTTACCCCTTCCATCCCTCCTTACCTTTCTCTCTTTCTATCCTGGTGCCGGTCCCTTGCCGTCTCTACTGCCGGCGATAACCGCAACTACCTCAGGTGACATTCTTTCATAAGTTCCCTCCCCCCCTTTAAGACGTCAGCCTTCCGTGTGTCGGAGGCTGCCGCCTTCCGTCGGCCTACCGCCGACGTCCCACCCTTCGTTTTACCTAGTAACAGCTGGCCGACTTTCGGAGTCGGCCTCCCGCATGCCGGCATTGATTGCCGGCAATCTAGGTATACGACCATATACATATCTATCTTATGAATTGATCCTAGGCTCACCATGCCGTCAGCCTTCGGCTGCTGGAGCCGCCGCCCCCTGCCGACGACCCGCCGCTGTGCCGGCGGTCGCCACTATGGTATTATCCTTATAGATACTCAGTGTGTCTGCCTTGATGCCTTCCACTCAGCAGGACCGGCCTCCGCTGTGCCGTCGGTCTGCCGGCACCCTCATGAGACGTTAAGGGACATGCACCCCTTCCCTGGCTGCCGGCAACATGCCGACAGTCAATATACTGCAGCCAGATGGCTTGGCCACTTCCATATAGGTATTGTCTTACCATCCAAGATTGTGGCTATGCTGTTTGATTGCACATTACAATAATTCCAGCATACTCTGTGTATCTTAGTGCAGAGGATTGCCGGAACCTACATTTAATAAGGGGTTTACCCTATACCCCTTCTCCCCCAGGGATCTGAGTGGTCTCAGACCTATTACACTCTGCGGACAATTCCTGTTAGAAGCCTAGCTTGGTTCATCCATTGTGACCTTCGGGCACAAAGGAATTGTCTACGGATAAGGTTACGGTAACTGGCTGGGCGGGATTCACAAGTATGTGTCTATCTACTTCCTTTCCCGCTCAATAATCTTAAGCATTAATATGTTTTTATAATTAAGTTATTCTTAATTTTAGATTAAGTTATCCTTAATTTTAGAGTAATGTAAGTCATTCTTATGCCTTCCATGTACTCATGATCTCTTTCTTTTACAGGAGGAGTATCTGAAGTGTGAGAGTAACTTCTGCGGGGTGAAGCGCCCAGACTTCTACGGGCACAAGGCGTGCCGGACCCACGCCCCCTGCGCCGCCAAGAAAGGCGACTTGAAATATTGGGACCCGCAGAACTGTACAGTCTGCAAAAGTCTTCTTGTCGAGGCGTTTGACGATCCTCCTTCTGCGGAGGCAAGGGACATTGCTAGGGAGAAGCTACGCAAATGGGTGCATGGCTTCCAGAAGAACGCCATTGGACCGTATCTTCCCAACGAAGACTTGAGGGCCTTGCTTTTCCCAAAAGCATCAAAAGACTCAGTGGTCCCCCGTGATCAGATCCCCACCGTCCAGATCGTGGTGGAACCTGATGTTGTCATGGCTTAGTCCCTGCGTGAGTGCCATCTTGATTCCGACAACGTGGAACGTATGTCGGAGGTGTCAGAAGAGACGGAGAAGAAACTCATGGGCGAGGAACTCGACTATGAGGAAGATCAGGTGGAATACCTTGATTCGGAGACCGAGGTCGCTCCTGCTCCCCCAGCAACTCCTGTACCGTCCGAGGAGCCTGTTCCGGACCCTCTTCCATCGGGCACTCAAGAGGTCTTCAAGATGCTTGAAGCCCTCATGGAAAAGAAGCTACGATAAACTCAGGAACAATTCCGGACGACTCTCGTCAGCTTCAAGCAACCGAAAAGGATTTCGGTTAAGGACCTCCCCACCTGCTCGGAAGCTAACCCATGGAGATACGCCGAGCATATGCCAATTACAACTGGCAAGATTTACATTAGTGAAAGGGTTGGCTCTATCTTGCTGGAAGAAGTGGAGTTCTTACCAAATTTTGAGGCTTATCCGGACTGTTACGTCCGGCTCAGGTCAGAACCAGCCTCAAAGGAAGAGACCGAACCAAAGGAAGTTATTGTGTTCGATCTCGCAAAGGCCCAAGCTATGTTAGC
>NC_090742.1:57533392-57565892 GCF_036898095.1 Palaemon carinicauda | reverse complement strand
CATATATTCTGAATGGTATTTGAGCTTCAGTGCAATAGAATCGCACTGCTGAATCTTCCAAAAAGTTTTACGTCATTTAAAGTTTGGATACATTCATGAAGTATGTTTTTGAGCTTCATCATCATAACTTATCCAAGTTCAGAATGCATGGCTTATTTGTCATATATAAAACATTGTTTGCTTTTAAAGATAGTTCTATGAAGCTGAGTCTTCTATTCTACTTGCTGAGTACACTCTGCTCCTCTTTTTATGGCTCTCCCCAATTTCTTGTTATTGATTATATGGTGACAACTTTGGTTGTAATGTGGCTTGTTCCTACTCAGAGTTTCTTTAATGATACATCATCATCAAGTCTGGTGTGGGTTCAGAATAATAGGCATCTCATTAATTGCACGAAAAAGAATGATATTAATCATAATCATGGTGTACCCATCAAGTTGTTGTGGCAGTGGTGCACGTGATGACTTGAGCTCTTCCCTCTTCGTCTGTCACCACCCTTAAATGATTTTATATGTGGAACCTACTTAGCATGTTCCTGGGTTATATATAAAGAGAGATGGGAAGCGCAGGAATATGTTCTTAGAACTAGATGCATGTTTATCATTTTATTACATAACTTTTTCTTCATAAGAAGAAAAAGTTATGTAATAAAGTGACTTTCTCATCTACAAACTCTCAACAATACATATTTATAATAATGAAAGTAACACTGAAGCCTGGAATATGTTTTTAATTTGCATTAATCTATTTAATCAAAAAGCATTTTAGATAAGTAATCATCCACCAAGGCCATGGATGGTGAGAGTTAATGTTTATATAATATTCATAGTAAATAGCACAAGGGATCTTAATTTCACTTGACACATACCTTTGCCTGTTGTAGACTAGGTTTGATGTATTGATGGCAACTCTCACTCTCCCATTGCTGAAGGATACAAAAATATTGTCGAAGGAGGGTAAGGAGTGTCCCTCCATGAGATATAATATGATGGCCCTTTTATCTAGGGTCAGGTGAAAAAGCTGACACCAACCCTTTGTGTCTAGCGCATGCTGATCATGTTCTCCCACTTCAGCAATTGGCATCTCTCCCTTCTGCCGTGCTGCTACTTCACTAGAAAGACAAAACAGGAAATATTGCAAGTACAGTACATGTTTATATCTGCCAGCATCATTGGTCTAAGAACTCGATGCATTAGAAGAGATTCACTTGAACTTATGTTATCCCATATACCCAAATTCAGCAATTCCTTTAAGTTGATTAAGAAGTTATATCTATTTACATGAAACAATGTCACCGAAAAAGAATAACAATCACCCAAAAGTTGCCTGAACTGGCGTGTTTTAGTTAAGATTCGGTTACATGAAACTTAGCGAGCATCATAGTAGAGGCACGTCTTGGGTCACAGGGCAGCGACAAAATGATGCATGGCCATGCCGGAAACGCTAAAACTCTCATGACTACTTCTCAGTCTCAGCAGAGGAAGATATCATTCCGTGCCAACATGACACTGCCGCGTTCGGGTAGGAGATTGCTTCTGATTGAAAATCTGACTGGTATACTCAGCATTGGAGTTTGGATTCATGATTTTAAATGAACAGAGAAAGGGAAAGGTGAATTTTACTATTTGTATTGCCAGTCTTGTTTGTACGACCTCAATTTTTTTTTATGAAAATCTTCGTATGACTCAAGTCTTTTGATTCTTTACTAACAATACTGGAATTTAGGCACACAAAACAAATGACCAAGTCTAGTCAACCCCACCCTCCTCTCTCTCTCTCTCTCTCTCTCTCTCTCTCTCTCTCTCTCTCTCTCTTACCAGCCATTATAATTACTACAAACTTGGAAAATTCATGGAAAATCATTGTCCCTTTTATTTCAAGAACTAGCTAGTATTTGCATAGAAAATAGTACAAACATACACAAGAAAGGTTTTTATTTAAAATTTACTCATTTCATTTTTTACATTTACTATGACTATTTTTTCAGCCTCTTCTTTGGAAATCTCTCTCTCTCTCTCTCTCTCTCTCTCTCTCTCTCTCTCTATATATATATATATATATATATATATATATATATATATATATATATATATATATATATATATATATATATATATATATATATATATTCAGCGATACCTCGGTAGTTCGACCAAAAAATTCGAGTAATGTTTGCTGCGGTGTTCGAACAAAAAATCGGAACTCGAACACAGCCGAACGCGTGGACAAGTGAGGTGAGCGGCCATCTTGGCTAATCTCGCCTGGTCATGTAGCATGATTTGAAGAAAGATCATCAGTCCGACAACACGTGTTGAGAATTTATTGTGGTTTAGTGCGTTTTATTGTCGTTTTGCCAATGATAATGGGCCCCAAGAAAGTTAGTGATAAGGGGAAGGATAAGAGGAAAACAGTGAGAACAACGATCGAATTGAAGAAGGAAAATATTGCGAAATATGAAAAAGGTGTACGAGTCTCTGATCTAGCCTGACAGTATGGCATGGCGAAGTCAACCATTTTGACCTTTTTGAAAAATAAGGAAGTGATAAAGAAAGCTAATGTTGCACAGGGAGTGACAGCAATTAGTAAGCAAAGGCCACATGTAATTGAGGAAATGGAAAAGTTGCTCCTTATATTTATTAAAGAAAAGCAGTTGGCCGGTTACTCCTTCCAAGTAGTAACCTCATCCTTCCATCCTCTCCACATCAATTCCTGTATGCGATCGAACCACTGCTCAAAGGTACAGTAAATGGTTTAAAATAGTTTTATAGGATCTTCCGACCAATTTCGTACATATTTAGATAATTATTGCTGTTTAGGTACACATTTTATTAATATTTTGAGCGTTTTGGAATGCGTAGGAACGTATAAAAATAAATACCACTATTTCTTATGGAAAAAAAGGTTTCGGTACTCAGACACACCGGTGGTCGAACACTGATCCCGAACGGATTTTGGTCGAGTACCGAGGTAGTACTATATATATATATATATATATATATATATATATATATATATATATATATATATATATATATATATATATATATATATATATACAGTATATATGTATATATATATATATATATATATATATATATATATATATATATATATATATATATATATATATATATATATATACACAGTATATATGTATATATATATATATATATATATATATATATATATATATATATATATATATATATATATATATATATATATATATATATATATATATATATATATATACACACACCTTGATAAACTTTTCAGTAGCCATGGCTAGAAACGAGCAAGTGAGTACGTGCCCTTTAAGGAACTGATGATAACTAGTGTGGTCTGGGATGAAGATGCGTGAAACCAAGGCGTTTTTTTAAAAACATGTTTGAATATTTGGTGGCAACTGCAGATGTTAACAGCTCCCCGCACGTCTGGTCTGGGAACCGGCTTAAGATAGATTCGTTTCAATTTGCCGCAAGAACCTCTCCCTTGCCAGGATTAATAGAGTACAGGGTTATACCGTTCGTCATTACAGGGCATATTTATGACATTGTGACGAAGGAGGGAGAAGGTTGTGAACTCAAAGGCAGGATGCAATCGACTGAGCTATATATTAAGGAACACTCTTCTTTATATACAAAACCTCAAGGCAACAGGACATAACATGTTCGAGAGACAGATAATGTTCAGAGCAAAACAGCAGACATGAATTTTCATGTTCGTTTTGAGTGCGAGGGAAGAGCGAAGATACAAGCATATTATTTACAAAAGGAATTATGTACAATTGTGTGACACACGGTTGGTACATGGCTCCCCCTCTAAAAATGACATACTGAACATGTTAAATAGGTGCCCTGAATCTGGAGAGGTAGTAGTAAAAACTGCGCCGATTAGCAACAGTGAGTGGCTGTAGAAGTCGTTGGTTTGGGTGCGAGCGAGTGGTGGATGATGGGTGGCTGTTGCCGCTCCGGCTCGTCACGGGGTAGGCGAGTGTGTCCTACGACATTCATAGGCGTGTGTGTCCTACGGCATTCATAGGCGTGTCCTACGGCATTCATAGGCGAGTGTGTCCTACGGCATTCATAGGCGTGTGTGTCCTACGGCATTCATAGGCCTACGGCATTCATAGGCGTGTGTCCTACGGCATTCATAGGCCTACGGCGTTCATAGGCGTGTATGTCCTACGGCATTCATAGGCGTGTCCTACGGCATTCACGTCAGCTTCGGTTGAAGTTGAATAGATGTCCTCTTCGTCACGAGTAGAGGGGTTGATGGAGGTTTGAAAGTCATGAAGTGGGTTCACATCACGAGGAGAGCCGTCTGCGGCAGGTTGCAGGCGAGTGATACTGGTCATTTTCCCGAGGGTGAGCGAAGCCCTTTGGATCCCCAACGGTTGTTGAGAGAGCTGAAAAGGCGTTGCTATACGGGCGGCTGGCGACGGCGAGTACTGCTGCAGAAGGTATGCGTTGACGGCGTCATAGTAACGGTGAGAGGTGGAGGGGGGATGGGGAGGCGGGAGGAGCGAGTCACTCCGGGGTCACCAATGTGACGGTGCCGAGAGAGGAGTTGTGAAGAGGTGAAGGGGGGGGAGGCGGGAGGAGCGAGTCACTCCGGGGTCACCAATGTGACGATGCCGAGAGAGGGTGTGTGAAATAGGGGGAGGGGTGGGTGAAGATACAAGCATATTATTTACAAAAGGAATTATATACAATTGTGTGACACACGGTTGGTACAACATCATTGGTAGGAGAGAAAACCAAAAAAAGAAATCAAGGGTCAATAGGGGAAGTGCTTGCCCACACCCATTCTCCTTCACGACCTTGTGTGAGAGGAGTCCCTGTTAATTTTCCAGGTACTAGTGTCTCCTATGGTAGAAATAGTAAAGAACCATTTTTTTATCCATATTTTTATGAGTTAACTATAATCAGCGACTCAAATCATTCAACATTAAAACAATATAAGAAAATTCTGTGTAAATTCGTACTGTATAATGAAAGAACGCATACAAACCAGAGAGAGAAAGTAGAATTTTTCATTCTTTATTCTGAAACTGGCTTTTTATTAGTTTTGTATATTTTCTCTTTTGACTTCTTTCAGAAGCCAAGTTTTTGTTTACGACTCTTGCCAACCAACCCCCCCCCCCCCCCTGGAAAAAGAGGCATTGACAAATAGGGCAATGACTCAATTGGGTAAATTCGACGCTCACTGCCTTCAGTGTGCCCGAAACCCTAGGAAAGGGGGAGGTAGTGGGAAGAGTTAAATCTAAGCGTGTGTGTGTACATGTTATTGCATAAAATTTTTAACGGGTTGCGTTTACTAGTATGTATATATATATATATATATATATATATATATATATATATATATATATATATATATATATATATATATATATTTATATTATTTTATGATGATGGCTCGCGGGTCTGGACACTCTTAGCTCGTGACTGAGAGCCTAACATACAATATGATATATGTTACGGCTGGTAAGCTAAACAACTTCTCTAGTTCCAAATTCACCTCTTTGCTTTTACATTAAAACTGTTACACTTTGAAACATTAATATACAAACTCTAAGATAGTTAAATAACTCCTAGACAGCAATATATAAAACACTGAATATCCAAAGGTTTCATACGTACACTCAAAAACAAAACTGGGTAATTATTATTACAAATATTCAAATAACTCTAACTTCGCTTCATAACTGGATACGAGCGAATACAATGTCAAACAATGATGATGTGAATAATGCATTCCTTACAAAAAATAAACATATTCTATATAAATTACAACACTTTGAAAGAATTTACATAAAACAAATAAATCACTCGAAATATTAACTCGGAACAAAACTTAGATTGAGACAAAAATGTTACGATCTGAAAATTATATAATAACTTAACTTGAACTATTATATCAGAAAAAACCTTAGACTAAAAAAAGAAATAACACTTATGAAAATTATACCATCATTTGTTTAACTTGAAATTAAATCTGAATACAATATTTGGGGTTAACACTTATTGAAAATAGATAACCAGATCACAATAATAGTACCTATCACCTTCCTAAAGGGCTGTTTACCAAAACTCTAAGAGATTTTATATAAGTACTCACTTCCCATGGTATAGGTTGGGGCACAAAATCACTTTCTAGAGGACTCGCCATAGGTAGTGAACACTTTTAAAACAATACTCTGAGCAGTGTGCGAGAGTGCGAGAGAGAGGGGAGATGGCGATCTTACGGCTAAAAATCTTTATCTGAGCATCTAACCCTGGGGGTTGCCTTTATAAGACATTTTGCTACTTCCAGAATGTTCCATTCGCTCTGTAAGCTTGAGGGGTTGGACTAGAAGGGTCAGTGTTACCAAGTATAACTCTCTCGAATGCGTATTCATGCAATATTGGGGCAAACTCTCTCAGTCAGCTAGCTCCACCCACGCTTTGTCCCAGAAATGAAAAAAGATAAAACCCAGCCCCAGGGGGCCTTACAGAAACTTCCAAAGCACATGGCACCCAAAACAATTGCGTATATTCTCACAAACATGATGAAGTACCCCATAAAAACATAAAAGAACATTACATAACCCCTTGTTCATATTTCGTATGGTCACATAACACTCTCAAACAGGTTACGTAAGATTTCGTAACTAAATTACCTGAAATAAAAAAATCGCTTTTTCTTAGAAATAAAGTAAATTTACATATACTGACTTGAATAAAAAATACAATGAAATTAAAAACAAAAGTCTTACGTAATTTACATAATTAATTCATGTCTACAT
Organism: Palaemon carinicauda; assembly: GCF_036898095.1. Classification (NCBI taxonomy): domain Eukaryota; kingdom Metazoa; phylum Arthropoda; class Malacostraca; order Decapoda; family Palaemonidae; genus Palaemon; species Palaemon carinicauda. The sequence goes on along the minus strand of NC_090742.1, from coordinate 57,559,102 downwards.
GAGAAGAACTCATCTTAAGAGCTGGCTAACATCTCTTCAATGTACAAATGAAATATAGATAAATTCGTTTTTAAACTATTGTATTTACTCCACACTACACCAGCTTTGTAAGAATATACATATATATATATATATATATATATATATATATACATATATATATATATATATATATATATATATATATATATATATATATATATGTAATATATATATATATAATACTGTATGTTTCACAGGTCTAAGCACCCAAAATGTATTATACGAAATGGCTCTCTGGTCTGGGCACTAAAAAAATATATCATACTATGACTCGTGACTGGGAACCAACATATAATATTATGTATACTACAACTGGCAAGTTAATTAACTTCTCGAATTCAAAATTACCTTGTTTGCTTTTACATTAATACTGTTGCACATTAATACATTGATATATAATTTCTGAGACCATTAAATAACTTCCAAACGGCAATATATAAAACACTGAATATTCAAAGGTCTCTTAAACACACTTAAATCCATACTGGGTAATTTGTTTTGAGTATTATTAACACATGTTTGACTCTCACTGTGGTTCTTAACAAGAATCAAGCAGAATCTGGTGTGAAATAAAGATGATTGGAATAATACACTCTTCACAAAAATAAATATATTCTATATGAATTATGACACTGAATAGAATTTACATAACAAAATTAAGTCACTGGAAAAATTATAATTCTGAACAGGACTTAGAATAAGACAAAATTGTTGCGATCTGAAATTTATCATAGTTTGACTTGAACTATTATATCTGAATAAACCTTAAACTAATAAAAGAAATAATGCAATGAAAATAATACAAATGCTTGAAATAATTTTGAAATGTTTAGGTTAACTCTTAATGAATAATAGCTAATTAGATCACTTTACAAACCTATCCTGCCTACTGGGCCGTTTACAAAAACGTTATATAATACCAACACTCAGCCTAATACATTGAGTTCAAAATCACCTTTTAGTATTGCCTGACACACGCTTTGCTTTGGGGCATACAGCCACCTAGGAGAGGACACACTAACATACTGAACACTTTCAACGAATAACACTGGATTACTTGTGGGAGAGGAGTTTGCGGCATTATAGCTAGGTCCAAAAGAGCTAGGCCCAAAAGAGCTAGTACAATTGAGCTAGTGCGACAAAATGGCTAGTTCCATAATAGCTAGTACCAAAATCGCTAATGTGACAAAATAGATAGTTATACATTTGAGCTGGTACAAAAAGAGCTGTTAACCAAAATAACTAGTTTCAAGAATATGGAGTGTATTTTACTTCATTTTTTCTTTTAATCTTTTTCTTATCTATGGAGAAAAAGTTGGTAGTATTTCACACTTCTTCATGGAAGTTATAAAGTCCCAGAAAGGAAAAGATTTACTTAGCTACGGTGAATATTTGTACCGAAAAATACAACGAACAAAACCAGCCACAACTGGAGATGTGTAATAAAGGATTATACAGGAACATTGAAAACTCGCCGAACTAGCAAGAAAACTGTGAAGTAAAAACTGGACAAGAACAAAATCATGCCCCAGATCCCTCGAGGCAAAGTGTTAGAATTGCTTTAGGGAAAATGAATGAGCAAACTTCAAGTTGTAGTGCACCACCACGAAGAGTTATTGCTGCTGTAGTACAAGAGCTGGATGACGAAGCAATGGCTAATGTCCGTAAGAAAAAAAAAGAGCTCTCCAAAAACGTATTCAACGTAGTCGTAAGGTTTAAGGCCATTTTCCTGAACCTTTAACAATTAACGAATTGATAATTCGAGAATTTAAAACTTATACTATAAACGGAAATACAGAACCCTTCTTACTGAGTGATGTAACAAGCGATTAAAAATGAATAATCATATTTGCAAGCCAGCATATGCTCGATCAACTTGCTAATTAAAAAATATGGATATGTGATGGCACTTTCAAAGTCGTTCCTAGAATATTTTATCAATTATATACGATCCATGTTGTTAGAGAAAACTTTCTTTTTCCCTGTGCTTATGTTATGATGCCTGATAAGGCTCAGTCAACGTATGAACGAGTATTTCTGATTTTGAAAGACAAACGCCCAGACTGTGACCCTGAAAACGTAACCTTAGATTTTGAAAAGTCTGCTATCAATGCTTTTATGACAGTGTATCCTTATGCAAACATGAATGGATGTTTCGTTCATCTATCACAGTCAATACGGAGAAAAATACAAATCACGTGATTATCAAATAGCTATATATCTGATGCCAACTGCCGTCTTTATTGCAAGATGCTGGCTGCTTTGGCGTTTCTAAATCCAGATGAAATGACAGATGCATTCAAAGAGATAAATGAAGACCTCGAATGTCTACAATTGGATGAAGACATGCAAATATTATTTAACTATTTCGAAGACAAATACATTGGTAGACGACAGAGAACAGGAAGAATACCCTTATTTCCCATCGAATTGTGGAACGTCCGGGAAAGAACTCAAAACGACAGAACAAGGACAAATAACAAGTTGGAGGGATGGCATCGTGCTATTCAGGGAATGTATAACACTGCTCATCCAACCGTATGGCGCTTTTTTCAAGGAATTAAAAAAGAAGCACTTCAGAGAAGCAATTTAATTGCGTATATCAGTGGGCAGCAATTACCTGTCATAAGAAAGACTAAGGAAATTAAGGATATACTAAAAAACTTGATTAGCAAGCACACAAATAATGATATATCTACTAAAGATTTTTTTTTACGAAGAATAAGCTATAGCATAACATATTAAAGATAGATTAAAATCTCTTCTGCTGTATAATAAATATGATGAGACAGAATAAAATTTATTTTTCACTTTCCACCTAGGTAATCAACGTAAACACACACACACACACACACACACACACACACAGTTTTAGCAACACTACATTTTCTCGAAACAAGCTATTTTGGTTAACAGCTCTTTTGGAACCAGCTAAAATGTACTACAAGCTATTTTGTCACAATAGCAATTTTGGCACTAGCTCAATTGTACTAGCTCTTTTGGACCTAGCTCTTTTGGATCGCTCCCGTGGGAGAGAGAGGGAGACGGGGTTTGTTGCGGTTCTAACTCAATCTCTATGTCTGTCTGTCTATGACTCTAACACAACCTTGGGGCACCATATATATCAAATTTAGCGAATTTCAGAAGGTTCCAACTTGTTTTGGAAGCGTGTGGCGGGGGGTGGGGGGGGGAGTTGTTGTTGTGCCAAGTGTCAAAGTTGCCAAATATTACTCTCCCAAACGCTGTACGTATGCTACGCCAGATGCCTCTGTCAGTCAACTTGCTCAGCCCACCCTTTGTCCCGGAAACAAAAAAAAATATAACATCCACTCATCGGGTAATCTCGTATTTTCGAAAGCACATGTCACTGAACATTACAAAGCACCTGTTCTGCAATTTTCTCTTAAACATGACGCAATACATCATAAAATATAAAAGAACCTTACCTAATCCCTTATCTCTATCTCACATTCATCCTACAACGCTTTCAAATAGATTGCGCAGGGCTTCATAGCAAATATGAGTGAAAATAAAAAGTTAATTCTTAAAAAATAATGTAAAATTATGTATATTACTTGAATAAAAAGTACAATAAAATTCACGACGAAAGTTTTACACAATTTACATAAAATGCTTATATCTACATGAGAGGGTATCATCTCTTCAATGCAGAAATGAAAACAATATATATAAATACTAATAAGATTACTAATAAACTACGATATTTACTGTTCACTAGACCAGCTTTATGAGATATATATATATATATATATATATATATATATATATATATATATATATATATATATATATATATATATATTCTCATAAAGCTGGTTTAGTGTAGAGTAAATAAGTTATTCAGGCATTTTATTTATATCTTCATATGTGCATTGAAGAAGTGAATAGCCAGCTCTTCAGATGAGTTCCTCTCATGTAGAGATAAGTTTGGTATGTAAATTACGTTAGACTTTCGCCGTTAACTTCATTGTATTCTTCATTCAAGTCAGCATATGTGAATTTAAGTTATTTTAACGAATTAACTTTTTATTTCACGTATTTTATTACGAAGTCTTACGTAAACTATTTAAGAGTGCTATACAATCCATACGAAATATGAACAAGAGTTTAGGTATTGTTTCACGTTTGTGAGGAAAAATGATATCCTTATATTTTTCCGCATGTTTTGAAAGGCTCTCAAAAACCCCAGTGTTGGATTTCATCTTTTTTTTTTATTTCCGAAGCCAAAGATGGGTGGAGAGAGTAATCATTGGCAATCCTTATGCCTCTAGGCCAGCCCTTAAGCTTCCAGATCTCAGACCTAGAATATTCTGGAAGTGGCTAAGTCCATATATAAGCACCCTAGGGTTGCATAGCAGCAGAAGAGAAACAACTGTCCTATGAAAGAGCTAAAAGTGATGTTGTGGCCAGTGTATATCATATAAAAATTGACAGAAATTTTAGATTTATGGTGTTGTGGTGATAGTTAGTATTGGGAAAATTTATGTAAATGGCTCTGAGCAAGTAAGACGTGCGAAATATATCTGTAACGTTACCTTATTAATTTTGCATGAGCTAAATACGTGAAGTCAGTAATTTTTTCAGTTACTTTAAGTAAGTTCTTTAAGAATTTAAGAATTAGAGTGTAATTATTTCTTTTGTCTTAGTCTAAGGTTTTCTTCAGATTTAATATATCGAATCAAGTGTTTATATAATTTTCAGAGTGTAATTATTTCTTTGGTCCTAGTCTAAGGATTATTCAGATTTAATATTTCAAGTCAAGTGAGTGTATAATTCTTAGAGTATAACATTTCTTTTGTCTTAATCTAAGTGTTATTTAGACTTAATATTTCATTTGATTTATTATTTTATGTAAATTCTTCAATGTGTTGTAATTTTTATAGAGTATATTTATTTTTGTAAGGAGTATATTATTTCAATCACCAGTGTTTTCACAGTACTCTCTCATTCTTCGTAATATATCGAAGTAAGAAGTTGCTTGAATAGATTGTAAAAATAAATACCCTTTTTTGTTTTGAATGTACTTAACAGACCTTTGGATATTTAGTGTTTTATATAGTGTTGTCTGGGAGTTACATAATCGTCTCAGAGCTTGTGTATTAATATTTCCAAGTTTAACTGATCTAATTTAAAAACAAATAAGTGATTTTGAAACTGGAGAGGTGGTATAGCTTCCCAGCCATAATATATACAATATTATATTTTGGTTCCCAGACTACGGAACTATATATATATATATATATATATATATATATATATATATATATATATATATATATATATATGCATACATACATATATCGTTCAAAGTAAACCAACCCTGACTTCTACATATTTGCTGATCATGGCGATACACTAACTATTTCACCTAGTTAGGGTATCCCCACTACAAGCATGGTAATGAATCTTCACGTGGTCGAGTTATATAAGGTGCCGTCATCACCTGCAACAACAAAACTCTACGATTTATGTTATTCAAACTTTAAATAATTTAAGGTTTCATATTATTTATTGAGAAAAATACAGAATTTGAACTTGTTAAGTATAGGGTATGCAACTCACTTTATAATTCTTCAATGACCCAAACATGAATACTTTTTAACTTAATTATACATTACTTGGTTAAAACAAAAAACATCAATCAAAAATTAATTATTGTTTTAACTAGATAGCTGAATGAGTTATATTACTTATTTAACTCCAATGGAGTAAAACGAAAACTAAAAGCAAAAAGTTGGAACAGGACAATTTTCTTTTCCAATGATTAAAAGAAAAACAAAACTTTTGAGACCCACGACGTGTTTTGCAAGACACTTCTGTCCACTAATTGTGTGCTTGACACGTCACACGCTCGAGCTCTCTGCATAATTGAATTCTACTATCGAAGGAAGTTTACATGCACGGAGTGCAGATCGTCAACATATCTCGATGTCAGTTTTCCCAACAATTTCATATACGCAAATGAGTTGCATTTTCAACTCCCGTTGATCTTTCAATTAGTTCAAAATCTATCACTGGATCAACACCTCTATGATAACGTTTGGAACAACCTAGCATATGAAATCTATTCTTCATTCTTAAGAACGCTATAACATATCAGAATCCTTATAGACACAAACTCCACTTCAGTTTAGTATGAAAGGTATGCAAATCTACTTTTAGGATTTAGGTAAGGTTGTGGTATCTTGATTATAAACTTCCTAATTTGACAAATTGAGATGCAATAAAGAATTATGTAAATCAGGCGTCCCCCTTTTCATTTCCTTGTGAAATATGTGGCCCTTGTAAATTCTCACACTTTGGACTTATCCTTCTTCTAACCGAGTACCATAACATCATCACCTTGCAATGAATATTTTGACCATATATTGAAAATATATATCCCTTGAAGTAGTGTTCTGTTAACAGTAAGTTATGCACAAATCTCATTTGTCCTTAACTTTTTGGTGTGAGGAATTATCCCATATCTCCTTATCAAAATTTTTTTGGAACTAGATTCACACAGTGATGAGATGAGTTGACAAATAACAAAGACATGACTCAGGCACAGTGGCAACAAAGTTCTCATTCCTGCTCATATCAATGGAGGGAGAATAAAGTCATACTTGCGTGGCAAGGTCTTCTCCTCTTTCCTGAATCCACATAGATTTTACGTTATATAATTGATGTGAATATTTAGTTGCTACTAACGGGCTTTTAAAAAAAATACGATACGATATAATTCAGGTAAGTTTATTTCAATAGAAGACACGAGTGACAGTATGGTTTCATAGTTTCTTTGAGATTTGGTGGAAGTCTAAAGATTTAAAAAATATTGGTAATATCCCACTCAAAAGGGACATTAATCTGCTTAATTACGTTAATTATTCCCTAAAAACAGTTAATTATTTCGAAAAGAAAATAATCAACTTCCAAAGGTTAGCCGATATATTGTCTTATCATTCAATAAGGCTCTCTCTCTCTCTCTCTCTCTCTCTCTCTCTCTCTCTCTCTCTCTCTCTCTCTCTCTCTCTCTCTCTCTCTCTCTCTCATTTTTGTCTCAACAATGGGTCGCTGAGTCTGAAACAGAAGATGTAAAGTGTAAACAACCAGGTACGTGCTATGCTGATACACGCACACCTACGGTATTGGCAAACTCATCAGCTTCAAATTGTTGTCGTCAGCTACAGGGCAAGACTTTGCTTCAGGTATAATTGACTAACATGCTTGATATCTGTTTCATCCTGACTGTTCTATTGCAAAACTCCATGATATATAAAGTAATTTCGCTTCAAGTGTGTAACGTAACATATCCGAGTTCCAATATTATTTCTTTAGAAAACTGCGTTATTTATTTTCTCAGGTAGGCCCTGACTACAGTGTTTGTACAGTACATTCCATTCGATGTCATTATCCTAAATATCTAACATTGACAAAACAGGGTTATTCATTCTAATAACATTGATACCATTCACTTCATTTATGGCACAGATTCTTCATTCATATACATTATTTGATTAGCAGGTGTCAGGTTTGTTATAGAGGGGGCATCGTATCCTAATTACGAGTAGTAGGTTAGCTAGGGCATAAGCCACCAGTTGAAATACAACCGCCAGAGAGTTACAAGATCCTTTGACTGGCTACACTATACTACATTGGATCCCTCTTTCTAGTTACGGCTCATTTTCCTATGCCTACACACCTCGAATAGCCTAGCCTATTCTTTCTATATTTTCCTCTGTGCACATACATATTCCCTGTACCAACCGTGTGGCACACAATTGTACATAATTATTTTGTATATATTATGCTTGTATCTGCGCTCTTCCCTCGCACTAAAAAGAACCTGAATGATCATGTCTCCGTTTTGCTCTGTAACATTGTCTGTCTCTCGAAGATGTCATGTCCTGTTGCCTTGAGGTTTTGTATATAAAGAAGAGTGTTCCTTAATAAAACTCAGTTGATTGCATCCTGCCTTTGAGTTCACAACTCCTCTCTCGGCACGTCACATTGGTGACCCCAGAAGTCGACTCGCTCCCACTGCCTTCCACCCCCACCTCCCTCGCCCCTCCATCGCTGGTACTATGACGGAGACAGACTCTACTACAGCAGTTGGCGCCGCCCCATTGAAACTTTCACCGTTTGCCACCGGAGAAGCGTTTGCTTGGTTTCAGCGCTCAGAAGTCCAGTTTCGTATCAGGGGCGTGACTCGCTCAACCACCAAAGCGGATTATGTTCTCACGGCGATACCCGAGGACACCTTCCCAGAAATATCCGACTGGCTTTGTGAACAAGGAGACACCCCAATAGCGTATGAAGCCCTCAAAACATACCTTCTGCAGCAGTACTCTCCGTCACCAGCCGCCCGTATAGCAAAGCTTTTTCAGCTCTCGCAACAACCGTTGGGGGACCGAAGGACTTCGCTTGCCCTCAGGGAAATGACCAGTATCGCTCGCCTTCAACCTGCTTCAGACGGCTCTCCTCGTGAGGTGAACCTACTTCGTGCCCTTTGGATACGCCGTTTACCCGAACCTGTACGCGCTGCCATACCCAATGTCGATAGTTTACCCATAAAGGACTTGATGACCAAAGCCGACGCCCTTATGGACAGCCACTTCAAGACCTCCATCAACGCCTCCACCCCTGACGACGAGGATGCCTATTCAACGTCCACCGAAGCTGACATGAATGCCGTAGGACATACACGCCTACCACGTGACGTGCCGAAGCGGCGACAAAGCCGCCCACCACCCACTAATCGCTCGCACCCTAACGAAAGACTTCTACAGCCACTTACTACCTCCCATCCGCCGCAGTTTTGCTTCTACCACTTCAGATTCGGGGCAACCGCGAAGAAATGTGCCAAGGATTGTCAGTGGCCAAAAAACGTTTAAGTAGGCCATCGCTTGTGGCGGTGGCCTCCCATGTTTCTAATCTTTTCTTTTTACAGGATGCAGGAACGGGCTTGCGATTTTTGGTAGACACGGGTGCTTGTCGTTCTCTTTTGCCAAGGAAACTCTTCAAGGCACGACGTAGTCTGTCTACATCTGCCGACGTCCGCTTAGTAGCTGCCAACGGATCTGCGATACCCACCTACGGTTACGAGAACCTCACATTATCGTTCGGAAACGGTAAATTCAATTGGAAGTTTCTCATTGCTGACGTCACAATGCCAATCCTCGGTGCGGATTTCCTTTCTCATTTCCACCTTCTGGTCGATGTCGCCCACCGACGATTGGTCAACGCAGACTCGTACTTGTCGACACCTCTTCAACCCGCCCCCTCTAACCTCGCTCTCCACATCAGCGCACCCACGGATGCCTACGCCCACCTCCTCACGTCGTACCCGGAAGTTTTCCGTCCAGAACTTCGCCAAACGCCCACGGTTCCTGCCAAGTACGGTATTTATCACCATATCAAGACGACGGGACCCCCAGTCTTCGCAAAATTCAGACGTCTGGCACCGGAACGATTGGCAGCCGCCAAACAGACGTTCGCCAAAATGGAGAAAATGGGCCTTTGCCAAAAGGCCTCCAGCCCATGGTCGTCACCCTTACACATCGTTCTGAAGAAAGATGGCTCCCTCCGTCCGTGCGGGGATTACAGGCGCCTGAACATCCAAACAGAACCGGATCACTACCCCCTCCCAAACATTGCTGGTGTGACCTCCTACCTGCACAAAGCGAAGGTTTTCTCTACGCTCGACCTCCTGAAGGGGTATTATCAGGTGCCTATGAACCCAGAAGACATCCCCAAGACTGCCATCACCACTCCGTTTGATACATACACCTTCAATTACTCCTGTTTTGGCCTTCGTAATGCTGGGGCAACGTTTCAACGTCTCATGGATGGCATCTTTGGGGACCTCTCTTTCTGTGTATGTTATGTGGACGACATACTTGTGTTCTCCTCCTCAAAAGAGGAACACCTCCGTCACCTACGCATCGTGCTCGACCGCCTGCAACAAAACGGCCTTGTAGTCCAGTACGACAAGTGTACCTTTGGCGCCAACGAAGTGTCGTTCTTAGGGCACCGTATCACTCCTGAAGGAGTCCATCCCCTCCCTGAGAAGGTAGCAGCCGTTCAGAACTTCCCCGCGCCCTCGACCGTCAAAGCTCTGCAGGAATTCTTGGGCATGATCAACTATTATCACCGTTTTCTGCCAGCCATTGCCGCCACTCTTGCTCCCCTCTACGCCTCCCTCAAGAGCAAGCCAAGGGACCTGAAGTGGGGTCCTCTTCAAGAAGCAGCCTTCTGCAATGCAAAGAAGGCCCTATCAACTGCTGCGGCTACTTTTCCTATCCCACACGCCCCTCTCCTTCTCTACACCGATGCCAGCGACGTCGCTATTGGTGCATTACTCGAGCAGGTGGACAAAGGCCCATTGGCCTTCTTCAGCAGAAAACTGTCCAAGGCAGAATCGGGTTATTCTACCTTCGATCGAGAATTGCTGGCGGTGCACTTGGCTGTCCGTCACTTTCGCCATTTCTTAGAAGGTACGCCCTTCGTCATTCGCACAGACCACATGCCTCTGGTGCACGCCTTCACTCGACAGTCTGACGCCTGGTCCGCCCGTCAACGCCAACATCTCTCCGCCGTGGCTGAATACAATTGCACCCTCCAATACGTCCCTGGGAAAATGAATCCCGTTGCCGATGCCCTGTCAAGAAACACGTTGGCTGCCGTTCAACTGGGATTGGATTACAAGGTCTTGGCTGAAGCCCAACAACAGGATCCAGAGTATCAAGCTTGTAGGACATCCTGCACGTCCCTCCGTTGGGAAGATTTTCCCCTCGAAGACTCCAACACCACCCTCCTCTGTGACGTCAGTACTGGTAGACCGCGACCTTGGATTCCTGCTCCCATGCGCCGACAGGTGTTTGATTTCATTCACGGCCTTTCACATCCCTCGTGCCATTCTACTGCACAGCTGCTGAAGGCAAATTTCATTTGGCACGGCATTTCTAAGGATGCTAAGGATTGGGTCCGCGCCTGTACTTCTTGCCAAACTTCCAAAGTACATCGACACACGGATTCAGGAGTGGGCACCTTTCCTCAACCTCAGCGTCGTTTCGCACACATTCACGTCGACGTTGTAGGCCCCCTACCCACATCACAAGGACATCGTTACCTGTTTTCCGTAATCGACCGCTCCACTCGTTGGCCTGAAGCCATTCCCATGGAAACTGCAACGTCCGCCTCATGTACATCTGCCTTACTCTCTGGATGGATTTCAAGATTCGGTATCCCTGAGCATATTACTTCTGACAGGGGAACCACTTTCACCTCTCAATTGTGGACGTCATTAGCGAATCTCCTGGGCTTCACCCTACATCAGACAACGGCCTACAACCCCGCTGCCAATGGAATGGTTGAACGTTTTCATCGCACCCTCAAAGCAGCTTTGATGTCCCGCTGCAAGGATTGCAACTGGTTTACTCAACTTTCCTGGGTCCTCCTGGGACTAAGGACCACTCCTAAAGACGCCCCCGACGTCTCGGCAGCTGAAATGGTGTATGGCGACCCGTTGGTCGTCCCTGCCGAATTTTTTCCCTCTACAACCTCCTCAGACGATCTCCAGCGCATACGTCATGTCGTGGGAAAATTTACTCCGTGCCGCCAGACTTACAAGCCCCCAGCGAAGCATCACATACCAACGGACTTGCACTCTGCAACGCACGTCTTCCTGCACAACGACACTAGCAAGCCACCACTAACGCCCCCTTACACGGGCCCTTTCCTTGTGATCCGACGCAGTCCGAAAGCATTCCCACTAAACATTCGGGGCAAAGAAGACTGGGTCTCCATTGATCGTCTAAAACCTGCTTATCTTCTGCCAGATGACCCGCCTACAGTTCTCCTCTCTAGATCAGGGCGCCCTATTTAACATGTACAGTATGTCATTTTTAGGGGGGGAGCCATGTACCAACCGTGTGGCACAAAATTGTACATAATTATTTTGTATATATTATGCTTGTATCTGCGCTCTTCCCTCGCACTAAAAAGAACCTGAATGATCATGTCTCCGTTTTGCTCTGTAACATTGTCTGTCTCTTGAAGAGGTCATGTCCTGTTGCCTCTGGTTTTGTATATAAAGAAGAGTGTTCCTTAATAAAACTCAGTTGATTGCATCCTGCCTTTGAGTTCACAACTCCTCTCTCGGCCCGTCACATCCCAAACAATTCTTTTTTTGCTGAAGAGGTTAACTACTGTAATGTAATTGTTCAATGCCTATTTACTTTTTGGTAAAGGTAGAAGAGCGTCTTTAACTATGGTAAGGAGGACACTCCAAAATCAAACTATTGTTCTCTAGTCTTGGATAGTGCCATAGCCTCCGTACCATGGTCTCCCACTCTCTTGGAGTACAGTTATTTTTGTTTTGGGTACACTTGGGCACAATATTCTATCTTGTTTATCTTCCTCTTGTCTTTTTCAAATTTTTATAGTTTATATATGAAGAATCTATTCTAATGTTGTTACTCTTCTTAGGATATTTTATTAGAATTGTTCATTACTACTTTTGTAGTTTATTTCCTAGTTTTCTTTCCTCACTTGGATACGTTTCCTTGTTGGACCCCTTGTGCTTATTGTATCTTGCTTTCCCACTTAGAGTTGTAACTTAGGTAATAATAATAATAATAATAATAATAATAATAATAATAATAATAATAATAATAATCTGTTTCCGAATTAGTGGCTTATGAATAGGACATTGATCTAGTCACGTCAGCGACGGATCCCCACAACGAATCAATTATACTATTAATACGTTTGGGTAAATATTCAAAACCATAATGTTAAATTCCATTTACACTTCAAGCCATCTAGCTTGCCATCTACAGTGATCTGGTTTCTTAAATAAATATGGCAACAGTTGGTGATCAGACTTAACATGGATAGGAGTCCTAATAGAAAATGTTTGTGCTGTTCTAGCACTCAATGATGATAGCTTCTTTATAAAGAATGGAATCATTTTACTCGTGTCTTTTTAGGGTTCTCGATGCGAATGCTAAAATTCGAGCTACTTCAGTATCATCGATTTGTTTAATTCCTTCTCATCACTTGCATCGCAGGTGACCATGAATTCCACGTCAAATTTGGGGGAAAAAAAGTAAACCATCCTTAGAAGGCTTGTGTTAAATCTTAAATTATGGCCATCGACATATCGTCCTACTAGCTACTTTGTAAACATATCCATCTTTTCATTTTAATCAGCATTGTTCATCCAATACACCTTCTTCAATATATTCAGTACTTCCTCTAAAATTCCCAGTTACTTTTATTACTATTTCAATACTATTTCTCGAAATAAATGGACTTTCTTTTTGTCACCGTTTTCCTCATCCACATGCATCTGATAAGGCGCCGAACCTTTCGACGCAGTAGTGCACTAACTCGATTACGATGTCCTAAACATTTGAGGTCATTTCATTATCCAGACCGTTAATGGCTCTACTTATATCCTTAATAGTAATTTTCCTGAGATTTTGTTGGATTTGGAATAACATTTTCTTTCTTATAATAATCATACCAATTTCTCAACTTCATATAAAATGTTTCTACAAATAAATCTATTCCAAGTTACAGTATTTGAGGTGTAGTACGTGTGCTGGATTTGTAATTTCTCTCTTATGTAGTCACTCTCTAATAAAAGAACTGTTTATGGTAATGTGTATGTATACACACACACACACACACACACACACATATATATATATATATATATATATATATATATATATATATATATATATATATATATATATATATATATCTATATATATATATATATATATATATATATATATATATATCTATATATATATATATATATATATATATATATATATATATATATATATATAGATATATATATATATATATATATATATATATATATATATATATATATATATATATATGGTTAAACCACTCCATATTTACCATCATTTTAATGATGCTATTTGAAACCTCATTCATCAAGTAGGCCTATTTATATATGTTGGGTTCCTCATGGATGATTATTACATTGGTAGGATAAATTTGCTATGTTACTCATTCGTGATACAATCAATACTGGATTAATCATAAAAAGGCGGTAATACTATTTTTAGAATATTGCTTCTTGGTGATGGTTCGAAGATATTTTGAATAGGAAATTGTTTAAACTAAAGATTTTATTGAAGTTAACTTTAATTGGTAAAACATTTAATCGGGAAAATATTAACAAAATCACGAGTAGTATGCACAAAGAGCATATCCCCCATTACTAACGAAATAGAGAGGAACGTGGATAAACAAGATATCCACATGATACAGCGATAGGAAATACGCAGACGGGTGAATACTTCAACCTATACCTATCCCAAATGCAACTTGATATTATATATAATGACGTTTCTATTAGGAAATATTCACTCAAAGGAAATCATAATTGTCACACAAGTGGTAAAGAGATAATTGGAAAGAAATGTTGAAATAGATAAGGCTAACTACTTTTTAACCGTAATAAGTGGAAGAAGAAGAATACTTGGTTGTTCCGTAGGCTACTGTATACAACACTTGTAGTCCATGAGCCAGACAAAATTTTACTACCGAATTAGTGAACAGATCCAATCATGATTTTTGGTTAGCTTGATGTCTGAAGTATCCAAAAACAGGGCTTGGACATTTCAGGTCGGTAGCTCTGTGCCGTAGTGGCGGCCATCTTTAAAAATGGCCGCCATTTTCGAGCTCTATGGTAGGTGTTATAAAATCTGCCCATAACTCTCCACCACATCAACTAATTTTCATGAAATTACTCTTATTTTAGTCAAAACTAAATTCTGCAGATACTCATGTATAATTTATGTAACGTCATTGCTATACTCCATTCTAAAATGCACGTTTTTATGCCAAATTATGCGTTTTTTGACAATTTTTTTTCACAATTATCCAAGGAAGTTTGTCTCAGCTTAGGAAATTGGCATAAAATGATGAAGTTCGTTTTTGAAATACCTAGAAGGATTCATACAGCACCAATAAACAATAGAAAGTGACCAAGTTACCACTCACGTGACTCAGGGATGCACGTGAGGCAACATTTATCACACTGTGTATCCTGAAATCTGTATTTTCAAAAGTACTTTGGAGACAAGCAAATGCACCGACTACTTAATATGTTACCTGAACACAATGAACCACAATTTATATTGAAATTAAACAGTCAAAATGTCCTTAAACATTTGTAATCCTGTAACTGCCGATGTTTCCTATGGGGAATCTACTCATCATCAGAGTCACTTTCATCCATGTCTTGAACTATTTCCAACTCCTCATCATCTTTAATATTGTCACAATCCTGAAATTTACAGGCTGGTGTGCAGGGTAATCCATTGTCAATGCATGCACAACTGCCAGATTTGCATGATCTAACACATTTGCATGACATCAGTGAAAGTACTATATCAAGTGCTGGTGCTCCAGCTATCCATTCAATGCCAATTAGCTCATCCCCATCAACTTTCTATCCATGTCCATCTGTAGGATCTGGGATCATTGGCTTCTGGGATCTGGGATCAAGGCTTCGTCTCCATATGGCTGCTTGATAATTGACCCTTTTGGTGTGCTGTTGAAGAGCATCCTTACAAGGAGGCAGTTGTCCTGAAGACACATCACCATTTCTGGACCTGAATATTTCATATCTCAGATCATCTACATTTGTGATATTTGCACTGCGCGAATACATGCTGCAGGCAAATTTTTCTATAGTTAAAAACAGTTCATCTGCAATACTCCATTCTCTCCCTAGAAGAGAGAATGCTTCCTTAAATCTATCATTGGAACGAATCAAGTTAACTGCTTTGATCTTCCCCTGGCACTTATGGAATCACAGCCAGTCCAAGCATGCACACCCAACAAAGCAGTGCACACATCCCTGCCAATGTTAGTTGCCAGTCTGGAGATATCAATTATTCAGATTTTGTTCTTCTTTCCTCGTCTCAGGAATAAATGTCCATTTATCTTAGCTTCGAGAGCTAAAAGCATCACAACCACGTCAGTATCTTCTGAAAGGAATAGCACATGATTGTGTGTGCCTGCTGCATGCTTTGCATGGAGTGCTAGTCTCGTATCCGCCTCTTCATGAGAGGAGGTCAGCTCTGAAACCTCTGAGGCCATCCTTTGTAATTTCAAAACACTTTTCTGCAACAGTTACGAATAACGTAATTTCACTAAGGCGTTGTCTCACCTCCTCCTTCCAGCTTTCTGCCAGAAACCTGGTTAGTCTGTTCTTGCTTTCCCTGTTCGCAAGAGGGCGTTTCCAATTTTCAATCCGGTGTCCCGACTTCATGTCATGGAAAAGCAGACTATCTTTGGCCCCTCGATTAACCCTTTCAGCATTCTTAATTCAATATTCAGTGTACATATCGAATACCACAGCAACTCGTTAGCTTTTGCAGCTATGATTCAGAATGCTTTTAAGGATCTGCTCAGAAAGTTCTCCCAGTGTAGAATTTTCTCCATGAATTTTCTGAACTATTCCCATAGCATCAATGATTGCTGCCCTTGGACCACTTGGTAAGTCAACAAAAAGCAGCTTGCCTTTCAAGATATGAACTTAGGTTTGTTTTTGTTGTTTTCTGAAGAGTTCTATCAGCATTAACCAAAGCCCAAGACCTAGAGGGTAACATAAGACCTCTTCCATGTCCAGTTTCCTACTTTGCGCAATGGGTAGCGTGTGACCAAACACACGATTGTCCGCCTTCAGTACTATTCCTTTGTTTGTTCCTTTAATCACGGTTCCTTTCTTCAGATTGCTGAATGTTTTCAATTTCTGGTTTTTGATGGGATCATAAAACCCAATACCTTCTTCCAGTTTCACTAGCCATGCAGCATAAGCTGCTTCCCCCGAACCGTGGCTTCTGTACCTTGATAAGGTCTCGAAGTCTTCTCAAAGCCGGTGCTCTATGTTCTGCCGTTAGATAGTACCTAGAGACTACAGCTGGCTTTAAGCTGAACCCCTTTGTTCTGCCATTGGTCTGCGTATCCTTGTTTATGGTCTCTTCAAGCGTCTGGTCTATAGGGAGTCGACCAAATGGGTTTGATTCACCCAGCTGCACAGAGAACCCCCCCTCCATTTAGAAAATGGCTGTAGAGTTCCTGTGAAGTATCCTCTATCGATGCTATCTGCAAGAAGTATACAGGAAGATACCGAGCATAGTTCGTTTTATCTACCGCAAAACATCAGCGTATCATTTTCCGTATGCTAGCCAGGTGGAGGTACCAATCACCCTCTCGATCTGCTCGTATTAGTCCAAGGAGAATTTCAACCAAGTCCAAATAAATTATCTAGAATGAAGCCAGTTGTCCACTGTTGTATCGCAACAGATCCATGTACACGAGAAAAAGGTCCAAAACTCTCCTGCGTAATTCTTCACTTAGAAAAGATGCATGCGTTGCTTCACACGGATTTTCGTGCACATCATTCACCAGTCTCAAGGTTTCATCAAGGTTTTGGTAATCTTGACTATGGTTAGTCTCCAACCATTCTAAGAACTGTGCCCATGCAAGCCTAATCAAATCTTCGTACACCAGCTTGAGAAGTCTCACTCCCAACATTTTTTCAGCTGATCCCTTAGCTATTCTACTGCTAAGTCTCAGAGTCCAGCATCACGGAAGAACTTACCAATAATTGATAACAAATTGCAAATGATGTGAAAATTCCCAATCATTGGGATAATAGTTTCAAACTTGAACTGATGATTCCAGGCGAGTTCTGCCAGCTTGGCATAAAGTGCCTGATATGCAACAACAGCAATCTTTTCAAGTGACAAAGTTTCTTGAATGGAAAGGCCATTGCATAGAATTTCCTGTGCCATTGAAATATCTGTTGCTGGGGCATTTATGGTGGGCAAATATCCAACTTTGTCTGCACTGACTCTAACCTGATTCCTTGTTTGGATATTGAATCCTGTCCAAGAATGTATATTTCGGTGTGAAGACTCGTGCAGGCGAACTAAGATCCTGAGGAGATTGCGTTGATGTGAACTTTTCACAGTATCCTCGAACTGTAGTGAAAGATTTGGTGCTTTCAGAGGAGGCGGCAATTCTTTCTTTCCTGAAATATAGAGTGGCAGAGGTTCAAAATTTTCTTAGACCGTGCGTCGTTTATCCTTCTTGTTCAAAAATGGTACTGGTACTCTCTCTGGTGCACAAGATGAAACTGCTGGTTGAACAATGATACCATTCACACGATGTGAAGCTCCTGCACCACTCGGTGTTTCTTCCAGTGAGTCAGTATTTTAATATGCAAGTACTGTAGGGATTAAAGGATGTGTACCTAGAGGGAGAAGTGGTGCCCCTTCATCCATATTGCTCAGCTTCTCGATGCAAAGTACTGTATCAATCTCCTCTAGGTGAGTGTAAGAGCAACCATGAGCAAGTCAATTTAGAATGAGAATGAGTTCAATGTTACCAGATAGAGTCTTGATTACCCAAGGCATGTTTTGGCGTAATGACCTGGCCATTGGTTACAGCATACAGAATGTCCTGACCTAAGACCATGCCAGTCTGTTGATTCGAGCAGAGGGCAAAGGCTGTTGACCACCAAAGAGGATCTGCAAAAAGTGAGTGAGGCATGCCGGTAGATTGATGTATTTCTATGTCAGTTCATCCGGTTTTGGAGGCCAAGTCTCTTCCTTCATCTCATTTTTCACCTGGACACGTAATACGACAGCTGTTTGAATAATCATCTGTCCACATTTTTGCCTTTAACTCAGCTCTGCCAAGTCACATTTCAAGTCTAGATAGTCACAAGCAATAGTGTCTGTAGTAAGTGTATGGGGACAAACGTAAGCCCTTTGTTTATGTGTAAAAAATGCAAGCTGTCGCCAAATTCTGTCTTGAGATTGCGGCTGAGATGATTCTTTGTTGAATCGCGGACTTCTACACCCTTTTCACTTAAGAGAGACCCAACTTTTGAAGTAAGGTCTGTAAACAGAATGATGCATGGTTTTAAAAAAAGATCACTGCGGATGTACCTGTACAAGTTATCCATAGCAGCATAAACTTCACTTCTGTAGGTATTTTCAGTTTGTTCATTGTTTTTGTCCACGGCAGGGTGTTCTTTCACGTACGCTTTATAGCAAAAGGCATGGTAATTGGCCTCAGCCGCCACATTATCCCTTGAAGTAACTGACAAAATCATTACATCTGATTTAAGAGTTGCAGCATCGCGAATTTATACATCAGCACGCAAATCCACAACCTGAATTAATTTTTCACAAGTATTCGAACCTTTTGTATATTTAGATTTCTTTTCACAAAATAAACAAATCTTTTCATATACACGTGATGTATCGGATGTCCTCTGGCGTTTCAACTGTCTTGATTCTTCGTCCTTATGTTCGTTTGTGTCAGGATAAGTTGCAAGCTTTGCAAGCACTTTTTTATGCGTGAAGTCTGATCTGTAGCTACTATAGTACAGAATGGTAGGCAGTTCAATCATATCATGACTGGCCAGTTTCATTATTGATTTAAACTATCAAATTTTTGCCGCTTCATAGAGTGCTTTTCCAAGAGGAAGCAATTGTCAATCGAACAAGTTCACCAGGCATAGCTAGCTTTCCGCATATAATGCAAGGAACCTTCTCAGATTCTAGTCTTTTCGTTTTTGGTTCAGTTATTGTGATGCCGTCTCATTGATTGAAGAGAATTCCCTGTAACAAAATGAGAATATGAGTGGCACTGAAGTTGTAATTGTGGGCCCTATAAACTTCAATCTCTGAAGCCCTAACTTGTGCATGTTTTAAGGAAATGCATACATCTTTTAGTGTCTGATACACACACTGGACACTACCATACTTACTTGATGTTTTTATAATGGACCTTCCTTTTGATTTTAGATTTTTTTACAACCAAAATTGCAGTGAAATTACATGAAGTAGTGACACCTATCAGTGACATGCAGTACTAGTTCACAGGTGTAGGAGGGATAAAAATGTCAGGCTTACCTTGTCAGGTTAGTGAGGTATAAAACTGTTATAAAACTGTTTTCCCTGAATACATGTAGATAGTCTAACAACAAACAATATATTATAGGACAAGACAAGACAACGTTTCATGGAAGATGCCCAAGATATTCATTTTCAGTGAAATTCTGAGAATGGGAGGGTGTGGATATAAGGGTGATATACCTCCTCCCTCATGAAAGAAACTCTTTGTAATATAGTCATTGGTAAATTCTAATTTCTCTACATATTTCAAGCAAGAAAAACTCATCATTTGGTGGCAATTTCCTAAGATGAGGCAAACTTCCTGGGATGCGTGTGATAAAAATTGTCAAAAAACACATTATTTGACAGAAAAAGGTATATTTTGGAAAAGAACATAGCAAGGAAATTACGTGAATTATACATGAATATCTGGAGAGTTTGATTTTGAGTAAAAGAAGAGAAATTCCATGAAAATTGGTTGATATAAGGTGAAGTTATGGCCAAATTTCTGAACACAGACCAAAGAGGTCGAAAACATCGGCCATTTTTAAAGATAGCCGCCATTGGGGCTCTAAGCTACCGAACTGAAATGTCCAAGCCCTGTTTTTGGATACTTCAGACATCAAGCTAACCAAAAATCGTGATTTGATCTGTTCACTAATTTGGTAACCAAATGCCAAATTCTGAGTTCTGGCTCATGGACTATAGAGGGTTCTCATTGTGGTCCAAGTCTCTTGCGTTAAGATAACGACCAGCGTTAAAGTCAACATATATTTTCACGCTGGCATGAACGATTATGATAATGATATAGATAACTATATATGAGGTAAAATAATCAGACATATGAAAGTTTCCTTGGGATCTCTCACTAAGATGTATTCTTTTACAAAGTGATCTTGGTTAACGCCGATGTTTTCATTGTACTAAAATCTTTAGATAACTAAGAAAAATTTTACAACGAAATCTACCCTAACATATAAACTACTTGAGAAGGGTGTCTGAATGACTCTTCCGTGTGAATAGACAAGTAGTAAAGAGGGTATGATCTAAAACGATACCTATCTCGAAAAAATGCCACCTCTAAGCAGTTGATAATCTCTTCGATATTATTTTTATTAAGCGAACATATGAAAAGTCACAGCCATTCCCCCTTGCCTAAGGTCCCCATCGCTCTCTTTTCCCTATAAAAAGTAAGAGTGAAAGAAAAGTGACGAACCACGCATAACAATAGGACCCCAAATACACCGGATAACAAAGTTTTTGGGAGGTATAAAAAAGGGCTCTTAGACTACACGTCAAAAACACGCTTGTCCCTCCCCCAAAAGTATCCCTCACTATTTCCTCACATATGGCATCTCACTTTAACAACGAGAGAGAGAGAGAGAGAGAGAGAGAGAGAGAGAGAGAGAGACTCGCGTTCACTCCCTTTGCACACACAGACGATTGCATTTAAACAAGTGGAAATAAGGGTGCAAGGTGAACGCTTATCTCATTGAATTATTCAGCATTTTACCTGAGGTGAGAAGTTGAGATTTCAAAGATAATTCCTCTTGTCATTGACCGAATTTCATGCAACGGGTTTTCGGGTTTTCAGGACAACAGCCCACCGACTACGTCTAGCCTGGAAGGTGTAAGCGAGATAGGTTGAATGAGGGTTTTGTTGTGAGGAGGCCAGACGCGGGTGCTGAGACAAATATAAATAGAATTTATTTCTTGGAATTTAGAACAATTTGTGTAATTCATTATACTAAATTTCAAGTATCAAACGTTATCATCTTTTTAACACAAATTATTCATGACCATGACAGTAAATAATATGCATAATATGAAACTTGTAAGCGAGATAGGTTGAATGAGGGTTTTGTTGTGAGGAGGCCAGACGCGGGTGCTGAGACAAATATAAATAGAATTTATTTCTAGGAATTTAGAACAATATATGTAATTCATTATACTAAATTTCAAGTATCAAACGTTATTATCTTTTTAACACAAATTATTCATGACCATGACAGTAAATAATATGCGACTTCCTATATACGGTGAAAATATGTCACCTTTTCTTGTTTGCATGTACACGATTTAGATTTTTTCTTTCAAATCCATTGTCATTTCCAATAGACGTTAGTAATTGTTTAGAGATAAAAGACCTTAACATTTATGTTAAAAGAACTGGTGACATTAACATATTACACTAGATTTTTTCAGGGTGTATATATATATATATATATATATATATATATATATATATATATATATATATATATATATATATATATATATATATATATTTTTTTTTTTTTGGGGGGGGGGGGCACCAAACGTATTGAACATGGACCAAATTAGTAGGTTTTCTCGAAGAAATGAAACAACTAAAATCTATTAAAGATTGAACCATTTCTGAGCATTTTCGATGTTTTGGATATGAAAAGGTGAAATCAGGTTTGCTATAAATTTGAAGGAAAAAATACAAATCACTATGTTGAGAGAAGATGAACTTAAACGCAAATTCTTTAAATCTTTGCTTTATCCTGACCATAATGAATTTAAAAATTTCAAATTATAAAACGAATCAGAATACAGGTAGCTTATGTAGTAAATATAATAATGATAATAAAAGAAAGACTGGGGCATTGATGAAATATATCACAATTCCCATTATAGATCTCCACTTAATTCATTAATGACCTTCAATGTCACATTTTTTTTATCTTAAATGTAATATTTACTCATTTTTATTCATTAACGATAATAATAATGATAATAATAATAATAATAATAATAATAATAATCTCTTAACCAAGGTCCTTCCCCCAAATTTGGGGGTTACCTGACATCTAACTAAGGACAAAAAGGGGACCTTTCCTCTCTTTACTCCTCCCAGCCTGACGAGGGACTCAGTCGAGTTTGGCTGGCGCTGCTAGGGTGCCACAGCCCACCCTCCCTCGTTATCCACCAAAAATGAAGTGTCATACACTGAATCCCCTACTGCCGCTACCTCCGCGGTTACCAAGACGACCGGAGGAAGCAGCAGGCCCTACCGGAACTTCGTCAGATTTGCTCGCCATTCATTCCTATTTTAAGCACGCTCTCTTGCCTCTCTCATATCTATCTTCCTATCACCAAGAACTTTTTTCACTTCATCCATCAACCCAAAACTTGGCCTTCCTCTTATACTTCTCCCATCCACTCTTGCATTCATCACCTTCTTTAGCAGACAGCTACTTTCCATACTCTCAACATGGCCAAACCACCTTATCACATTATTATCCACCCTAGCTGCTAAATCACTTCTTACACCCGTTCTCACCCTCACTACTTCGGTCCTAACCCCATCTAATCGACATACACCAGCCATACTCCTCAAACACTTAATCTCAAACACATTCAATTTCTGTCTCTCTGTCACTTTCATTCCCCACAACTCCGATCCATACATCACACTTGGCACAATTACTTTTTCATACAGAACTCTCGTTACATCCATGCCTAACCCTCTATTCTTTACCACTCCCTTCACTGCTCCCAACACTTTGGATCCTTCATTCATTCTCTAACATACATGTGGTTCCACTCCACCATTTGCTGCAACAATAGACCCTAAGTATTTAAACTGATCTACTTCCTCAAGTAACTCTCCATTCAACATGACATTCAACCTCACACCACCCTCCCTTCACGTGCATATCATAACCTTACTCCTACCAACATTAACTCTCAACTTCCTTCTCTCACAAACCCTTCTAAACTCTGTCACTAATCGACAAAGCTTCTCTTCCGAGTGTGTAATCAGTGCAGTAATATCAGCAAGAAACTACAGATTTACCTCCAATTAATGATCACTCTTGTCTATCCGTTTCAATCCTCGACCAAGCATACTCACCTCTCTCACATCTCCATCAACAAACAAATTAAACAACCATGGCAACATGACACATCCCTGTTTCAGCCTCACTTTTACTGGAAACCACTCGCTCACTTCATTTCCTATCCTAACACACGGTTTACTACTTATGTAGAAACTCTTCACTACTTGCAACAACATTCCACCAGTTCCATATAACCTCATCACATTCCACATCACTTCCCTACCAACTCTCTCATACGCTTTCTCAAGATCCATAAACACAACATACACGTCATTGCATTTTGCTAAATATTTCCCGCATATCTGCCTAAATGTAAAAATGGGATTCAAGCATCCCCTACCTCTGGATGAACCTGCCTACACTTCTATGATTACCTTTTCTGTTTTATCCTTAATCCTATTAATTAGTACTATACCATACACCTTTCCAACCACACTCAACAAACTAATACCCTTTGAATTACAACACTAATGCATATCTCCTTTATCTTTACACAGTGGTACTATACACACACATCCAGTCTACATGTACCATTGACAATATAAAACACAGGTTGAACAATCTAACCAACCATTCAAGTACATTCTCATCCTCTTAATCTAACACCATCTATACCACATGTTTTTCCTACTCTCGTTTCATCTAGTGTTCTCCTCACTTCCTCTCTTGAAATCTGTCTCTCATTCTCCTCTCCCATCACTAGCACCTCTTCACCGTTAACAGCAATATATCCTGTTCCCTATTATCTTCAACATTCAGTAAACTTTCAAAATATTCCTCCAACCTTTTCCATGGCTCTCTCCTTTTAACAACCTTCCATTTCCATATTTTACTGTCTCTTCAATTCTTGAACCATACTTCCATACTCTCTCTACCCTCTTTCCAAAACTTCTTATTCTCTTCATATGAAATACCCAAACCCTGACCCTACTCCAGTCAGCCGCCCTCTTTGCCTCAGCTACCTTACGTTTTACTTTGACATTTTTCTCTCTATATATTTCATACTTCTCTACATTCTTACTATGCAAAGAATTCTTCAAATACCCTCCTTTTCTCTTCCACTTTTATCTCCCCCCCCTCATTCCACCATTCACTAACCTTTCTCATGCTGCCACACACAATTCTTTTGCCATAACCATCACTAGCAATCCCCAAAACATTTTCTTTTACTAACTCCCACTCCTGTAAATTACCAGTTTCTCTCACTTTCACTCTGTCATATGGCATTTCCAACCTTTCTTGATATTGTCTTTTTACTTCTGGTTTGATTATCTCTTCAACCTCCACTACCTCACTTTTACATCCCCCTACTCTATCCCCCACCCCTCTTTTGCTACATCTAATTTTACTTCCACCAAAAAATGACCAGATATACCGTTAGCCATACCCCTAAATACGTGCACGTCTTTCAATCTTCCAAACACAACAATAATAATAATAATAATAATAATAATAATAATAATAATAATAATAATAATGATAATTTAGAAGAAGACCCTCTTCCAAACATTTTTTACTAAATAGGTATATCAGCAGAGTTCTATCGATGTAGGTTTTTCACTTATGATTTTCATTCTTCTCTGGCAAAAGTCATACAATAATCGTCCAATATTTCTATTAAGCACTGAAGGGCAAGGGAGCATTGGAGGGAGTTTTTGTTTTGTTTTTTAATAGATTATACAAAAATCGAAAAAAATACCCATAAAAAAACTGTTATGATGCCACCTAATCTTAACAGGAGTTGATGTTGCGATCAACTATGGTGAGCTTAATAATCACATGAATGTTGGGGTGTCAGTCCCATATGAAGCAAATGGAAGTGGGTGTGC